>NC_092801.1:9835085-10141973 GCF_918797505.1 Bemisia tabaci | reverse complement strand
TTGAGATCGTTCTGTTCTCAGGAGACTTAAGCACTCGCTTACCAATTTTAACAAAGAAATTCAACGTAATAAAGGCGTGGTTTTTTTTAGAGAGAAAGCATTCCGAATGGGATGTTTTCCCTCTAAAAAAAACTATGCCTTTATTACGTTGAATTTCCTTGTTAAAATTGGTAAGTGAGTGATTTAGTCCCCTGACAACATAATTGCGATCTCAAAATCGGAGAAAAATGACGAGTAGTTGAAAAAATGGAACCAATTGATGCGATTTATCGCATGTTGTTCTGACACAAAATATGGCGTCCATCGAATCACCTTAAAAGGGCTGATTACACACGTCCTGATTGGAAGCCGTGTCGGTCCCCATTCGGGACATGTGTAATCAGCTTTTGTGGTCGAGTCAAACTCACAGTGTGGGGCCCAGGTTCCACGATCAAATCGAGCCCATCAAAATGAGTCATCGATGTGATTGTTGAGTATTGCCTATCAAAATTAAGAAGCCCCTCTACTTCATGATCATCATGAATCGAGAACTGAGTATCCAAAGACAGTTATTGGATACTCTATTCCCGATTTGTCTTGATCATAAAGTATAGAGCGGCCTCTTAATTTTGATCGGCAACACTCAACAGTCACATTGATGACTCATTTTGAAGGGCTCAATTTGATTGTGAAAACCGGGCTCCACGCTGTGAGTTTGACCCGAATTCAAGGTGATTCGTCAAGCTTAAGTAACGTGGTCGAACCGGCATACGATATATCGCATCTTTTAGGTCAAAAATCTCTGCAGATTTTGAATATTCAGCATAAAAAGGACGATAGCCCCTGCGCATGAGCCTAAAGAATCATTCTGAACCCAAAAATTGGAAAAATTAAGAGAAATGAATGCAGAATAGTGTTTGGAAAAAAATCTCGCATTCGATACAGAAATCGATAGCTGTATCGAATGTGAGGTTTTTTTCCAAACACTATTCTGCTTTCATTTCTCTTGATTTTTCCAATTTTTGGGTTTAGAATGATTCTCTAGGCTCATGCGCAGGGGCTATCGTCCTTTTTTTGCTGAATATTCAACATCTGCCGAGATTTTTGACCTAAAAGATGCGATATAACGCATGCCGGTTCGACCACGTCTCTTGCGCTCGACGAATCTCCTTAAAGAGGTCCCGGGAGTTCCGTATCAGCCGCGACGTGCATCTCACGGCCGTGACGCCCAACGACGACGACCGCCGTCAGTTCCGGTCATAGTGCCTCCCACGGTCCGACGTCCGACGATCGGGTGGACACCCGCTGGACGCTCCGTCGACTGCTCTACCGTGATGACAGCGCCTCCGTATCAGCTTCACTTTCAGGCTGAGGTCTTTTGCCTTGGTCTGGAAGTGAAGTTGAGTTGGGGGCTCTGTCGTCCGACCGAGCACTCGTCGGGGCGCCCGGCGCGCGGTCGTCCGCTCGGTCGGCGAATGTCGGTATACGTCCGACGATCGGGTGGACACCCGCTGGACGCTCCGTCGACTGCTCTACCGTGACGACAGTGCCTCCGTATCAGCTTCACTTTCAGGCTGAGGTCTTTTGCCTTGGTCTGGAAGTGAAGTTGAGTTGGGGGTTCTGTCGTCCGACCGAGCACTCGTCGAGGCGCCCGGCGCGCGGTCGTCTTCCCGGTCGGCGGATGTTACCGTCTGGAGGCGCTAGAGGAGCGACCTGCGGACACCGCCCCGGCCGCACGTCTGCCCCGGTGGATGGTTGCGGGCACCGTGGAGGTGCCCTTTGTACCCTTGGTCGGTGACCTTGGGATTGGCTCCCGATGCCAATGGGCATGGTTACCAGCTTCTTCTTTCTCTCTTTCTGTGGCTGACTGAGTGACTGATTGACTGCTTGACTGAGTGACTGATTGACTGAGCGACTGATGACTGAGCGACTGATAGACTGAGCGACTGATTGACTGAGCGACTGAGTGACTGAATGACTGATTGATTGAGTGACTGAGCGACTGATAGACTGAGCGACTGATTGACTGAGCGACTGATTGACTGAGCGTCTGAGTGACTGAATGACTGATTGATTGAGTGACTGATTGACTGAGCGACTGATTGACTGAGTGACTGAATGACTGATTGATTGAGTGACTGATTGACTGAGCGACTGAGCGACTGAGCGACTGAGTGACTGATCGACTGAGCGACTGAGTGACTGAATGACTAATTGATTGAGTGACTGATTTACTGATATGGTTAGGTGGAATGCATTAGATGAAGGTTAGAACAAGGGGGCTGAACTTATTGGACTCCATCCCACCTAAAGTGGCAAGCCAACTAAAAATTTTGATTCCCGTAGGAACAGCGATAGTAAAATAAGCCCGAGTATCGGCATCTATTCCATCGGTAATTTTATGACGACCTCAAGCGATAAAACCTAAGATACCGATAGTTATTATAGCATAAATTATACCCAACCTCCCAACCTCCAGCTTAGTGGTTTGTCAGGGCCTGAGAGGTTTATCCCTCGCCTTCACCCACTCATGATCTTATTCATCATGTAAGTATCTATTTTTTCTTTAATTTTTAAGTTTTTCAAGTTATTATATATTAAGTTGAAAAATAAATTCCAGCTCGAATTGTTTGGTGTTTTTCAGAAAAAAGTGACATGTATTTTGTATTACCCATCAATCTCCTCAGAAAAATCTGAAGAATTGATCTCCGAAATCTCCGACGTTTAAATTCTCCTGGTTTTCGAGATATTTTCGATGGAAAATGAACCCCGTGTTATTTTCCACGAGGGTCCCGACAGAAAGTAGGCACCAGGCAAATCAGCCAATCAGAGACGACTCGTGAAAGTAGGGATTGAAACTAGGCCCGCAATCAATATTGCTCTTGTTTTCTCCAGAGGCGTGGCGTGAATTGCGATGTCTCGATTGTTCTGCCATTTAAACCTATGGTAAAGAATCGATTATTAAGGTGGTCGCTGCGAACACCCTGTTTATCGATCCTTTTCCATAGGTTTAAATGGCATAACAATCGATATATCGCAATTCACGCCGCGCCACTGATAAATGTTAGTTAGGTTGGAGCAACTCTTCGCCATCCAATTCAGTTAAAACATAGATGAAGCTGCTATTGCAACAATTGAATCATTCGCTCCTTTTCCCCCCTCTTTCTTTTAAAGTTTGAGAATACGTCGTTTTGTTAAAGATCATCAGGGCTGCCGATTCTTCAGTAACTCTCACAGTGAGTTATTTTTGAGCATCAGTGAGTAGAACGTGAGTAGAATGAGAAATTCGCGGGTAATCTGACTGTCCAAGAGTAAATTTCTTGTAGTGTCTCGAAAAGAATTGTATTGAAGCGATCAATGAAATGGGATAAATGATCCCCAATTAGTTCATGTTTGGCGAGATTTTTATGAGTAATAAGTGAGTAAAATCATGAACGGTGAGTAAAATTAATAACGATGAGTCAAGAGTGAGTAAAATTGAGAACGATGAGTCAAGAGTGAGTAAAATTGAGGACGATGAGTCAAGAGTGAGTAAAATTGAGGACGATGCGGCAAGAAGAGTGAGTAAAATCAAGAAACGGTGAGGACCTAGTGAGTAAAATGGAGAAATGATGAATAAAGCGTTAGTGAAATCAAGAAACTGTGAGTAAAGAGTAAGCCGAGAACAGTACGTAAATATGAGAAAAATCGAAAACAGTTTTGCGAGATTTGTAGGAGTAATTTTTGAGTACAATCATGAACGGCGAGTCAAGAGTGAGTAAAATCAAGAAACTGTGAGTAACCAGTAAGTTAAATCGAGAAATGATTAGCATAGAGTCAGTAAAATCAAGGGCGGTGAGATACTAGTGATTGAAATCGAGAAACGACGAGGAAAGAGTAAATCGAGAACAGTGAGTAAGCGAGAAAAATTGAGAATAGTGAGTAACAAGCGAGAAAAATTGAGAACAGGGAGTAGCAAGCGAGAAAAATTGAGAATAGTGAGTAACAAGCGAGAAAAATTGAGAATAGTGAGTAACAAGGGAGAAACATTGAGAAAAGTGAGTAACAAGCGAGAAAAATTGAGAACTGTGAGTAGCGGGTAAATGAAATATATTTGCAAAACGTGATTAAAGGTGTCGGCAGCCCTGATTATGATGAACCAAGTCGGGAGAGTGTGCCCAACCTCGTAACGTCAGGAATTTTTGTTGCGGAACCTTGGAATTCATCTTCCAGTCGAAAAGTATTTTCTGTCATTATTTTCTTCCGCATTCACATATTCTGTGGACAAGAGCCAAAACTTCTGCCCTGAAGTCATGGAATTTTCGTTTTATTCTTTCGACAACTCGCGCCAGTATTTTTTTTTTTTTTTTTTTTTTTTTTTTTGTATAAAGCGATTTTATGAGAAATTGAGTCAAAATCTCATCGAAAAGGCATGGAAAAGTCAGGGATTTTCATATTCAAAAACTTTAAAAAGTACTTGACCCACGTATGACGAACTAGAGTTTGTCATTGAAGGAAAACACCACACCTCACAGAATATTCTCAAGCCAAACGAAGAATTAGTATTGATGCAATTCCAACCATATTTGGACTGCATTTTGCAATTTGGAACCATAAATTCTGGCTCTTCTGGAAAAAACACTTATGTACATAAGGAAACGAATGGCACATACGTTGTTTTTAAACCGGGCTAGAATTTATAGTTCTAAATTTCAAAATGTGGTCCAATTGTAGTTCCACGTTTATTGATGATGTTGTGTCATCATGTGCATGAAAACAATACGAATATTACTTTTTTCAGTCCTTCAAGCAACCAAATTAATTGGAACAAAAATAATTTTTGAAAAATATTGCATCTTCTACAAAACTGGACTTACTCCAATGGAAGGAGACACGCCATTATGATTAATTTTTTTTGTCCTTTGTTATCTTTTTTTGTTTCTTGAATATCTACAGGAAAAATGGCTTTTGATTTTATTTTTTATTTCAAGGTACCCTCTCACCATTATCATTATAATCTTTGATTTAATTTGTATTTTATCTTTACAAATTACGTTGTAACATGTACACACCTCATTTGGGCAGAATTTAAGTAAGCTAAGAACGTTTGTTTTTTGTATGATTCATTTCGTGGCGGATCCAATAACTTATTTTAAAAAAGTAGTCTCTGTTCTAGTATAACCTTTTCGTGGCTAATCGTTTAGGGCGCGGTGCGTTTTCAGTGGTGGCGTTGTGAGTGCTTTCAGCTTGGCGTCGGGCAATTGGATAACACTTACCTGGTGCGTATCTCAAAGTTTTTTTCATTCTTGTGTTTTAATTGCATCCATTGAGCCCGTGCACTGTCATGCCAAGGATAAACGTCGTATGAACTTTCAGCCGTTGCCAAATTTCCTTCGATGAATCAGAAATTTTCGGGCAAATTCATGAACAGGGTGTCTAGCCTCAGGAAAAACCTAAAAATCGGAAAATATCAGGAATTTTTGACCGATCAGGAAAATATCAGGAAAATCGGAAAAATCGGACGTTTTATCAGGAATTTTTCTTACGCGAATCTCCTGAGCGGAGAAAGTCTTACCGCCTTTTGCCTACCGTGCCAGGAGTCGAGAAAAATTAGGAAAATATCAGGAATTTTTAAAATGAAAAATCCAGGAATTTTTTATACAATATCAGGAGAAATCAGGAAAATTTCAGGATTTTTCAAAATTAATAAAATACTAGACACCCTGATTCATCTTTTTCTTCTGATTTTCCAGAGAATTTTCCTCGTAATTTGATTTAAATAGTCTGAAAATTTCAAGGAAACACATTCATAACTTCCTTTTACAATAAATATTTCCCGAACGGAAATTTGGCAACATTCGAATGTTCATACGACGTTTTTCCTTAGCGCGACAGTGCAGGCGTACAGAATTTGCTTGATCTCCCGATCCGTGGATCGCGGGTGGAAACCAGACGGTGTCAGTGGCGAGGCCTGAGTGATCGATTATCGATATTTCGCCATTTGAAGTTACGGTAAAGAATCGATTGTTAAGGTGTTCGATGCAAACACCCTGACTGTCGACCTTTTCCATAAGTTTAAATAGCAGATTCATCGGTATATCGCCAAACACGCCATGCCACTGGACGGTGTGAACCTCCAAGCTTGGTGTACCCTCACAATCAGAGACAAGGCATTGATATCTTGGCAATGGTGGAAGCTTTTACTTTCGGGATTTAAACATGCAACCGTTGATCTACGAAGTAGATGGCCAACAACGTGTTGAGGAATTATTTTTGCAAACAAACCAAAGTTTGGGAAACTTGTTTGACTCATGACATCACCCGAAGCTCGTCATCCACCTAGTAGTTAAGGGGGGGGAGGTCGAGGAGAGCGCTACGCCATTTTGTTTTTATAAGTTTAAAGACTCAAGAATAGGTATATGATGTGGTATCACGCTAAAATGAAGGATAACCTTGAAATTCTACCTGTCTGAAATTAGTGGCGCGGCGTTTTTAAATGAAGGCATTTTATTCGCATCGTGATATAAGCGGGTATAAAGCGTGCAACTGTGCGTACTTCGGATAGGTAGATGATGTGGTATCTCGCTCAAATGAAGGAAAATCTTAGCGTTTGGCCTATCTCGAATTAGTGACTTTATGAATGCAGGAATGCAGGCTGGGTTCCTCCTGGGAGAAGACGCAGAGGGCGCCCAATGAAAGGTTGGAGGGAAGGGATTGAAGCGGAAATGTTAAGGTGCTCAATCCCCCAAGATTTGTGGTTTGAAAGAGAGCAGTGGAGGTTAGGAGTCGTTGAGCGCGAGGGAGTGCTGTAAAGCGACTTATATGTATGTATGAATGCAGGCATTATGCTTGCATCGTGACAAAAGCGGAAATCAAGCGTGCAATTATGCGGATTCCCCAATAGGTATGTAGTGTGGTATCACGCGATATGGAAGGAAAATCTAAGTCTTAAAGTTATGAAGAATAGGAATTTAATCAAGGGCGTCAGTAGAGAAAAACTACTGAAAATTCCGAGCTCCAGATTCTAAGCCGGGAAAATCGGGAATACTGAAATTACAACATTTCAGACGACGCCCTAAACTGTCCGTGGGAAAACTAGTGAAAATTCAAGATAACATGGAAACATTAAAGTTTCCTAGTTTTACTACAACCTGCGTCTACTTTATTACGTATTGCGACATTTTAACTTTCCTGGATCAAAATTTAACAATTAGCGCAAAAATTATCCTCGGCAAAACCAGTCAGTGGCCTGGCGTGCTTTGCGATCCATCGATTGTTATGCCATTTAAACCTATGGAAAAGAATCGAAACACAGAGTGTTGGCAGCGAACACCTTGATAATCGATTCTTTACCATAGGTTTAAATGGCATAACAATCGATACATCGCAATTTACGCCACGCCACTGAAACTAGTGGAAACTCCGAGCTCCAGATTTTCCTTCTAGAAAACTGATTAAAAGCACGGCATTTCGGTTGTTTTCTGAAGATACTCGCACAGACTTCATATTTTAAAGCGTGGTCTTAACTTTCTCGGGTGGAAATTTTAAAAGTTTGAATTATGTTTTGTAATAAGGAACTCCTATCTGTGGATCTCCCGTAAAATCATCTTTCAACACGGGGAAACCAGTGGCACAAATGCTCTTTCTAAGATGAGGCAGGAGGCAGGAACAGTGGTTCCTTATTGCAAAATGGGGTCCATTTAAAAGTGCCTCCATTCATACCAGACGTCACTTATTTAGATTGCTTTTTGCGAAACGGAACCAAGAGCATTCCAATGTTGCTAGGATTGTGCGACTTACATTCATTGATAAAGTTACGGGAATCATGGAAACAGTCAAATTTACAAAGGTAATTTTAATTCACAAATTCGTAGGTCTTAAATTCATAATTTTTTGGAAGTTGAGATAAAATCTGTTCAGATGATCTGTTTATATTTGCAAGGTGAAAAAAGTTGCAAGATCTCAGCGACATTCGAATGATCCTGGTTCCTTTTTGCAAAATGCAATCCATTTGTGACAGGTGAAACGTCAAATTTTGCCTTCATTTTAACGTGATACAACATCACATACCTGCACCGTATCTTGTGATCCGCTTGTATCACAATGCGATTTTAATGTCCCCACACAGCTGGTCTTAACGACTTTAAATTTTTTGACGAGTCACAAGCAAAAACTCTTCAGATTCTTGAAGTAGAGTGTCCACTGAGTCATTTAAGCCAAAAAGAAAAAAATTCTGTCGAGCTCCTGGAAAATAAAGTCGATTTAAAGGTATTTTTGGGCTAAAATAGCCAAATTACCCATAGCAAGGCCCGTCGTATTATTTAAAAAAATTGTTTTCTTCCTGGGTATAATGCCCAAGTTTCTTAAACATGCATATTTTAAGCCTCCGATTACTTAAACTACCAATTTTAACCATATGGTAAATTTTGGGGGCCTAAAATGAGCCCTCAGAGCCAAAAATTGCAAACATTTTTGAAAACTTCGGATTTTCAGGGGGGTGTTTTTTTTTTTAACGTTGTTTTTTCTACAGTCGTCAATGAGTAATTCTGAAGGGCATTTTCGATTACATACTTGAAATTTTGACTGTTCAGGCGAAGGGGGAAGGGGGCACCAGGCTTTGCTTTGCCATTCTCACAGTTTCTGAAAACGCTTGAAAATTCCCTTTTACATTGGAAGTCCAAAATATCCCTTTTTATTCATTAATTACTGTATCTGATATTATAAAATATGCAGCAGGAGTTACTGCCCCCCCCCCTCCTCCTCACTACGCGATGCATGGAAACCTTGAACTCACTGCGCGCGCTACCGGATCCTTGCTTTTCGCATCCGGACATTTGCAGGATAAACTTGTAGCATAAACATGTCCATTTATATGTAATGCTAAAGACCGCCAAATGTTTTATTGCAAATGCCCGGATCTACTGTACAACGGACTGCCATCACGCGAAAAGCAAGGATCCGTTAGCGCGCGCAGTAAGATCAAGGTTTCCATGCATCTCGTAGTGAGGAGGAGGGGGGGGGGGGGCAGTAACTCCTGCTGCATATTTCATAATATCAGAAGCAGTAATTGGACGTATTTCTACCAAACAGACCTATGTGGAAGTGAGAAATATGGGGTGTGCTCGTTAGTCTCTGGCCGTAAGAGTGAATGAGAATAATAAAGCGCCAGTGACGTCAGCGGCAATGATAGTGCGCACTCGAGCGAGGGGGAGATCGTTAGAGGGATCCTTTAACTCATGAGCCCTGTCCACAACGCTCTCGTGCCATGCCCGCGGCTCATGAGTTCCGCACTCAGCTGCACATAGGTCTGTTTGATAGAATGCAATATCCCGCTTTTCCAATTCTTCAAAAGGAACCACGCCCACTTTTACATTGCTTCTTATGCAGATTTCTAGAGCACACCCCACATTTCTCATCGCCACATAGGTCTGTTTGGTAGAAATACGTCCAATTAATGAATTAAAAAGGGATATTTTGGACTTCCAATGTATTAGGGAACTTTCAAGCGTTTTCGTAGCGCGCAGTGAGTTCAAGGTTTCCATGCATCGCGTAGTGAGGAGGAGGGGGGGGGGGGGGCAGTAACTCCTGCTGCATATTTTATAATATCAGATACAGTAATTAATGAATAAAAAGGGATATTTTGGACTTCCAATGTAAAAGGGAATTTTCAAGCGTTTTCAGAAACTGTGAGAATGGCAAAGCAAAGCCTGGTGCCCCCTTCCCCCTTCGCCTGAACAGTCAAAATTTCAAGTATGTAATCGAAAATGCCCTTCAGAATTACTCATTGACGACTGTAGAAAAAACAACGTTAAAAAAAAAAACACCCCCTGAAAATCCGAAGTTTTCAAAAATGTTTGCAATTTTTGGCTCTGAGGGCTCATTTTAGGCCCCCAAAATTTACCATATGGTTAAAATTGGTAGTTTAAGTAATCGGAGGCTTAAAATATGCATGTTTAAGAAACTTGGGCATTATACCCAGGAAGAAAACAATTTTTTAAATAATACGACGGGCCTTGCTATGGGTAATTTGGCTATTTTAGCCCAAAAATACCTTTAAATCGACTTTATTTTCCAGGAGCTCGACAGAATTTTTTTCTTTTTGGCTTAAATGACTCAGTGGACACTCTACTTCAAGAATCTGAAGAGTTTTTGCTTGTGACTCGTCAAAAAATTTAAAGTCGTTAAGACTAGCTGTGCCCATCCATAGACGTCACTAATTTCAGAAAGGTGAAACGTTATTTATGATTTTCCTTCATTTTAGTGTGATACCACATCACCTACCTACTCCAGAGTCCGTATTGTTTCACGCTTGATTTCCGCCCGTATCACGATGCGATCATAATGCCCTCACTCCTAATTTGAGACCGGTGAAGCTTTATGATTTTCCTTCATTTTAGCGTGATACCACATCACATACTTACTCCGGAGTCCACATAGTTACTCGTTTGATTTCCGCGGGTTGTGCGATGCGATCACAATTCCCTCATTCCTAGACGTTACTAATTTCAGACAGGTGGAACTCTAAAATTTTCCTTCATTTGAGCGTGATACCACATCACATACTTAATCCGAAGTCCGCAAAGTTGCACGCTTGATTCCAGCCTTTATCATGATGCGGTCATGATGCCCTGCCCTCATTAATAGACTACACTAATTTAAGACAGTGAAATGTTAAGATTTTCCTTCATTTTAGCGTGATACCACATCACATACCCATTCCGGAGTTCACATAGTTGCAACTTTGATTTCCGTTTATATTACGATGCGATCATAAGGCTTCATTATATACAGCTACTTTTTAAGTTTCATGGAGCGAACTGAAAAATAACATAGGAATGAAAATAATAAATCGTCATTGAGACGGCATTATTGTCCCACTTTGTCATCGTTGTCCAAGTTTTAAAATAAAAATTAATTTGAAAAAAGCAAGAATTAATAATAACTAAACCAGTTAATTTTAAAGTACCTATACTTGATGAATTAGGGATCAGTTTTGAGGTCAACGTTTACCATTTGCTAAAAACGTTGTAAACAATCACGAATTTTGATCAAAAGGTTCTTTTCTGCCCATCGGGAATATTTCATCGTCATAAATCAATAAAATTTTTAGAATATCATATCAATGCAAGATAGAATTATTGACAATTTGCCTTAATAAGTACAGAATACTCTTCTAGCCTCCCTCTAGATTTTTATCCTTCCATTTAATAACAAGTTTACTTTTTTATTTTTTCCAGAAACCTGTGCTGTGAGCTGCAACCCCGACGCAAGGTATTTAAATCATTTTTGCACTTATTACTGCATTCATGAATGTCTCCTCGTCTCTCGAGTAGATGTGTCAAAATATCTGAAGCAGACTCGTCGAGTCACTTATTCTTCCACTAACAGGTTTAAGTTTCACTGTGTATTCATTTATTTAAAGCCAGGTCATTATTATCTTGTCAAGATTTAGATGCGATTGTATGTGGTATCACGCGAAATTGAAGGAGATTCATAGCTTTTCTTCTATTTGAATTTACTACGCTCACGAAAATTATACTCGCATATATGTTAATTTCGCATATTTTCCTCGAGCGAAGCGAAAATTTTGTGATTTTCATGAATTTTATGCTTTAATCGATACCAAGATTTTTCCGCGGTGTTGATGTGAAAATTGTGTTATCATTTGTGATCTTTATCAACCGCTGAAAAATTTGCGTACTATCCGCGATATTGAAGTGAATGTAATTTTTGAAAATGTAATTTTTAACGATAGTACCGAACCGCCGGAAATATCTCGTGTGTGCTGCGATATCGCTTATCATCGCGCGATTCCTCATTTTCCGTAAAAATCAGAGGTGGATCCAACAAATAGGCAACTCCGAATTTCCTCCATTCAAACCTAGGCTAAATAATTGATTCTTGTCGGAGCACCTGGCTTCTCCACGCATCCATACATTCCCATAGGTTTAAATGGAGGAAATCCGGTGTTGCCAAATTGCTGGACCCACCAATGGTAAAAATCGCGCATTTTCCGCGATATCGTGATGAAAAACGTGAAAGTATGAAGGATTCAACAAATCCACTGGAAAGATCGCGTTTTTTACGCAGAATTTTGATGAAATTCGCGTATTTTCTCTCATTAACATGCGGAATCTAAGCTAGCAATTATTCGAACTCCGGAGTAGGTATGTGGCATCGCATGAAGTTGAAGGAGAATCTTAGCTTTTCGTCTAGCTAACGTTATTGACGTGTACAAATGTTACGCTCAAATCGATCCAAAAATCTTGTATTTTTCACGATATCAAGCTGAAATTGTGTGACCTTTCATGGGTTCAAGCAACCGCTGGAAAAATTTCGTTTTTCTTCGCGACATTGGGTTGAATAATGCGTAATCATGAATGATTTTGCAAAACCGCTAGAATAATCGCGTATTTGACCGAGATGTTGCGGAGTTTATTCCGTAGTTTTCTCTTACGTAAAAACACCACAACGCAGTTGCAAAATTGGAAAAATCTAAAAAATGATTAGGAAAGTCCGCTAAAATACAATCGGAAAAGAACTCGAGTTCCCTATGTTTTTGGTCATATAAATCTCCTCAGTTCAGATGAAAAAGTTTCATAGCCGCCTAAAGACTAATATTCTTCACCAAAGACTTTTTTTATCCGGACTAAATCTCGCTTTCTACCACCGAAAACTCCAATGCTCCATGTATTGTGGATGAATCCTCGTAATTAAATTTGTTTTCGCCGTTTCGCATTCCCAAATTTGACCGCTTTTCTTATATCGTCCTTATTTAGCGTTTTAAAGTCTTTTGCGTGCTATTAATTGTGATCAAAATAATTTTAATCCTTTGAAGAGGAAGAAAATCAAACAAAATTCACCCCCCTCCGGCCCCGACGCTTCTGTGTTCAGGATGTCTGCAAGTCCGGAATTTCCGGAAAGTCCGGAAAAAGTACTGATTTTTTAAGGGCGGTCCGGAAGCACCAGAAAAGTGTGGAAACTCCGTTAGAAGATCCGGAATTTTTTCATTTTTTTGTCGTTTCAGTCACGATTTGAGCGGAAAACTTAAATTTTTGAAATTTTTCAAAATTCGTCAATTAGAGATACTGGAAAAGTCCTGAATTTTTTTGTTGAGGAGGCCTGAATTTCTTGGGAATGCACGGAAAAAGCACTGTAAAAGTACTGATTTTCGACCAGCCCGTTCTAGTAGACACCCTGGTGTTACTTGCAAACTCGTCTCCTATTTTTTTGCCTACTTTTGTTTAACGATCTTTTCCTTACCAAGAGCTTTGCCAAAAAACCTCAAGCTCCTTTTCTCAGCGGTCCTGTATCAAAACACATTTTTCGAGATGTCTCTCTAATCTTAACTCGAGGAAACGAATAGCGTGCATTTGTTGTTTCTAAAAATACTTCCTTGTCGAACAACTTGGTCCAGTAGCTGCAACAGCTTTGAAATGTATCGATTTATTAGTCTAAATCTGATAGGTGGAAGAGTCTAGAGCACTGAGGACGAGGAGTGAAGAGCACAAGCAACGGATGTTGCCTACGCTCAAAATGAAGGCGTTTTTAGCCCCTGATAATATTTCGATCTCAAACGGGGTATCAGAACAGAGTTCAAATACGCCAAGGAGTTTGAGAGCGTATTCTATTCCCGCGAGAATTGCCACTCTGTTTTTAAAAACTGATTTACAAGTAGTCATAGTAAGAAATAAAAGAAAACATAATTAGGCATCGTTTAACTTCATCAATTTAGGTAAAATCCGTCCATTTTAATATGAAAAGCGCCCAAAAACGTTGAATCAAACCTAAGTTATGGTAATTTGAAGTTTACTCTTCGCGAAATATAAATCTGCGACGAATGAGTTCAACATTACAATCTGCCATGTTCAGGAAACTAAATTCACGGAATGAAAATGAAAACGCCAATCGGCAAATCCAGCAAGTTGGTAACATTTGAGGACTTATGTGTAACAATAGCTGATGTCGAGTTTTCACATCGTGAGAAAATCGCGTTTGAAGTTTTCGAAGCTTTGCACTAAGCCGGCCTGTAGAATTGAGAGGATTCTTATGAAGATTTTCATGTAGAGCAACTCTTCTTGTAAAAAATACACGTTTTACGATCTATTTAAGTGAAAAATTGAAGGAGTAACAGCGATTTGAAAAAAAAATGTGACATCCGTTATTTATACTGAAAACATTTTTTTATGCATGAAACAAAGTCTTCAGGAAGGGTAAGGCCAAGGAAACAATACCAAAATACCAAAAATAAGTCAATGCTGAGTCGTTTAATTAAATTTAACGAAAAACTAAAACGTTTAATTGTAACTTTTACAACAAAAATAAGGAAAAACATTATAAAATCAGTTGAAAATTCATCAATTCTGGCGAGACGGCCCCGATATAGCTGCAGCCCATGGCAGGTGCGTGGGCAGTTATCGCATAAGTTCGTTCGAATCTCAGCGGTGTTCAGCCGCGCTGGTCGCGAGATCCACTGATCTCTGGAGATCAGTCGATTCTCACATCCGCTGTTTTTACTAATAATATGGTTTTCAGTTCATATCTCACCGAAAAGTTGAGCTGGAAGTCTGAAACTTTGCAGACATTTTTGAGGGCTCCAGAATTGGAAAAAAAGCGTTTGCCCTGAAAATGGCGGATGTCAGCGACCGCTATTGTTACATTAGTCCTCCATCACTTATGGTGATGAATCGATTCTCCGAGGGGCCAGGTGCTTTGCATTATTCCTCAGTATATGTAAAAATGGAGGAATTATTCGGTTTTTGGCCACTCATAATGGAATCAAATCAAATACTTACTGAGCTATTGACCGACTTTCATTGCAATGATAAGCGCACTAAACCCTTCCTTCAATAAAAAAAAAAAAAATTTGCAAGAGGATGTTTATATATGTAAAAATTTTACCTTAACATGGTGAAAATAAGAGAAAAATATGAGCCTAAACGTTTGCTCTGCTATTTTTTACCATGTTAAGGTAAAATTTTTATAAATATAAACATCTTGCACGTTGTGTTTTATTATAGCATGGCCTGAGCTCCCATATCATTGTAGTAGAAATCAGCTAATAGCTCAGTATTTCCTTTGATTTCAAATGGAGGAATGCCATCGTGCTAACCTGGAGCTGCCTCTGTTGCTCTGTTTACGCCCTAGAATTTCCAAATCTTCTTTTGCAACTAAATTCTACAAAAATTATTCCTCTAAAACATTTGCTTCAGTCTTCCAAGGTCCTTTTTTCTATTGACGGTCAAGTGCTCAATCTACACACGTGGTTTTGAAGTTCCATCGTCCAATCAAAATCATGCGTTTGCTTCTCCAGTAGGCAGCAATGCATAGAGAAGTATGTGATATTGCGTTCTCTCTGTTTGAAGGCGTTCGGTAGATTAGGTCCAGCCGCTAGCGCGCCAGCCTCTTCACTATCAACCATACATCATAGTTTGTAGGTTGTTTATTTTTTTCCTTTTTCAAAGAATAAGGTATCGTGAACGAACCCAATAAAACACTCACTCGAAAATACACATTCACCGCGCGTATTCAATCTCTGAATTTTTTGACTCAACTTGTATCTTCAACCCGAACTCACCCGTAATATTAAATGAACCACATTTTGCAAGAAGGTACCATTATATACCTGGCTTATCTTAGAAACAACATATATGCCATCGGTTTTCCTATGCAGGAAGGTCATTTTATGGAAGAGCCGGAGATAGTGGTTCCCTATTGCAAAATGTAATCCAAAGAAAGAAACCAAAGTTTAAAGTAGTGACTCGTTGTATTCAACTCCAAGAGAGTTTACAGACGATAATTAGTATAATATACTATCAATAAATTTACTGAACTCAACACACTCGTCCTATTCAACACGAACTCTTATTTGGACCGCAGAAAGGAATCAAGTCACGTTAGCTATTGCCAAATTTAAGTGGGCACTTTAATTTTTTACAAGGTAACGTTTGTGCGGATTCCTTTGAAAAATCTAAGGGATTTTTTTTTGTACTATGCAGGAATTTCGCTGTAATTTGCCACAAATCCGCACAACCGTTTTTGGTTCCTTCCTGCTTACACTGGAAAAAATAATTTTGCTCACAGGGCTCCTGCACTTTATTTGTAACAGTCACGGAAGTTTCCGTTATGAGGACAGAGCACTCAGTGTTCTGTCGTCAGCACCAACTATTTTTTTGCGTATGACGCGGCCCACTTGCTCTTTGGATTCAAGGTTTTGTCCCGCAAAAAGTAAAGTAAATACAGCGGCGGAAACTCGCTCTATAGAGCTCTACCGTAATAGTGAAGAGAGCAGTAAGGGTTAAATTTCCGAAATCGAGTTTCCTTCAAAATTCGTCCAATATCTTTCAGTAAGGGTTAAATTTTCGAAATCGAGTTTCCTTCAAAATTCGTCCAATATCTCTCAAATGAAACCTCTAAAATTGCTGAAACAGCAAAGTTTACCTTATTTTCATGAAAACGAAACATATGAGAAAGCAACGAGTGCGCCAAACAGGACTTAAGTTCAGGGAAGACAGCAGTAAGTGACTTTATTTCTCTAGAGCGCCAATGAAAACAGTGCTTTCAAGTAAAGTGCCGGCCTCTTCTGCCAATTTCTAACCGGAAAATGTGTTTGTTGTGTGTCCAAATTGCAACCACGAAAGCATGCAGTAGGTAGCACTCAAAGGCTGTCTTATGCCTTACACTATAGCCTAATATGAAAATGGATCATTCCCCTTTACGTAATTGAAATAAAAACGGTCAGTTTTTAATCATCCAAACGATTCCTATGAGTCTTTCCAGGGTATGTAGCATCAGGAAAAACCGGAAAATATCAGGAATATTGGCCAATCAGGAAAAAATCAGGAAACTCGGAAAAATCGGACGATTTATCAGGAATTTTTCCTACGCGAATCTCCTCGGCGGAGAAGTCTCACTGCTTTTTGCCTACCGTGCCAGGAGTCGTCGCGCCGGCTCTGTTCCCGATTATTTCTCACCCTTCAACTTAACTTTATCAGAAAATATAGGTTTCGCATGCATTTATGCAATAAATATAGTTTTTACGAGAAAAATCAGGAAAATATCAGGAATTTTCAAAATGAAAAAATTAGATATTTTTTATAAAATATCAGGATTTTTTAAAATTAAAAAATACTAGACGTTCTGCTTTCGGACGATTAGTGATGATTTGAGAAAGAACGGAGGCTTCTTTCCATAAAACTTTCCGGTCAGGAAAAATTTTATGTCGAAGTCCGTTTTCTCAAAATTTCATTTTTGCACTTACTGCTCTCTTGGCTATCACGGCAGAGCTGAGGAAGCGCGTGTCAAGCATGAAAGCGAAACGCGTGGCGGCTGGCGGCGTCGGCGACTAAATCGGAACAAGATTCGATGGGAGGGATGCTCCTGGCCTGGTCTGGCCGTGCTGCGGTTCCATTGGCCGAGGTCTGAATCGAACCGCGAACAGTCTACCTTCGTCGTTCGAAGTCGCCGCGACCGCAGGCTCACGGACTCCCAGGAGTCGGGTTGCGTCACGCCACACGTCAATCGCCGACCGGGATATCACTCGTCAAGCCCGTTTTCCGTTCTCAAGTCGGATATCAGTGCACGCTGAGATATCATCAGCAGGTCCCGTTTTTCGCCAAATTCATTTTGAAGTCGGATATCGGTATGCGCAGAGATATCACCCTTAGGTCTCGTTTTCCCACCTATTTCGAGTTCGGGTTGTTTTTAGTGCGTAGCGAGGTGAGATATCACTCGTCAAGCCAAAGTCTGAAAGTCTGAAGTCGGATATTAGTACACGCTGAGATATCATCATCAGGTCCCGTTTTTAGCCAAGTTCGAGTTCGGGTTCGGGTTGTTATCAGTGCGTAGCGAGGTGAGATTTCACTCATCAAGCGCGTTTTTTGGTTGAAATATCTGCAAGTCGGGTATCCGCACGCTGGGATATCACCTCCCAGTCCCGTTTCCCCGCCGAGTTCGAGTTGTTATCTGTTAGCGAGGTGAGATATCACTCTTCGAGCTCCGATTTTTGTCGGAAAATCTGCGAGTCTGGTTAAGCTATGTCTCGGTACGTTGCCGGTCGAGATATCACTCAATAAGTCCATTTTATCCGAAAGTCGATTCTAGTCCATTGTTTCGTTTTTCAGATGAAAATTTTGCAAATCGAGTGCGGTTCGGTTTCATTGGTACATCGCTAAGAGAGATACCATTTCTAGGTCTTGTTGTTCAGCTAAGTTCGAGCTCGGATTGTTTTCAATGCACGGGGAGCTGAGATATCACTGAATGAGCTCGGGTTTTGGATGATTGTTCCGCAAGTTTCTTTCCATCAAGTGTCAATGCGTCGCCAACTTGGATATATATAATTTCGAGACCTCGTTTTTCTGTCAAGTTCGGGTCTGGTTTGTTGTCAGTGCGTAGCGACCTAAGATATCACTAAACAAGCCCCTGTTTTCAGCTTGAAATTTCAGTTTTTGTAGTTTAAAATTCAGAAAACGTGCGAATTCTGTTATCAGATTTTTTCAAAAAAAGTGCGTGTTTGGACTTATATTCCGAGATTGTTTAAAGAAAGAGTGTGATAGGCAATTTACGGATAACGAACAAGATATTTAGATAAAGTTAGTGACGTTCAGTATCCAGTGTTTGGCGCTCTGTCATATTTGAATCAGGTACCTAACATTTTCACACGATCTCATTCACTAATAAAATTGTTACGTATAGTAATGCTAACACCGATGATCTATTTTGGTACTTGCAACTAAATGATCTGCAATGAGCTCAAATTATCCAGAGATTTATTGATACCATCGTACCTATCCGTCGTTTGTAAAGCACGTACTGAACTTAGTCTTCGCATAAATTTACTCATTTTTGTGGAAGAACAATCATTCTTCAACATTCTTGACCATCTTGATTTGATATTCGAATCTGAAGATTGGCAGTGACATTTTTTGTGTCAGAAGGTTGGCCGCCCTTTCGGGCCCTATAAGAGCTCCATATTTAGACATATCTGTACTATACCTATGCAAGTGCTATGAGAGCATCATGATAGCCTAAAACTCGCAGACCAAACAAAAAGCGTCCTCATTTTTCAGTATGAAAAAGATGGGAATGGCCATACTCTGCCATGGTAGCCAAGAGAGCAGTAAGTGTTAAATTTTCGAATTCGAGTTTCCTTCAAAATTCGTCTAAACTCGTTTTTTTATTATTATTTATTCAGCAACAGATTAATTACAAATGCCATATTGGCTTACAAATTAGACAATATAAAGGTTCAATAAGGAAATTTACTTTAGGTTCAGACTCGTTCAGATGAAATTTCTGAAATTGCTAAAACCGGAAAATTCAGCCTATTTGTATCAAAACGAGACGTATGAGAAAGCCATGAGTACGGAAGAAATGACGAAGTTTTTAGGCAAGACGGCAGTAAATGACAATATTCCTCCAGAGACGCAATGAAAACAGTGCTTTCAAGTAAAGTGCCGCCCTCTTCTGCCAATTTCCAACCTGAAAATGCGTTTCTTGTGTCCAAAACGCAACCACGAAAGCATGCAGAAGATAACACTTACGGTAGTCTTGCCTGGCAATAATAACCTAGCTTGACAATGAAAAATACCCATTTTATGTAATGGAAATAAAATCGGTCGATTTTTAATTATCCTAACAATTTCTACGAGTCTGCCCGATGATAAGTGGCAATTTGACAAAGCACGGAGGCTTCTTTCAATAAAATTTTCCGGTTAAAAGCCTTTCGCTTGAGCCCGTTTTCTCAAACGTTCATCTTTGCACTTACTGCTCTCTTCGCTATCACGGCAGTCTACCCACACAGATACTCTAAGGGCATCATTATTAGCCTAAAACCCGTTGACCAATCCGAAAGCGTCTTCATTTTCCTGTAATAAAAAGATACGAATGGCTATACTGCCGTGCTAAGGAAAAACGCCGTATGAGCATTCGAGAGTTGCCAAATTTCCTCTCATAATATGTTCGTTCCTGAGAAGAAATATTAATATTTTTCCTTGATATTTTCAGGAGCTTTAGGAGAAATTGCGAATAAAATTATCTGAAAAATTGGAAACGAAATATTCATTAGTGAAGAAGGAGAGAATTAAAACATGGATAAACAAGGCTTAAACATAGCAAATGGTCTAGCCTTGTTTACCCATGTTTTAATTCAAGACTAAAAATTAATTCAAGACTAATTCAAGACTTAAACAATTGCTATATTTTACCCATGTTTTAATTCTCTTCTTCTTTATTCGTATATTCGGGCGATGTTTTTCTGCGTTATCGTGATATTCATAAGTTCACTGGGGGAAAAAAAAAACACATTGGATCTAGAGTCCAGACTCTTGAAAACATTGACAAGAAAAAATACTCTTGATTCAATCGGATTTTTGCTAGAATCAAAACGAAATCCGCTTAGATTAAAAGGCTTGGTTCTTGATTTAAGCTAGATTCTGATTGAATCAAGAGTACTTTTTCTTGTCGATGTTTTTAAGAGTCAGGACTCAAGATCCAATGTGTGTTTTTTTCCAGTGAGGAAATTCGTGTGTTATCAAAGTATATTTGGCAACGCCTGAAGATCCATACGGCGTTTTTCCTTATCACGGCAGTATACTCTTTCTATGCACCAGGAATAGCAACGCCCTTACGCGAGTACACAAAGGTTACTCTGAATCCTTTTTTTCCTCCCGAGAGAGAGTTCGGCAGCACAGGTCAGGGACGGGCTTAACAAGGTGGATCCCTGGATCCCTGGCTCACACCCGGCTGCCTTTCTTTTACCCTCGCCCCCCCCCCCCCGCCCACGTCCCTTCCCGCGGGACGTGTCTCGCCGGGAACACCCGCAGCCCGCACTACTCGTCCTCGGCGAAATTTAAATTCGCCGCGTGTGCAGTTCCCGGAAGCAGCGCAGCGCGGAGCCCCACAATCCAAACAACTTGTTAGAGTAGTTTCCACAAGTTGATTATGAACGATTCCCATCTCGCCCGCTCAAAGCACCGCGGAGCTCTGCCGCGCTCGGGAAAAACGCCGTATGAACCTTCAGGCGTTGCCAAATTTCTTTTGCAGGGTGTCTAGCATCAGGAAAAACCAGAAAAACTGGAAAATATCAGGAATTTTGGCCGATCATGAAAAAACCAGGAAAATCGGAAAAATCGGACGTTTTGTGTGTCTAGCATCAGGAAAAACCAGAAAAACTGGAAAATATCAGGAATTTTGGCCGATCAGGAAAAAATCAGGAAAATCTGAAAAATCGGACGTCTTGTGGGTCTAGCATCAGGAAGAACCAGAAAAACCGGAAAATATTAGGAATTTTGGCCAATCAGGAAAAAATCAGGAAAATCGGACGTTTTGTAGGGAATTTTTCTCACGCAAATCTCCTTAGCGGAGAAAGTCTTACTGCTTTTTGCCTACCGTGCTAGGAGTCGAGAAAAATCAGGAAAATATCAGGAATTTTCAAAATGAAAAAATCAGGAATTTTTTTATGAAATACCTACCATGAAAAATCAGGCAAATATCAGGATTTTTCAAAATTAAAAAATAGTAGACACCCTGCTTTGATAAAACACGGCTTTCCTGGGACAACAATGAATATTTTCCCCCCAATTTTTCCGATAATTTTGTTCGCAGTTTCATTCGCAAAGTTCCTGAAAATTTCAGGCCGCAATATTCATAAATTCTCTGAAAAATAAAAATCTTAGTGGAGGAAATTTGGCAACACTCGAATGTTCATACGGCGTTTTTTAGCATGGCAGAGTTCTCCGCGGAGTGGGTCAGTTTCAGACGGAAAGCTCGAAGAGGGGAAATCGCGGATCTGAAAAGAGTCGCTCAGAGAAAACGTGGTTTGGTTATTGAAATGTTGCATAAACTTTTGTAAATGTGATGGCGTCGACAAAATGCGCCTTAAGCATCACTGAAAAAAATTATATCGCTGATCCAACAATTTTGCACTTGTTTTCCTCTAAATTTTCTCAACAAAATGCAACATTTTACCCGGATGTCCATGGAGAAAATAAACTTTTTCATCCTTTATTTGATTTTTTGAAGCCGAACAAACAGAAAATCCTCAATTCTAAGTATCATTGGATTTCAGAGCGCAGAAAGAAGAAATTTCCAATTTTTAGCATCGATATCCCGACTAATTCCGCATTTTACCAGAAATATTTCATTCCTCCATGAATCCCAGTTTTCTAGGTCCGAAAGAACATCACGGAAAAAAATGGAATGCTGATTTCACAATTAAGTTGTTAAAAAATATGCCCGACGTGTTTCAAGAAGATTTTCTTATTAAAATGCTAATTTAACCATCTCCGTTGTTTAATTGGACTGCATTTTGCAATTTGGAACTATAAATTCTGGCTCATCTGATAAAACACTTGTGTGCATTGGGAAACTAATGGCACATGCGTAGTTCTTAAACCAGGCCAGAACTTATAGTTCCAAATTGCAAAATGCGATCCAATTAGCTTTCCCCCTATTGTAAAATGTACGTTTGAAACATGTCGGACATATTTTTGAACAATTTAACTGTCAAATCAGCAACCCACTCTTTTCCGTGATGTTATCTAGGACCTTGAAGACTGGGATTCATCAAGGAATGAAACATTTTCGGAAAAATGGGGAATTCGTCAGGAAATTGATGCTAAAAATTGGGAATCTCTTCCATCTCCGCTCTGAAAAATGATTTTTAACGTCTGTAATTTTTGTTAGTTCGAGTTCGACTTCACAAAATTAAAGAAAGGACGAAGAAGTCGATTTTTTCCGACAGACTTTGGAGTAGAATTTTGAATTTTGTTGAGCAAATCTAGAGGAAAAAAAGTGAGAACCCTGGGTTTTCATTTGGAATTTTCTTTAATGAAAATCAGGGAATGAGTCACTCTCACTGGTCACAGGATCGTGTTTCGATGCTTGATTCCCATAGATTAGCTAAAAATAATAAAATCTGTCTACGCAGCATTGCTCTGGTTTTAATATTAGCCGAGAAATCGCCCTTTAAGAAGTCGTGGTTTTGACGTCATCCACCGCGGTAGTGACACCCTTTGGTCTCTTCCACCAAAACAGGGTGTTCGCATCGAACACCTTAAGAATCGATTCTTTCCCTAACATCAAATGGAGAAGTATTGATACTCGATCATTTACGTATCGCCACAGATTTCAGTCCAAACGGTTGTAGTTGAAAAAAAGAAACCATTTTTGGTTTAGTTCCGACGACACACCGGAACCTGAGAATGAATGGAAACTTAAGGTGATTCGATGGACGCCGTATTTTTTGTCAAAACGGCATGCGATATATCGCATCAATTGGTTCCATTTTTTCAGCTACTCGTCATTTTTCTCCAATTTTGAGATCGCAATTCTGTTGTCAGGAGACTAAAGCACTCACTTACCAATTTTAACAAAGAAATTCAATGTAATAAAGGCGTGGTTTTTTCAGAGAGAAAACATCGCATTTGATACTGATATCGAAACTGCTTTCGAATGCGATGTCTTCTCTCTAAAAAAACCCCGCCTTTATTACACGTTGAATTTCTTTGTTAAAATTGGTAAGTGAGTGCTTTAGTCTCCTGACAACAGAATTGCGATCTCAAAATGTGAGAAAAATGTCGAGTAGCTGAAAAAATGGAACCAATGGATGCGATATATCGCATGCCGTTCTGACACAAAATATGGCGTCCATCGAATCACCTTAAAATACAATTTTCTGAAACCTGTTTTTTTCGCCGTATTTTGTTTGATCGGAAAAGTCCTCGTAAGTGTTTTTACGGATAAGCCAGAAATCATAGTTCTCTATTTCAAAATGAAGTCCAGACTATCCACGTATAAAGATGAGAATCGAACAATATCTCACTGATTTTGCAACCGCAGCGCGAGATGCATCATCGTTAGCGCGCGAATGAGCGCCATAAATGCAGCTTCACCATAAACGTGATTCTTGAGTTGCGTAGTCCCATTAGCATGTCATATTCCCCACGCGGAGTGCGTATCCGCGAAAAGTACTGCTTACTATTGTTTGCGCTTCATCAGTAGAAGGTTCCGTTCGGGACCATCGACTGGCTTCGATTCTTGTCTTCGCGCCGGGAAGCTGGATGCATCATTGTTATGTTTCGAAGGCTGAAGAAACTGCGTCCTTTTTAGGTTTAGAGCCAATAAAGCTTTTCTTCGACATCCTTTCAAGGTCCTGCATGTAATGTTCCATTAATTAATACTAGAACCTCCCTCCCCCTAACCTGCGAAGCTTCATAGATTGGTTTCATATCAATGGCCAAAAAACACACGATCTTAATATCGTCCCATAACAGCGGCCAAAGTGCGAAACCACGTTACATTTCAGCGCAGGGTGGCATATAATGTAAGATAGAAATGAAAGATTGGAAATTTCAGTGAGATATTTCATGAAATTTTACGAGGCTGTGAAACATTTCATATTTTTCAGGGGCTAGACTATGCAACCCGCAATCGAACACACCAAAATAGAAGCCGCAATCGAACACACCAAAATAGAAGCCGCAATCGAACACACCAAAATAGAAGAAAGTCACAATTTTTAAATTTTGCGAAACATGAAAAGGAACCGGTATTTTCCAATACCTTTGAAAACTTTCTGAAATTTCATGAAATATTTCTCGTGAAATTTCTAGATCATATTTTTCATGAAATTTTGCCACCCTGTTTAAGTGTTTCATTATTTCCGCCCCTATTTTATTTTTCCTAAAAGCAACGAGTTAACTTAATAGTTTGGCATTTTTACTGGATATTCGGCCGACAGAGGAGAAAACTCGAGAAATTATATCGAATTGTTTTTCGAAGCGAAAATTAAGTATGACTGGAAGTCTACAGCGACGCAAACGGATGTACGTGGTTTTGCACTTCGGCCATCGATGTATCGATAGGAATTGTGGGGGTGGGGGGAATTCTCGCTCTTTTTCAACCGATAGTAAGGATGATCGAATTTCGTGAACCGATCGATCGTTGTTCCTTATCATTCCAAGTATACGGTTCGTCAAACCGAACTTTTGGTTTGTGTAACCGATTTTCCAGTTTGTGTTATCGAATGTTATAGATTCTACGACCGAAATTCGCTCGTCAGTTCTTTTCATCGCCGATTTTCGTTCTAGGAATGGAAGTTTGGTTTGACAAACTGACTAGTTCGGATAACATGGAATGCCGAACGTTCGGTTCATAATATGACGGATTTTTACGCGAAAACGCCCTCAGCTGATGGCGTAGGCAAATTGCGCTCCACACTGAAAAAAATTCAGTCATTTGAACCGAACGTTCATCGTTCCGTATCATCCCAATTATTCGGTTTGTCAAACTGAACTATCGATTCGCGTAACCAAACGTTCGGTATAAGTGACCAAACTTTGTTCGTCAGTCCTTTTTACCGCACAACTTCGATTACACGAACCGAATTAGGTGGGATGAAACGGAGCACCGAACTTCGGTACATACGGCCGAACTTTTTTTTTAGTGCAAAACCTGCTTGTTCCACTTAAAGATCTGCAGGAAATTTTCGTCGAATCACACAGCAGAACCAAAGTTTTGTTTTCTTATTGCGTCGTCCGGACGCTTCAACAGTGCGTTACGAAATAGATACGCGAGAGCTCCCAAACACATGTTTCAGTTACCTTGGGTTGAAACAGGGAAAAACGATCCGAAATTCGTCCCAAAACCTGAATCCACTCTCACGGTCCGTGGTCCGTGAGACACGGCACTGTGCTGTCATGGTTAGGATTGCTGAAAGAGCATCGGTCTGTCGCAAACTTCGGCTAAAACATCAAAAATGATACTCGCAACATGAGGAGAAAGGAATAAAAATTACGATGAGCGCAGTAGCAGAGTCTGAACCTCGCTCTTTGATATAATTTGAATTTACAGGAAATTCTATAAATATTTTTCTTTGAATTCCATCGAGAATTCTATTCGCGGCCAGATCGAAATCATGCGATTTCAAAGGAAAATACTCACAACTCTCCTCAAAAAGAAAAATTTTATCGGGAAAAAAAGTTGGCAACTCTTGAATGTTTATACGACGATGTTCCTCACCAAGGCAGAACACGTAAATTAAAGTCGTTGAACTTTCTTGACAAAATAGATGAAATGGACTTCATTTTGTAATTGGGAGCCACGATTTTTGGCTGATACTTAGAAACACATACGTTCATAGGTACTCTAATGGCACGTGCGTTGTTTCTGAACTGAACCAGAAATTTTAGTTCCTGATTCGCAAAATGGAGTCCAAATTAACCACTAGACAGGGCAAGAAATGAAGCACCGCGGTACATGTTTTCTGGTCAAAATGGACTTTTTTTCTTATTTGGGAACCAGAATTTCTGGCTCATCCTCAAAAACACATACGTTCATAGGGACTCTAATGATAAATAGGTTGTTTCTGAATTGAAGTGGTTCTTTATCTAGCGCGGGGCGCTACGAGTTCTAGGGCAGGTCGCAGGGCGAAGAGCGGAGACGAGCAAGATGATGAGAGGGCGGCGACGCGGCACGAAACGGCGGGAACCAGAATTTCTGGCTCATTCTTAAAAACACGCATGTTCCTAGGGAAACTAATGGTACATAGGTTATTTCTGAACTCAACCAGAAGTTGTAAGAAATGTCGTTGAAGTTTCTTGATGAAATAAACGAAATGGACCTCATTTTTCAGTTACGAACCACAATTTCCGACTCATCCTTAAAAACACACACGTCCTTAGAGAATCTAATGGCACAAGCGTTATTTCTGAACTAAAGCGGTTCTATGTCTGGCGCGGGGTGTTTCTGCATTTTGTAATTCAATCGGGGCGTGCGAAAACCGCTAATGTCCATTCTTCCAATCTTAAATTTTTCTGAGTTCATAATACTTTTTGGAGTTGGTCGCAAACACAAAAGTGGCGTTAAAACTCGCGTCTCCGGGTTGCCTTAAACCCAAAACGAGCCTTATGGTCGTGTCAACCCTTTAAAAGTATTTTGAACTCAGAAAAATTTAAGACTGGAAAAATGGACCCTAGCGGTTTTCGCACATCCCGATTAAATTGGGAATCACAATTTCTGGCTCATCCTTAAAAACACGTATGTGCATAGGGAAAATAGTGGTACATATGTCGTTTTAAACCAAAGTGTTTCTTTGCTTATCGCGAGGCGCTACTCCATTTTGTAATTGGGAACCATTTCTGGCTCATCCTCAAAAACACATACGTTCATAGGGACTCTAATGGTACATAGGTTGTTTCTGAATTGAAGTGGTTCTTCGTCTAGCGCGGGGCGCTACGAGTTCCAGGGCAGGCCGCGGGGCGAGGAGCGAAGACGAGCAAGACCATGAAAGCGCGGCGGCGGCGACGCGACGGGAACCACAAGTTCTGCCTAATCCTTAAAAGCACACATGTTCTTAGGGAAACTAATGGTACATACGTTATTTCTGAACTTAACCAGAAGTTGTAGAAACTGTCGTTGAACTTTCTTGATAAAATAGACGAAATGGACTTCATTTTGCATTTAGGAACCACAGTCTCCAGCTCATACTTAAAAAATACATGTTCTTAGGGAAAGTGATGGTCCATACGTTATTTCTGAACAGTACCAGAAGTTGTAGTAAATGACGTACAACTTTCTTGTTAAAATAGATGAACTGGACTTCATATTGTAATTAGGAAATTTCGGCCCAATCCAAAAAATGTCACTAATTACCAAAAACAAAAAAAAACAAAAAAAAAACCAGGCACCCAAAAAATATGATGGCAGTACCGTTTGGATTCATCATATAAAAGGAAATGATATCAAAACGGCCCAATTTTCTCTTTCATGCCCATGCAATATACCAAACACCCCAACTTTTTTCACAAAAAAAATAAATAAATAAATAAATAAATAAATAAATACCTATAAGGTATGATGACCTGAACACGTTTATTGGATCCATCGCTTTAAAGGAGTATGATATCAAATCGGCCCAACTTCTCTGAAATATGCCCATCTCGGATCAATAATTTTTTTGAGACCTTCCGACTCATCGCTGAGGAGACACTGATCATTACTTGACCCTTAGTATATGTCCTTGTTTAGATGTCAAAGAGTTCCTTATGAGAACTGTAATGAATTTTTTTTCTTTGAAGAGATAAAATCAAAAAATCGTCATAAAATTGAAAAAAAAATTCGAAGAAAAAAAAAGGAATGGGCCGGCCGGCCGTACATACAAGTGGTAGATAATATAGGGTGATTATCGTCTCTCTTTCACATATACATGAACAAGTATCATCGTCAAAAGGAGGATCAGTCCTTCTTGAAATCGTCATTGAAAGATAGACTGAAAGATATTCACACATGAGTGAACAACTTAACAACTTTCAAGCAATGCCATATTCTTTGTTTGTTTCTGATAGAAGGCCTTACAAACTACTGAACCTTGGCGTATTATTGCGAATATTATGTGCCTCCTACTTGTACAATGCTTCTTTCTTAGCAACTTCATGGATGTTGGCAAGACCGGTCGGTCACCCATGCCAAAATGTTGGGGCATACCAATGTATCTACATTTCCCCCTTTTTTTTTGTACGTGCCGGCCGGCCCATTCCTTTTTTTTTCTTCGAATTTTTTTTTCAATTTTATGACGATTTTTTGATTTTATCTCTTCAAAGAAAAAAAATTCATTACAGTTCTCATAAGGAACTCTTTGACATCTAAACAAGGACATATACTAAGGGTCAAGTAATGATCAGTGTCTCCTCAGCGATGAGTCGGAAGGTCTCAAAAAAATTATTGATCCGAGATGGGCATATTTCAGAGAAGTTGGGCCGATTTGATATCATACTCCTTTAAAGCGATGGATCCAATAAACGTGTTCAGGTCATCATACCTTATAGGTATTTATTTATTTATTTATTTATTTATTTATTTTTTTTGTGAAAAAAGTTGGGGTGTTTGGTATATTGCATGGGCATGAAAGAGAAAATTGGGCCGTTTTGATATCATTTCCTTTTATATGATGAATCCAAACGGTACTGCCATCATATTTTTTGGGTGCCTGGTTTTTTTTTTGTTTTTTTTTGTTTTTGGTAATTAGTGACATTTTTTGGATTGGGCCGAAATTTTGTACAAAAATCATATTTTTGTTTTTTTGGAAGGATATCACGTATTTTTGGTATGACTTCTACGAAGTATCAGGCAAAGAGAGTTCCCATTTTAAATTTAAAAGTTGTTCCCGCGGGCGCGAGGCAGAGAGGAAACGACCCCCCCCCCCCCCCCCTCGAAAGCGGCCCACCTTTTTTTAAGGAATTTCGTTCAAACCGCATGTCAATAATCTGTAATCGTTCTCGAGACATCAGTAAGGAAGGATCCATATTTTTGGCACACCCTGTACGTCACAGAAAAAAAACCGCAGGTCAGTATTGAAATCGTGACAAAGTTGGGTCACTTGACGTAATGCCTAATTCTCATTGGCTACGAACGATAGAAACTACAGTAAAGCGCATTGACTTATAACGCAATCTAGGTCGCGCGGTAGGTAAGACAGCTAGCGGGGTAAATCAGGGTAAAGACGCGCCTTCCGCTTAGTGGATACATCCGGATATACGAACGAAAAGTACCCGTATCAGGCAACGGCACTGGCATGACAGGCATTTCCATTGTCTCGGTCTCGGACTTGCTGGGTGTTGCTGAGTTGCCTATCGTCCCGCCTGAAGGGACTCTAGTCTCGCCGAAATTTCCTAATGCGCAGTCTAAGCCATAGATAGTGCATAGAGAGGTTATGATAATTACAAGGTACACTCTACTACAGGTATGGACAAATGGAATTTTAGAAAGTCGTCAAAACGCGTAGATTTGACAGCATCGAGAGTACGACTGCGAATGGCATGTGCGGCAAATGGACGGTACGACTTCATACGTCACTCGATCGCCGATTTTCTCAGCGCTGCCACTTCGGCACCCCGTTTGTCCATACCTGTAGTAGAGTGTACCTTGTGATAATTATGTTATAGGCCGTGTATTGTTTCGTTTGGAAATTTTGAATCGGGTTTGAGCAAAATAGCATTGCAATTTCAATTTCTCCTGGCTCCTGTCTCTTTTTCTATGTCATATTATTTCTGAAATTAATAACAATATAACTTCTTTAATGGTTTTCTCATTGTACGCACGAAACATTTTCAATTTTATGCTGCCCCGAGGAATAATACTTCCAAATGTGACCATTCTTGATTTTGCATGATTCCTTCTCTCTCTAGGTACCTTTTTCGTTGTGAGTGAGTTTTCTTTTATGATTCTCTGATTACTGAGGGCACAATGCTTGGGCACAATGTGCCTGAAACGGAAAGTTGCTACTTACTTGTTTACTATGTGCATTCCTATCCAGACATCATATGAAATCATCTTGGTACTTGCGTTAAATCTTTCCGTTCATAAGGAGATGGTATACAATAAACTTTAGTTGTGATGACATAAATTTTCTCAACTGCATGCTGATTATTGAAACTATGTCAGTACGACAAGGCAAGACACCCCTATCTTAACCGTGCAATATATCGCATTTCGATCTCTTATCAGACTGCTTCAAACTTTCAATAATCGGCCTGCTGCAATGAAATCCTTTTATAGCTTTCATCATTATGATTCTCCATTTGGCCATTCTGGTCAACTAGAGTCCACAAAGACACATTGACTTTAAACGAGCAACAGGGTGAAAGGGAGAGTGCCAGTTTAACTAATAATGGGTTTATTTTCAATGATAAATTTAACCAGTCTATTTAATGTCACACCTTCAAAGTGGGTGAATGTGTCAGGCAAGAACCCTGATAATCAACAACTTCAGAGCTGCTCTTAATATAGGACTTCTATGTAATGTTCCATCTCCTGTGTACAGTAGGCACAAAACCAGGATTTACATTAGAGGCATCACCTGTGTTAAGGGATACCTTTTATGACTTACATTATCCAACATTTTTTTTTGGATTCTTGGAACTAATGATAGAATGCAAGCTAAATTCTGCAGCTCAGTGCAGGACCTCTATCATTTACGCTGCTTATACCTAGTTATGCCTGCCAGGTCCTTTGACCATTCGAATCGCGCATTTCTCCGAGCTCCAATTTCATCATCAGTAATAACATTGCAAACGCGTGATACCGTCTCATAAAGACAGTAAGCAAAGTAAGTATTTATCAATATTTTTAGTTTTATGAGAGATGTCTCTAAAGCTATGGCATTCTGTATCTTGAGAAATGTGACCAGTTCACTCGTCATTGGAAAAGATAAACAATAAAAGTTGATGCTTCCGCAAGCAAAAATTACAGTTACCACAACTGAAATTTCGATCTCAATAGCATGAATCTTCTGAACTGTAATGAAACAGTTTGATAACATTTCATTTTCAGGAGCCTTTATCTGCCAATGCTGGTCATACAGAGTCAACAGCGATTGAGTTTCAGTGTGTTATCAGGGTACAACAGAGAATACCACTTTAATTTTTGGTTTTCCTTTCAATAACATTTCATTTTTATGAGTCTGTATCTGCCAATTCTGGTCATGCAGAGTCGGCTGCGATTGAGTTTCAACGCACTATAAGGGTAAAACGGAGAGTACAATTTTGATTCTTTGTTTTACTTTCAAGGATGGAAAAAAAACAGTCCATTTTCTGTCACACCTTCAGGCATGAACTTTTCAGCTAAGGACTCAAATAAATGCCAACTTAGGAGCCACTTGTCATGTATGGTTCTTCTGTATTAGTCCGTCCCTTTCGTACCGTAGACCGAGAACCAGAGGTTAAAGTATAAACATCACCTACATTCAAGGCTTAATTTTATATCCTATGCTATGTGATCCCTCTCATACGATTCTATCGAGCGAATGATTCTGCCGGTAAGTTAATTATGTGGAGCACCATCATATCTATGCTGGGAATTGCCAGGGAGATTCTGCAACCATCCGATTAAGGTAACTCTCACATCAATACAGTGGCAGGTAAAGTAAGCAGGTATTTATGAGAGATTTCTCAACTCGGGCATTCAATGCCCACTTTCCGGCAAAGAAGATGCTCTGTTGATATACTGTTGCAGCCCAAAATATCAATTACAACTAATATTTTTAGTCGCCTCAGTCTCAATCGATAGCTTTCATTATTCTGCCAGTTCTGGCTACCCAAAGTCCACATCTAATGAGTTTTAACTCACTTTCAGGGTGTGCCAGAGAATTAATTCCTGTATCCATTTTCCGTGCTAAATGAACCAGCTAATTTTCTGTCGCACTCTCATAGTGGGTAAATTTGTCAGGCGAGGACTCAGATAATCTAGAGGTCAGGCGGCACTGATGTATTATATCGAACAGCTGCTCTGTATTATCTCCTATATGTGGTAAGCAGTGACGGCAAGTTTACGTCTCCAGGTACTGCAAATTTTAGCCGATGTATAGAGAGGTTATCATCAAGGATATCCTGCATTAGTTATAGCATTTCAATTTTATCAAACCAATGAAATAGTAGCATATAGATACATACCTTCTGCAGAGGTCAATATGAAAGACCTTGATTTGAAGAATTTTATCCAAATACAGGCAAATTAGACGATTCAATCAACTTCTGACACAGAATCAAGGAGACTTGCTGATAATCAAATTAACAGTAATGTTTGAAGTCAAGTATCTTGGATGTTGTGACATTGAGTTGATTTCATTAACAGAGTGCTGCGTAGCTTCTTTAAGAAGACACATACGCACGACTGATGGGTGAATGCGTAAACCGCGTTTCCAATATAGAGCATTACAAGTATATGAAAACATTGAGGCTTTATGCACCGATATAACATGATACACTGAGAAGAGACACATCAACTCCAGAGGAGTTCGGCTGCTAGCAAAATTTTAGGAGAAAGTGGAAACACAACTTCATCCCCACAAATTGAGAACCCGACAGACATCATCGTATTGAGGGAAAGGATGATTTTCTGGTGGATAGTTGTTGAATCTGATTAACGAGAAATAGTATCTAGGACTCACTATAATGGGATATCATCAATTATTCATGAACAATTACTTGTAAAGATCACTAGATCCGGGCCGCTGGGAAGAAATAGTATAAGTAGCAGGTTGCGATCTGAGTAGGTACTTACTGTAACAGCTCATGCAATGTAAGGGTGTGGGAATCATAAAAGGATTATATAGAAATGGATCCAGTTATCTTCGGCTACGATAAAATGGAAACACGCATCAATTAATCTATCTTCATCTTATTATTTCAATTAATCTATCTTCTTCGTATTAATTAAATATTTAAAGCCATAATAACAGTAGCATAACCTGAAATTTAACCTCTGGAGTCGGCGCTCACCATCCATCGCGCGGTTCTACAAGTTATTTTCAAATTCAAATGTGCTTGAAGAATTGAAGGACCCGCTCCTTCTTTCGATTATTTCTCCTTTCGACGTCTATGTAAGTCTGCAAAAGTACCAAAAGTTCCATCTCCAGCGTCTACAGATTTAAATTTTACCTAGTTTAATGGGTTTTATGCTACCATTACTTCCACAGCCGTGCCCCCAGGTCGCCTATTGAGAATACTAGAAAATGAACTATTTACCGTTATTTCTCCCTTATGTCTCATTTATGTCAAAATTCCAAAAATATGTATGAGCTTTATGAATAGAAGTTTCAAAATATCTACAGTTGTATAGGGTTTTTTTCTACGGTTATAGCTGTAGGTTTGTCTAAATAACACGCCCGCCTTCCGCGGCCGGGCGTTTCGCGGGCCTCGAATCTGCCCCGAATCTGCTCAACAATTCCATCAGTGTCAGCTTTTGTTGGGGTCCATGTCGTCAAAAACGATCGTCAAGTTTTGGGGTCCAAAATTTGTCGTTAAAGCTTAATAACTTTTTTAATATTTAACTAAACTTAAAAAGGGTGGGCATTACGAGTAGAGCTGAGCATACTCTACCCAAATATTATAGGGTTTTTGGGGTTTACTCTCCGACTTAATTAGTAGGAGAGCTTAATGGACCGCAAACCGTGCAGAAAAGCCCGGTCGCGTTGTTTCGTGTAAAACTAGTTAGGCAGCAGCCACCCGTCTTTTTTTTTTTTTTTTTTTTTTTTTTTTTGGGTCGTCATTTTTTAGAGGGAGTTTTTTAGGATTGGGCCGGGGTGGCTACCGCCACCTAGAATTTAGGAACCCGGCTGATCCTTAAAAACACATACGGGACGGTCCATACTTCATAGGGACTCTAACGGTAGATGCGTTGTTTCTGAACTGAAGTGGACTTCATTTTGCAATTAAGAACCACAGTCTCCGGCTCATACTTAAAAAATACATGTTCTTAGGGGAAGTGATGGGCCATACGTTATTTCTGAACTTAACCAGAAGTTGTAGTAAATGACGTTGAACTCTCTTGTTAAAATAGATGAACTGGACTTCATATTGTAATTCGGATTTGGGAACCCGGCTGATCCTTAAAAACACATACGGGACGGTCCATACTTCATAGGGACTCTAACGGTAGATGCGTTGTTTCTGAACTGAAGTGGTTTTTTGCCTAGCGCGGGGCGCTACGAGTTCTATGGCAGATCGCGGGGCGAGGAGCAAAGACGAGCAAGACGATGAAAGCGCGGCGGCGGCGACGCGACACTCGGCTACGCGGTGACATCTTCATTGATTCGCGGTGCGAGTTACAAGTCGCGGGCGACAAGCGGTAATTGGTGCGTGCTTTATTGCGAAACTCACTTAGCGGGGACGCGCCCGCCCCGCGCCCACCAGACGCACAGTGGTCCCTGCGCGCATCTCGACGATCAGAATCCGATGTCAGTCGAATCGTCACGTGAGATAGTACGATAATTAGCGTCCTCAGCGGGCCGATTATTGAAATTGATAGACAAAGCAATAGACAAAGACGACAAAATAGATATGGAGAGATCCTATTGGTGGAAGCGGGTGGTTGCAATGGACAAAGGAGGTAGGTAATAGACTAACTAACGGCGACCCACGAAAGACCCGACAGTTAGTCTATCACTTTTTCCCTTTGTCTATAGGACCCACTCATTTCAACCAATAGGATCGCTCCATACTCCCTATGTCTTCTTTGTCTATAGCTTTGTCCATCAATTTCAATAATCAGCCCGCAGGTATGACTCACTTCATTCATAGACGGATCTATGCTGCCGTGATAGCGAAGAGAGCAATTAGTGCAAAAATGAAGTTTTTAGAAAAGGCGCTCAGAGTTGTCTGACTAGAAATTTTATTGAAAGAAGCCTCCGTTCTTTCTCAAATTATCACAAATCGTCCGAAAGACCCCTAGAAATCGTTTGGATGATTTAAAATCGACCGATTTTATTTAAATTACATTAAAAGGGAATTATTCATTTTCATGTTAGGCTGGCTAGTGTAAGGCAGGACAGCCTCTAAGTGCTATCTACTGCATGCTTTCGTGGTTGCGTTTTGGTCACACAACAAACATATTTTCAAAATCGGCAGAAGAGGGTGGCACTTTACTTGAAATTACTATTTTCATTTGCTCTCTGGAGGAATAATGTCACTCACGGCTGTTTTTCCTGAAAATACGTCATTTTTTGTGCACTTACGGCCTTCACATATGTCTCGTTTTAATGTAATTAAGATTAAGTTTGCTGTTATTTTGAAGAAAACTCGATTTCGAAAATATGACAGTTACTGCTCTCTTCGCTATCACGATAGAATCCGAAACTACATTATCACGGCAGTGTTCAAGAGTGCATTATTTTGACTGCGTTCTGCAATGGGCCTGCTGCAAACTTTTGCTAGAGCGAAAATAAGATTAGTTTCTTAGGGGCCGCCCATTTACGACTCTCATTTTTCGACAACCCCCCCCCCCCCCCCTCCCTAATTATATCCAACCGCCATCCACTGCTAGACCTAACTTTGAGATTTGCTTATTCTTCCCGAAGTCTTCCTGGGTCTGTTTACTATCCATTTTTTCGTGGAATAACAACTTCTTCGTGGGTATTTAATAAAATTCAACATGTCTTGCATGGAACTCTGATGAGGTTACATAATATGATACTTAATTTTCAATATGTCTTTCTGGGGTTTATTTGAATATTTCCGAACGATAACCAGGAGCAAAAACGGTACAAATAGAGGCAAGAGTCGACCCACTAAGCGACACCCACGGCTTACACCACGGAGTTGCCACCTCCAGGATCAAACCCCAATATTCCCCCTCGATCAAATCGCGATTTCATGATTTTACGCTCTATGTGACAACGGCGCAGACCCCATGCGGGCTCGCTTCGCAAATGCCGCATCATGGATTATTTAGTACCTTAATCCACATCACACCTGCTTTGAATCGCGTCGAAGATTAATAGCCACTCTATTAGTCTGAATTTAAGGTGGATTCGTTCGTAGTGAGCTCCGAGGGTCGATGGAAGGGTTGTTTTTGCTTCGCGGAAAGTGGAAGTTTTGCGAGTGGGTCGGTTGTTCACTCGTTGGAACTCTGTTTCAATTGTTGAACCTTAAGAACACTCAAAAAAAAGTTACGGGCTATGTAGACATACCGTCCGTTCTGGGCTCAGAGGCCGAAAGTTCCGGGGGATGGAGCCGTTACTTCGATTGCTCTGGATGCTGGCCTGAACTCTCGCCCTCTGAGCCTAGAGTGGACGGTATGACTATTCCAGGGTGCCATGAAACGTAAGAAAGAAATGAAAGATTGGACAGTTCGGTAGAATACCTCATGAAATTTCACGAGGCTATGATATATTTCATACCTTTTAGCACTGGAAAAAACACCTTGGATCTAGAGTCCGGACCCTTAAAAACATCGACAAGAAAAAGTACTCTTGATTCAATCGGATTTTAGCTTAAATCAAGAACCAAGCCTCTTAATTTAAGAAGATTTCCTTTTGATTTAAGCAAAAATCTGATTGAATCAAGAGTATTTTTTCGTGTCAATGTTTTCAAGAGTCTTGACTCTCGATCTAATGTGTTTTTTTCCAGTGAGGGGCTAGAGTATGCAACTCGCACTCAAACACACGAAAATTGAAAATTTTTACGTTTTGCAAAGCATGGAAAAAAACCGGTCTTTTTCAATATCTTTCATAAATTTCTGATACAGGGTTATTCAAAAGTTACGCACCACTGGCCATAACTTTAGTTCTAATTATGATATCGATTTGCGGTTTGTGGCGTCCTTCCTCATATCGAGGGGGAAACTTTTTGAGGTACTTTTCAGTTCTTCATCCCCCCAGGGGGAGGGGGGGCGGGGGGCAACTCAAAAATTTCAAATGGCAACCCCCATCATGTGATACATCGTTAGAAAGAGCATGAAAAAAGAAAATTTTTGGCGCAAACCGGAAGTCGATCCGACCCCCCTGTCAAAAGTTAGGGGGGTCCAAAGGTTATTTAGGGGGTCCGTACCTTCATTTTTTAGAGTAGCTTCGGCGGCTCTTGGACATGCCGTTTCTCTTTTCAAAGAGTCCTCGAATACTCCAAGTCTGATACCGAAGTCTTCATATTGCCCCCGGGCCACCACAGCCCCCCCCCCCCCCCCCCGTAGGGGGGATGGGCCTGTTACAATGAAACATTGCATTAAAATGCGAAAAGTCACAGAAGAGCTTCAAACTTAGTATCAAATCCGAGTGGACCTTCTTGCCAATGTTAACGCACACGCAGCCTGCGACTTTAAAGTGAGTTTTTAAAACTCTTAGCCCCCTGCCCCCCCTTATTTTTGGTTGCAGCGTGGGTAAAAACCGGGAAATTCACTACAAATAATGCCCGAAACTAATGTCCAACTTGAGGAGGACCCTTGAAACGTTGCGATCAGTCGGAGCATTGAAATACAAGGACTGCCACCCCCTTAAAGTACGGAAACATCCAAAACTACCCCGCTGCCCCCCTCATTTTTCGTTGCGGAGCGGGTAAAAACCAGGAAAATCGCCAGAAATGATGCCCGAAACCACTGTAGAACTTGACGAGAACCCTTGAAACGTTGCGCTCAGTCGGAGAACTGCAACACAGGAACTGCCGCCCACTTTAAGGACGGAAACATCCATAAAACCCCCGCTGCCCCCCTCTTTTTTCGTTGCAGAGCTGGTAAGAACCGGGGCATCATTTCTGGCGATTTTCCCGGTTTTTACCCGCTCCGCAACGAAAAATGAGGGGGGCAGCGGGGTAGTTTTGGATGTTTCCGTACTTTAAGGGGGTGGCAGTCCTTGTATTTCAATGCTCCGACTGATCGCAACGTTTCAAGGGTCCTCCTCAAGTTGGACATTAGTTTCGGGCATTATTTTTAGTGAATTTCCCGGTTTTTACCCGCTCTGCAACCTAAAATGAGGGGGGGGGGCAGGGGGCTAAGAGTTTTAAAAACTCACTTTAAAGTCGCAGGCTGCGTTTGCGTTAACATTGGCAAGAAGGTCCACTCGGATTTGATACTAAGTTTGAAGCTCTTCTGTGACTTTTCGCATTTTAATGCAATGTTTCATTGTAACAGGCCCATCTCCCCTACGGGGGGGCTGTGGTGGCCCGGGGGCAATATGAAGACTTCGGTATCAGACTTGGAGTATTCGAGGACTCTTTGAAAAGAGAAACGGCATGTCCAAGAGCCGCCGAAGCTACTCTAAAAAATGAAGGTACGGACCCCCTAAATAACCTTTGGACCCCCCTAACTTTTGACAGGGGGGTCGGATCGACTTCCGGTTTGCGCCAAAAATTTTCTTTTTTCATGCTCTTTCTAACGATGTATCACATGATGGGGGTTGCCATTTGAAATTTTTGAGTTTCACGGAGCGCAGACATAGAAACTCGAGTTGCTGCCAAGAAAATGAGGTGCGTGCTCCCGGTGGTGCCGAAAGATCCAGCCCCCGTGAGTTGTAGCTATTTTCGGACAAGGAGTCAGAGGTAAACATTCTCCGTCAATGCCGCAATTGACAAGCGATTGACCGCTCTCCAAAAGTTGCGACTCATTTTTAAAGGTGAAGTGTCAGGAGTATGATCCCTCCTCCGAGTTAATTTCTGATGACGCTGCCAAATAGTGCTTTAATCACATACGTGGAGTGAAAATTCGAAGTATGGAAGGAGCCATCGGGTGTTGCGATAATTGTACAACACGGAAAAAATGAAATCGCTGAGTTAACAGTTCTGTACTTACTAAAGTTTCTGACATGTTGCTATGTAGATTTTACAATACAAAAATGCTAATTCAGCTTTAATCACATAGGTGGAGTGAAAATTCGGAATATGGTAAGGGCCATCGGGTGTTGCGATAATTGTACAACACGGAAAAAATGAAATCGCTGATTTAACAGTTCTGTACTTACAAAAGTTTCTGACATGTTGCTATGTAGATTTTACAATACAAAAATGCTAATTCAGCTTTAATCACATAGGTGGAGTGAAAATTCGGAATATGGTAAGGGCCATCGGGTGTTGCGATAATTGTACAACACGGAAAAAATGAAATCGCTGATTTAACAGTTCTGTACTTACAAAAGTTTCTGACATGTTGCTATGTAGATTTTACAATACAAAAATGCTAATTCAGCTTTAATCACATAGGTGGAGTGAAAATTCGGAATATGGTAAGGGCCATCGGGTGTTGCGATAATTGTACAACACGGAAAAAATGAAATCGCTGATTTAACAGTTCTGTACTTACAAAAGTTTCTGACATGTTGCTATGTAGATTTTACAATACAAAAATGCTAATTCAGCTTTAATCACATAGGTGGAGTGAAAATTCAAAATATGGTATGGTAATAAGGTCCATCGGGTGTTGCGATAATATTGTACAACACGAAGAAATGAAATCGCTAATTTAACCATTACGTACTTAAAAAAGTTTCTGACATGTTGCGATGGAGATTTTACAATACAAAAATGCTAATTTAACCACCTCAATGGTCAAATTAGCTTTTCACCAGTTTAAAATGTACATTTTAAACATGTCGGAAATATCTTTTATCAATTTAATTGTTAAATCAGCAATACATTTTTTTCGTGAACGTGGACAATCTTTCAATAGCATTGCATGGCTCCGAAGAATATGAACGAGTCCGTCGTGGACATGAGCGCTACTGTCCTGCTAAGGAAGAACGCCGCATGAGCATTCAAGAGTTGCCAAATTTCCTTGGATAAAATTTTTATTTTTGAGGAAAATTATGAACATTTTTCTTCGAAATTCTTGGGAAGTAGGTATAGATCAAAATACTAACAAAATTTTCTGGAAAATGGAAAAAAAATATTCATAAGTTTACCAGGGAATTCGTGTTTTATCGAAGGAAATTTGGCAACGCCTGAAGGTTCATACGGCGCTCTTCCTTAGCACGGCAGTATAATGATTGAGTCCTTATTGGGAATATTTTGGAGACCGATGATCGCACTAGAATTGCTATAGACTAGGGGAGGGGGGCACGGGAGTCCCCCCTAGATGTTTTTTTAATCTTTTGAAGCATTTAATATGCAGTTTAAGTCAATTTCATCATGAATAATTACCAAATATAAGCGTCTTTCCCGCTTCTTTCCTACGTTCTTTCCTTCCTTTCCTTCCTTCTTTTTTCAGGCGAACGAGGGGGGGGGGGGGGCTTCACCCCCAATACGCCCCTCTTGGATCCGCCTATGAGAATCACGTTGAACACACAAAAAGGTCTGATAATCACTCCTCAACACATAATTCGCGTAGTACGTATCACGGTAAAATGTTAGAATGCTTGTGAACAGTCACGCAAAAGGGTCAAAATTTAAGCCCTACAAGATTTGTTTCCTCGTTAAGATCTCTCCTCCCAATCTGAGTAGGTTAAGTAACATTAGAACAATTCCTATATACTCATTCAGTGGATGGTTTACTTTAATTCAGACTCACTACCTTCATATTATTCCCGAAATTAATGAAGATTGACGTTCCCTCCACGAGATCTAACAAAATGTTGAGTAAAGAAGGCGTGTCTTCCAAATCTATCATTATTTCCTCATACAGTTACATTTTCCTCATAGTTTCATTTTCCTCCTGTTCTCATTCTAGCATTGCTACAATAATGTCCTATGTCTCCCCGTTTTCGTGCATTAACCTCCTATGGAAATAATCCGGGACAGTACATATATTTTTTACATATATTTTACATTTATTTTAGATATTTTACATATTTTTTTGACATTTTTAAAACTGAAGAAGGCTATCTCGGAACATACAGCTCGATAATGGTATACATATTGGAGATATCTAGGAGATATTGGATACAGTTCCTTTTGGTTAATAGAGATTCAATTTCAATCGCATTTCATCTTCTTTAAAGCATGCTATGTGTAAATTTTTCGCAGATTTTCTAATTTTTATTGTGTTTCTTTTTTGCAGGTGAGTGTCATATTACGATGGTCGTAACAAGGATTGGATTCTTGCTTGTAAGTAAATGTCTTCTCCAACTCCCTTCCTGCAAGATTTTCGTGCAAGAAATTTTACCATCTTCCGTGTATCACACGTGTTAACGCCTTGCCTGTTTTTGGTGTGTGTTTTTTTTAGGGGGGGGGGGGGATTCGCTATAATTTGCATTGAGACGTGTGTGTGTTTTTAGTGAACTTTAGTACGTACGGTTATGAAGAAGAGTCCAAGTATGACAGGGGAAAACTATGGTTATCTGCCACGAAGTTCGATACCTATGACTTTCAATTTCCTGGTTCAAAAACTTTGGTATTCCTTATGAACCCATAGGACTTTACCCATCGCGTACATAGGATCCTCACTCGTTTTACACGGATATTTTCGATTGGTTGAGCACAATCTAACGCGTTATCCACAAATTCTATTGGACTGAATTTTGCAATTATGAACTACAATATCTAGCCCATCCGTCTAAACACTTATTTGCACCGGGAACATAATGGTGCATACGACGAAAGTTCGGTAGGGAAGTACGGAGAAGGTGCGAACTTTCGGTGAAGGTATGGAAATTTGAGATTTCTGTGACAAACTCCAGAAAGTAGCTTTGAAGGTATGCGAGATTTCCCAACATTATCCATTTATGAACATCCCTGTTCGATTCATCGTGATTTTTGGTTTATTCCTTCGTCATTCCATCTAGTTCCACTTTCCCAATCCGAACATGGTTAAAAATGTGTGCGAGGTAAGGAAAAAGTAAGGAAAAGTTAGGAATAAACAGGGATTTTTGAGAATCGCTAAAAAGGAATTTTCGGGAAAATAAGGAAAAAGCAAGGAATCGGTACTAGAAAAGCATTACCGATGACAGAGTTCCAGTATACACCCTGCAGTTTCCCTACGCATATACGTGTTATTATGGATGAGCCAGATATTGTAGTTCCGAGTAGAGTACCTATATTGAGAGAGTATGGCCACTAGGCCCCATGGAGAGACTTAGGACCCAAAAATGGCGGTGTTTTGTTTAGGTTTTTGTGGATGGGAGGGGGGTCATTGCAAACTTTTGACGATTATCACCAACCGCACTTGCTGCCAACCTTACTACATCTAAGATAATTTTTCTCAAACATTGCACACGATTAGCCTTAAAAATATGTAAAGAAGTTGCAATAGTGAATTTGGGTAAATTCCTCGTTACGATAAGCAAAGAAAACTACATTTTGAGTCATTTCGCATCACATTAATTTATGGCGTCCGCCATTTTCTGGTCCTAATGGCTCCATTCAGCCTAAGATGGCTGAGCCAATCAGAGGTGGTAACACCCGTGGCCATACTCTCTCAATATAGGTACTCTAGCGCCGAGTTGGAAAATGCAGTCCTATTTGGACCGAGTTCAACAGAAAGGAACCAAGCCACATCAGCTATTGCCAAGTTTTACTGGGCAATTTAATTTTTTACGAGAGAACGTTTACTCAGATTTCTTTGAAAATTTTAAGGAATTTGCTCTGTATTGCGGAGAAAATTCATAGAAATTTGCAGAAACACCCGGACAACCGTTTTCGTGTAAAAAATTAAATTGCCCAATTAAATTTGGCAATAGCTGATGTGGCTTGGTTCCTTTCTGTTTAACGCGGTCCATTTACACCCGAATGTAGACGGTTTGGCGGCTGAGGGATGGGACGTCGCGGTTGGCAGCTGCTCAAAGAGGAAAAGTGTTGTGTTAAGTCGGGTGTTGGGTGCCCTCGGCCGGCGCGGCGACGAGGAGTCACTTTCGGGCGTTATCAATTACACCATCGCAGCGGGAAATATGAGGATGAGAATCGTTTAGCCGCACGCAGAACGCCGACTCAAATTGGGCGCCCGGCCCCGCGTTGCGATATCGGAGCTGCCCGCACCGACGCGACGGGAAAAAACGTCACGGATGAGGGCGTTGAGCAACATTTTTGTGATCTGTCACTGCTTACAGAAAAGAGAATCCTATTGTTAGCTTAGGGAAACAAAGATTTTGATTCTCTGGGAAAAAAGTTACGGGCTATACTTAGACATATCGTCGGTTCCGGGTGTTGGAACCGTAGCTTTGATTGCTTCGGGTGCTACGCCCGAGAGACATTTTAGTTCGCAATTCAACACTGGAAAAAAAACACATTGGATCCAGAGTCCAGACTCATAAAATCATCGACAAGAAAAAATACTCTTGATTAAATCGGATTTAAGCTTAAATCAAGAATCCAGCCTCTTAATTTGAGCGGATTTCCTTTTGATTTAAGCTTAAATCTGATTGAATCAAGAGTATTTTTTCTTGTCGATGTTTTTAAGAGTCTGGACTCTAGATCCAATGTGTTTTTTTTTCCAGTGAATCGGAAATATCTGGAAATTTCAGGGAGGTATAAACATAACTTTCTTTCGAAAGATATTTTTCTTCGAGGAAATTTGGCAACCCTAGAATGTTATACGGCGTTCTGCGTTCTACCTTAGCACGGCAATATTGTGAAAATCAAGGTGCAATAGACGCATTTAGTTGTTGGTTCGATATCTCGAAAGTCGAAATGTGCCCTAACAAACGAACATAACCTCCAAAACGAATAATCGATGAAAGAATGCTAAAACTAGCCCAAAACTAAATCATTAATCCGCGGGACCGTAAAATTATGAAAGCTAGTCATTTTCCAAAACGTTTGAGACCACATTCACAAGAATTGATAATATAATAAGCTTGTGACGTAATACTTAGTCTTTGGACTAACGTTTTGATCGTTTGTTGGGGCACATTTCGACTTTCGAGGTATTGAAATTAAATCGAGATGTGACGTCACACTAAATGCGTCCATAGAGCCCGGAAATCTTCTAATTTAAAGTGTTTCTCTATAAACAGAGATTATTGCACAAATAGATAGAGCGAAATATCAGGGACTCATCTTCATTGGGAGCTTTGAAAAAAGACTTACAGTGAAGTGGGGATGTTAATATTTGTGAGAATAGAAATGGTCACGAAATAAAGAACTGACGCAATCGACGTTGGAGCCTGGTAACGCAGAGCAGTGGCGTGGCGTGCTTTTCGATCTATCGATATTTCCCCATTCGAAGCTGTGGTAAATAATCGATTATTGAGGTGTTCGCTGCGAACACTCTGTTAATCGATACTTATCTATAGGTTTAAATGGCAGATCAATCGATTTATCGCAAAACACGCCACGCCACTGACGGAGAGCACTCTCGAAAACCGCTCAAACCCCCTTTAAACTCTATAGTTACTTAGTTTTTTTTAAATTTATTGGGGGATATGTTCCCTTTTTTCTAGTACGATCTCGCTTACGCGATGTTCAGCAGTGCGAATCGACTTCATTCTGCAATAAGGAACTACTGTCTCTGGCTGATATAAGAAACAACACGTTTGCCATAAGTATCCACCGTGCGGATACGTCATTTTACGAATGAGTCAGAAATAGTAGTTCCCAATTGCAAAATGTAGTACAAATGTTCAGTACTGCTGTGCTAAGGAAAAATGCAGAATGAACATCCGAGAGTTGCCAAATTTCCTCCGATAAAACATTTTTTTCTGAGAAAAGTTTAGCATATTTTTCTTCGAAATTTTCAGATATTTCAGATAAACTTGCAAACAAAATTTTCTGAAAATTTGAAGAATATATTCACAATTTTCCCAATAAGTTCGTTTTATACAGAAGGAAATATGACAACGCTTGAAGGTTCTTACTGCGCGTTCTTCCTTAGCAAGGCAGAATATGATGTTTAATTTTTTAGTGTATTTTCCGAAGGAAATACACTATTTTTTACAAATGATTTTTTTAAAACACCTCTCTGACAACAATGTTCCGCTCATCATTGTTTCGGATGATTTCTTCCCGGCTGAGAAATCGACTCCCCACCTGACAATCTTGGCATCTTTCGAATTTTTGTCACGATGCATTATTCTATTCATTTTTCACTTCTCTATTTTTACCTTTTACATCTCTAAAATGTTTTCCCTCCTCCTTGTGATAAGTTTTTCTCCATTCAGCGATCTGGAATCTTGTGTGCTTTATGGCTGCGAGAAGAAGAGATAATTATTACAACCCGCTTTTTTCGATCACACTCGGAACCATTGCAGTTCCTCGATTCTCAACAGTATAAAATTGAGTCCAATATTGATGAACCCCAAAAATTGACGAAATCTTTTCGATTATTTGCGCCTAAAGTGTCTCAAAGTAGGTAATCGATTTAGAATGGGTCAGTTGCGCTGATCTCAGAATCGTGTTTTGATGCTTGATTATTTTAGATTAGCTGAACATAATAAGATCCATCCAAAAAGTAACTTACCACGTTCAAGAAAACCTAAGTTATAACTCAGGATTTCCACGCGTTTTCCTCTAGATTTACTGACCGAAATGCAATATTTCACTTCATAGTTTGTGGAGGAAAAATCAACTTTCCCATCCTTTCTTTGAACTTTTAGAATCATCGGAAAAAGAAGAAATTCCTGATTTTTAGCATCAATGTCCCAACAAATCCCGTATTTCCCCGGAAATGTTTCATTCTCTGATGAATCCCGGTTTTCAAAAGACAGACAGATCTGATATACTTCAGCAATTTATACGAAAAAAGCGTCAAAACACGATTCTGTGACTAGCACAACTAACCCACACTGGATAAAGAAACACATTGGATCTAGAGGTCAGACCCTTAAAAACCTCGACAAGAAAAAGTACTCTTGATTCAAGCAGAATCTAGCTTAAATCAAGAACCAAGCCTCTTAATTTAAGCGGATTTCGTTTTGATTCAAGCAAAAATCCGATTGAATCTAGAGTTTCTTTTCTCGTCAATGTTTTCAAGAGTCTGGACTCCAGGTCCAATGTGTTTTTTTTTTCCAGAGCATTGTCGATCTGATACTTAGTAGAAGTAGTGAATTTTCGACCGTAAATCGTCGTCTCCTGAACGAGGGAACGTAACTCCATTCCAAGGTTGCAAGATTCATTCAAAAAATTCAAATTTTAAAAGAGTGTAGCGTGCAATTTTTGTCCAAAATTTATCTGAATTTCGCGTGAGATCAGAAGAAAAATCAGAGAAATTTTCAGCTAGAAATGGAGATGTTGCATGTGTGAGGAATTTGCGATTTGACCAATGATTCTTATGTAAAAGTTCGCGAGAAACACGATGGTGTTACTAGTTTTCTCTGAAATCATCTTCCAAGCTCAAAAAAAGCTCTCAAGTTGAGGCCAAAATGGAGGGGATATCCCAACGCTATCCTGAGAGTCCACCGCTACATGAAGACAAACTCTCCATGCAAAGATAGGGAGCAAATACATTAGCAGGGTTGCCGTGTTTTTAGTTTTAGAGTCCCCAAATGAAGTGGCAGCACTGTCAATGTATTTGCTCCCTATCTTTGTATGGAGAGTTTGTCTTGATGTAGAGGTGGACTCTCAGGATAGTGTGGGATATCCCCTCCATTTTGGCCTCAACTTGAGAGCTTTTTTTGAGCTTGAGAGTAGATTTCAGAGAAAACTAGTAGCACCATCGTGCTTCTCGCGAACTTTTACGTCAAAATCAACGGTCAAATCGCAAATTCCTCATAGACGCAACATCTCCATTTTCGACCTTAAATCGTCGTCTCCTGAACGAAGAAACGTAACTCCATTCCAAGGTGCAAAATTCATTCAAACAATTCAAATTTTTACAAGAGTGTACCCGTACTACCCGTGCAATTTGTGTCCAAAAATCTGAATTTCGCATGAGATCAGAAGTAAAATCAGAGAAATCTTCCGTTAGAAATTCCCGAGATCCTTTGGTAAAAATGCGATTTGTACGGGGAAACTTGACAACATTGGAATGTACTTACGTTCTTTCGTGAGGGAAACGACGAAATCGCTCGATCTGCTACTTCTGCGGCGTGTCGAACTTACTCCGTCGATGTCTTCTCGATGAGGGCGATACATCGTCGAAATTGGGGGCGGGCGCGGGACCCCGAATTAGTCGGACGCGCAAATCGTCGTCCTTCCGACTTAATGACGTTACTATCTTTCTAATTGAGCCCTGGGATGCATAGGTCGATACGGCCGTCAGGGTTCATCCGAAAGTATGGATACGCCGTCGCGTCAGCGGAGCGACGCAATATGTACCGGGTGACTCGTAAATCAACCGCCATAGCTTCCAGTTCTTCGTTAGAGTCGTTAACGCCACCGCATGTTGCCAGATTGCCATTTAACGTCCGCTTTTGTGGCTTGAATAATTCCTAACTTTCTCTAGTGGTGCATCAGAAGTCCGACACTTGGATCTTATTTAGAAAAAAGGAATCAGCGCGATCACAGTGTTGTAAAAATGTTGCATCTTTCAAGAGTGGCGGTAGCCACCCCCGGTCGAGGAAAATGACGACCTACTAAAGTCCAAATAGGAAAGGGGTGGCCGACATTCTTAGTCACACCTAACTCCCTTAATCTGTAAATTGATTCGATTTAGAATGGAATTCAGAGTAAATATCTCAAAAATCTCCTAGAGCAGCATCTTCGTTTTTCCTCCCCACCAAAAAATTGTTAATTTTTTTAGAACAGTAATTGTGTAAATTTTAGTACTGTACAATTTTAAGTATTTTTAAAAGAAAATAACAAGTTGCACGATTTTGAAAACACTGTAATCGCGCTGGTTCCATTTCGCTAAACGAGATCCACATATTTGTCGCTTGCGGTCACTGACTTGAATGGCGTGGCATTGTTTGTGATCCATTGGTTGATCTGCCATTTAAACCTATGGGAAAGGATCGATAATCAGGGGGAACACCTTAATGATCGACTCTTTACCATAGCTTCAAATGGGGAGATATCAATATATCGCAAAGCACGCCACGCCACTGGCCTCGCGCGTTTTAAGTTCTTCACCATGAAGTCGTGCCCATAGTCGTTCGATTACATTACGACTGGAACCATTTTGACAGACATGAAATTCTTATATTTTATGTTTCGTTGGGAAATTCTTGCAGACTCTCTTTTTTCCTCGCTCAAGAATGAGCGTAAATTTGAGCCTTAGGCTCTAACTATTTGAGAAAATACAAGTAACGTACTGAATAATCACACCTTTGTATTCAATCGGAGTGTTGGTGGATCCAGCTAATTGACAACATTGTTTCCTCTCCATCTCAACCTATGGAAATGTTTCGATATCCGGAGAAGCGAGGTGCTCCAACAAGAATAGATTCTTTAATATAAGTTTAAATGTAGGAAATCCGGTGTCCCCAAATCGCTGGATCCCCCTATGAATCAGAGAGAGAAAAAACAACACTAAAATGAAGAGAATGATTTATGCACTGCTGTTAAACCAAAACTCTTATAATATGATCTCTTTTGTTTTTATTCATTACTATCGTATAACAATAACGCAGTCGGCAAAAAATTCTTAAAAAATTCTCCGAATGTCGAGTTTTTTTAATCGCCAGCTTTGAAGCAGATTTTTACGCAAGGATAAATCGTATCGTATAGAAGAATACTAGCGCTTCAGAAACAAATAATCTTTTTGGCACATTTTAGCAACAACATATGTGTCATTGTTTTCCTTACACCGATTTGCTCTTTTACCGATCAGCGAGAGAAGTTTGTTCCTTTTTGCATTATTGCGATTTGTCCGCAGTGATTTAAAACCGCAATTAAAGCGACAAGCCTATGTTTCGGAAGGAGGATGTCTTTCAGAACACCTGACGAGCTACTGTTTACGACTCGAAGGCTAATGCTCACACTTTATCATGCAAAAAGGGACGAACTTTATCGGCTCAATTTAAAAATAACGTATATGCGTCGTTAATTTTCCTATGAAGACATATGATTTTACCCATAGACAAGGTTTAAGTCCTTTCTGTATAATTCGACGGGCTCCTATTAAATCGAGAAACAAGCACTGTTGAAGAAAAAAACTTAGTGTGAAAATCAGAACGTTGCCAAATATTTTCTGATAAAAACCAATTTTTTGGAATCTTTGCATTTTTATCCTCGAATTTTTTACGGGATTTTCTCCCAAAAATTTATCTAGTCTGTTTGAAAATTTCAAAAATAAATTATCATAATTTTTATCGAGAAAATATCTTACGATATTTTAAGGAAATCTGGCAAGGGCTGAATGTCGATACGCCATTTTTCTTTAGCACAACAAAACGAACAAGAGATGAATTCGAACCAGTGTACCTGTTGTCGGAAGCTGTGTTTTGGTTGGTGCGTAGGTGTACCTTTAGCTTGTCAAATTAGAAAAGGGAAGGAAGAACAAAATTAAGTAGAAAAGAAGAATAAGAAGAAAAACCACCTCCAGTTTTTCGGAAAATTTGGCAGTATTCGAACTTGTCTCAATATCCGGTCAAGGTCTTTTGCGGAAATATAGTGGTCCTCTAACGAGGTGAACATGACATCTGGTTCCTATCCTGAAGTAAGCGTTTAGAGGAATTTTTCGCTAATACTTTAGAGAAGCATTGCTTCCCCAAAGCAAGACGTAAATGAATTATTATGTCCATATTACTTAAAGGCATGGTGTCTAAGACCTGCAACAATCGGGATTTATCAGAATATGAAAAATCTTAGGAAAAATTAGGAACCAATAAGGGAATCCGTTCCAGAAACCGAGAATTTCTTTTTCTACCGCTCAGAGATAATTTTCTTTTTCGTTCTACTTAAAAAATTGAAAGAAAAATAGCAATGTGCTTTGTGCACAACCACCGTACTCTTTCCGAGATGTATTATGCTTCCAGGGTCAGGATGGCAAAATTTCAAGAAACAAAATCTTGAAATTTCCCGTGAAATATTTCATGGAATTTCAGAAATTTACTATCGAAAAACACTGGTTCTTTTTCATGTTCCGCGAATTGTAAAAATTGTGACTTTCTTCTATTTTTGTACGTTTGAGTGCGGGTTGCGTACTCTAGCCTTGAAAAATATGAAATATTTCACAGCCTCGTTTTTCATGAAATATTTCATCGCAATTTCCAATATTTCATTTCTCTCTAACGTCTCATGCCACTCTCCTGGGGTAATTCGACCGCGTTGAGCAGAAAGGAACCAAGCCACAGCAGCCACTGCCAAATTTAACGGGGCAATTCAATGTTTTACATGAAAACGGCTGTTCGAATTTCTGTGCAAACAATGAATTTTCTGCGTAGTACGAAGCAATTTCCTTAAAATTTTCAAAGAAATCCGCACCAACGTTCTCTTGTAGAAAATAAATTGCCTACTTAAATTTTGCAATAACTGATCCCTAGCTTGGTTCCTTTCTGCTTAACACGGTCCAATTTATCCGTCCTCTGCCAAAAAAGTGAAACTTTTATTTCAGCAAAGTTTTTCCGATTTATTGATGTCCTTTTACGTTCATCTCAGACCTACTCTCATCACCTACAGATCCACTTATATCTAGAGTACCTATATTAAGAGAGTATGGCCACTGGGCCCCATGGAGAGGCTTAGGACCCAAAAATGGCGGTGCTTTGTTTTGGTTTTTGTGGATGGGAGGGGGGTCATTGCCAACTTTTGACGGTTACCACCAACCGTACTTGCTGCCAACCTTACTACATTCAAGATAATTTTTCTCTAAAATTGCACACGATTAGTCTTAAAAATATGTAAAGAAGTCGCAAGAGTGCATTTGAGTAAATTTCTCGTTACGATAAGCGAAGAAAACTACATTTTGAGTCATTTTGCATTACATTAATTTATGGCGTCCGCCATTTTTGGGTCCTAAGGGCTCCATCCAGCCTAAGATGGCTGAGCCAATCAGAGGTGGTAACCCCAGTGGCCATACTCTCTCAATATAGGTACTTTACCTATATCTTTGTAAGATGTGCTGTGTGTGGAGATGGTCTCGGTTCCATTCCGACCCAGTGACTCATTTCCGTCGAGTTCAGGAACCTCGGCTACCTCGATCCGAAACTAGTTCAAGTTCCACCCGTGATTCCACCCGCGAGAGCGGAGGGACAGCTAATTTGGCATCGATCCCTGCCAACTCCCCTCCCCGCCCCCCGGAAGGGCGCCATCAATCACTTTAAACGAACTTCAAAGACTCCGTTGCAGTGAGAGAATTAATTTATCGTCGTTTTGATTCGATTACTGTCCGCGTTTTTATTGTCTCAGACCCGGGAGCTGCAGTGTTGCCACGCGGTGAAAGAAATTGGCAATTCAGCCGATTTCTTGTTTTGCCACGTGGCTCTACAAATTTTGACACCCCGCAACTCCATTTGGTGTGTTTAATGTATATCGTTACCTTCTGGTCAAAGTGTCACAGGCGCCTTCCGATGTTTCAAAATTTCCGCCAGTAGTTTATTTTTATCGGAGACATTGTTGCGGTTGAATCTGTTTGAAGATTTCACTGAATGTTATCGGCAGCACAAAAAAAAAATTCAGTGACATTTTTGGACAGCTTCGTTCGTTGAAAAAACTTTCTGTAAAAAAAATGACAGCGGAAATTTGGAAACGTCACGTGGCGCTTGTCATACTTTTGCCGGAGGATGACGACATGGGGACCACATACTGCCGTGCAAAGGAAGAACGCCGTATGAACATTCGAGAGTTGCCAAATTTCCTCCAGTAAAATGTTTATTTTTGAGGAAATTTATGAATATTTTTCCTTTAAATTTTCAGAATCTTTGGGTGAAATGGCGAACAAAATTTCCTGGAAAATTGGAAGGAAAATATTCATAAGTTTGCCAGGAAATTCGTGTTTTATCAAAGGAAATTTGGCAACACCTGATAGCTCATACGGCGTTCTTCCTTTGCTCGGCAGTATAGATGGTTTTCTCATGTCCTCTTTGAATGCAATGAGGATATATAGATTTTGAGATACTGATGTATACATACATTTTCCGGGACTCCGGACGGACTGTCATACATTTTTTTAAGTATGCTGTTTTTCACTGTAGGCACCCTAAAACGCATTAAAAACTCCTTTTTTTATCTTTTTTTTAAAAATGACGGCTGGTCCTTTTCACCGAAAGCATGATTACTTATTTTGAAACAACCAACCCAGTTGGCACTGGATTCTGATAAAATGGAGATTTTGCAGGTGATAAGTGCATTGTTTAACTGTTAAAGTGGAAACTGATATTTGAATTCAGCACAATGATACTCTTGGTTTCAAAATTGAACAATTGTTGTGGTAACGGAATGACTAAATCTGCTAAAACATTGGTGTTTAAATAGGAAATGCCGAAAGATGGCACATTACCCCACTTTTAAATTTATTCTTCTACGATTTCTTATATCAGAAAAATATATGAAAAATTCTGTGAACTCCGCTCATTTAGCACTTTCACATAATTTTCGTGCAATCTCTGCGATCTTACAATCCAAATCTCGATGGCGAAACAACCAAACTACGAATATCGATTGTTGCGTCCGAAAATTTCGCTAAAATTTTATTTCTCCAAAGAAATTCGAAAATCGAAGGAAAAGTAATTCGAAATTCTACAGTGAAGTCTTCAGAAAATATTCTTAAAAGAAAGTAGAAAAATTGAATATACTTCGGAACGGTAATAGGACCTCCATTAAAAAGTAGTGATATGTGACAGGGGATTTTCAACATTGCAAATGTCGATGCGTAGTTTGATAGTTTGACTATCAATTTGTAATCTTCCAAAAGTTAGAGGGCTGGTATTGTTACATACACTCCAAAAAAATTCAGTAAGTGCTTACAAGTTCTTAACTTTCGCTCATCACCAGAACCTTTATAACCAGAATGAAACCGGAAATCATTTCTCCCAAACTGATAGCACGGGTCGTAAGACAGTATGTTGGAATTGTTTAGCCAACGAGCGTTAAAAATCAGCATGAGGCTGAAATTTCAATACAGAGGGAAAAAGCTTACATGAGTACAATTCCCCCTCAAGGTGATACGCTGTTTGGTATTTTTGTGATTCGTTACTGGTGTTGCATCAAACAGCGTATCTCTTTGAGGGAAAATTGTGCTCATAGGAGCTTTTCCCCTCTGTATTGACATTTTCAGTTTTTTACCGATGAAATCATTTCTAGACAGACAAATAAAAATCACAGTAGCATTTATTTTTCAGTGTGGGTGAAGAAGCCAAAAAAGTATATAATGGAATACATGAAAGCAAACCACAATGTGAGGCAGACAAAGGTCACGAAATTGATTTATATTAAGCAGTGAATCAGACTGCATGCCATTGGGGCTTTAATCAATTGATAAGTGATTATAATATTGATTGATAATTGACAATTGATTAATTAATTGTATCCATTAATTACAAGCAGTTAAAGTGACTGTAACACGTGTTATAAATTGATTTCATGGCCTCTACCTCGCTTCAAATTGAGTTTTATTTTCATATATATCTGTGATCCAAAGTTTTCCTAATCTTTACATCTGCGTTTTAAAAAATGTTACCATGATAATAATTTATATGTCCAAAAATATAAGATATCACTTATTACCATGGTTTAACGCGTTCCTCATAATTATTAGAATGGTCTCTGTTATTGGCATTGTTTCAATGATTTAATGATTAGCGTGAGGTCAAAACATGTAACCATGAGCTATGCGTAAGAATATTTAAGGTTGTATTTTTTAGTAAAATAAAGAAACAGAGCTTAGGTTAAATACTGCCGTGCTAAGGGAAAACGTTGCATGATCCATCGCCAAATTTCCTGTGGCAAATCACGAATTTTCGGGAAAATCGCGAATGTTTTTCCTTCGATTTTCCAGAGAATTTTGTTCATAATCCGATCCGAAAGTTCTGAAAATTTCAAGGGAAAATATTTCTGATTATCCTCAAACACTAATATTTCCTGAGAGGAAATTTTGCAACATTTGATTGCTCACACGGCGTTTTTTTCCATTTTTGCATTGAATTAAGTTCTTATTTTGCTAAAAGAGGATGACACATTTCGGCTCGTTTGTGTCGTAAGTTCTGCAAAAAATTTCTTTAAGCAGTGGGAAGCAGCAGAAGTCGCACCTATCTCAATACTGAGTATTTTGAGTTTAGAAGTTCCTTAGTTTCCCGAGCACGCAATCAAATTTTTCCCGATCATAATCATGATATCCACATAATGAATTACTCAACGATTACGACTCGATTCATCAAGATGCACGATCGTCCCGCAGAGGTTTAAAACGGCTGGCCTTCCGGATCATTGTTTAGGGCAAGAAAAGTAAAAACGCCTTCATTTTTTCGCGTATGCATTTTTGACGACTCTCGTGTACGAATAGTTGTATCAAAGCGCTAAGTACAAACGCCTTCATTTTTTCGCGTATGCATTTTTGACGGCTCTCGAGTACGAATAGTTGTATCAAAGCGTCAAGTAAAAACGCCTTCATTTTTTCGCGTCTGCATTTTTGACGGCTCTCGAGTACGAATAGTTGTATCAAAGCGTCAATTAAAACGCCTTCATTTTTTCGCGTATGCATCTTTGACGGCTCTCGAGTACGAATAGTTGTATCAAAGCGTCAAGTAAAAACGCCTTCATTTTTTCGCGTATGCATTTTTGACGGCTCTCGAGTACGAAAAGTTGTATCAAAGCGTCAATTAAAACGCCTTCATTTTTTCGCGTATGCATCTTTGACGGCTCTCGAGTACGAATAGGTGTATCAAAGCGTCAATTAAAACGCCTTCATTTTTTCGCGTATGCATTTTTGACGGCTCTCGAGTACGAAAAGTTGTATCAAAGCGTCAATTAAAACGCCTTCATTTTTTCGCGTATGCATCTTTGACGGCTCTCGAGTACGAATAGGTGTATCAAAGCGTCAATTAAAACGCCTTCATTTTTTCGCGTATGCATCTTTGACGGCTCTCGAGTACGAATAGGTGTATCAAAGCGTCAATTAAAACGCCTTCATTTTTTCGCGTATGCATCTTTGACGGCTCTCGAGTACGAATAGGTGTATCAAAGCGTCAATTAAAACGCCTTCATTTTTTCGCGTATGCATCTTTGACGGCTCTCGAGTACGAATAGTTGTATCAAAGCGTCAATTAAAACGCCTTCATTTTTTCGCGTATGCATCTTTGACGGCTCTCGAGTACGAATAGGTGTATCAAAGCGTCAATTAAAACGCCTTCATTTTTTCGCGTATGCATCTTTGACGGCTCTCGAGTACGAATAGTTGTATCAAAGCGTCAATTAAAACGCCTTCATTTTTTCGCGTATGCATCTTTGACGGCTCTCGAGTACGAATAGTTGTATCAAAGCGTCAATTAAAAACGCCTTCATTTTTTCGCGTATGCATCTTTAACGGCTCTCGAATACGAATAGTTGTATCCAAGAATTAATTTTACCGTCGCGTCTCGTAGTCACCCTCGTCAGCGGAATCAGGCGTCTTTCAGGCTGTGTAAAGGTTTTCTCATCTAACGAGAATTTAGTGGCCGATTATGGGATTTCTTCATGCGGTTGAGATCGAAATTTTGGGAAAATTTCCAAAGTACAAGCTTGCGAAGCAAAAAAATTTAGGTTTTTTCGACAATGAGGAATACCACACACTATTTAACAACATGGCTTATATGATTTCTAGAATTTCCGTTTGAAGCATAAAATGATAATAAGCAGGGCACAAATCCTTTTTTTAAAATGACGAAAACCTACAAAACACCGTGAATTCGTCATGAATTGGGTGATTTCTCCAAAAGAGAGAAAAATTTTAGAAGTAACTTGATTAAGAATGAATCAGACCTGGGAATTGGAGGTGTGTGTATATGTTAGTTGTCAATTGTTCAGATATCGAAAGTTTCATCATAAATTTTTGATCATAACATATTTCTTTATCATACACCCTGATCCGAATAGTCTTCTAATCCTAACACTAGGTGCCATCTTAGAATTTCTGTGGGGAGGGAAATTTTAAAGTTGCTAAAAATTACCAGTCTGTGTCCATCATTTCTATATTCATTCCATTTTTGAAAATTTTCAAAATTCATGGAGAGAAATTCCCTCCCTACAGCCCTACACCCTTAACATTATTTCATCTCCACTGTTTTCCCCATTGAAAAATATAGATTCGTAAATCGACGGTGCAAGTCCGCAACCACATATCTCGTCCCTGGTGTTTGAAAATCTCCGCTCCTATTTTCTTTTTTTAAAGAAGAACGAATCGACATCATTCCTTTAAATTTTCCCAGAATTTTCTCGGCACTGAGAAGATCAATCACGGCAGGCAGCTTTAAGAGTGGAGATGTTGCATGTGTGAGGAATTTATTTATTTATATATATTATTTATTAAAATTTCGTTAAATGCGATCCTTTGACTCAATGTAAAATTAACTCCGAATTAACTGAACTACATAGCAATTTTCCTAACGTGCCTCTCGCAAATTGTATTTTTGCAAGGAGAATTTTCGGCATTTCTGACTGAAAATTTTACCAATTCTGCTTCTAATCTCGTGCAAAAATCAGGAATGGAGATGTTGCATGTTTGAGGGATTTGTGATTTGACCGTTGATTCGTATGTAAAAGTTTGCGAGAAACACGATGGTCCCACTGGTTGTATCTGAAATCATCTCCCAAGCTCAAAAAAAGCTCTCAAGTTGAGGCCAAAATGGAGGGGATATCCCACGCTATCCTGAGAGTCCACCTCTACATCAAGACAAACTCTCCATGCAAAAAAAAAGGAGCAAATACATTGACAGGGCTGCCACTTCCTTTGGGGACTCCAAAACTGAAAACACGGCAACCCTGCTAATGTATTTGCTCCCTATCTTTGCATGGAGAGTTTGTCTTGATGTAGAGGTGGACTCTCCGGATAGCGTGGGATATCCCCTACATCTTGGCCTCAACGTGAGATCTTTTTTTGAGCTTGGGAGTTGATTTCAGAGAAAACTAGTGGCACCATCGTGTTCCTCGCAAACTTTTACATAAGAATCAACAGTCAAATCGCAAATTCCTCACACATGCAACATCTCCATTGCTGTTGAGTGGTTTTTCATTTAAAAAATTAAGTATGACAGGAAGTTTGCGACGTCGCAAACCGAGATACGGGGCTGCGGACTTACACCGTCGAAATGTCACCTTAAGAATTTCGTTATGAAGAGATTTTGCGGAGTTTCTCTCTTACATGCTTCAATTTGCTCTTCGGTTTCTTTCACCTCGCTCCGAAGCAGAGCAGGGCGATTCAGCGGAGAGATTAGGCCCCGCGCATGGCGTTCTGCGCATCCTTCGCCGATGCAAATGAAGCGTGCGCGACACGCGCACCGCTCGTGGGGCTTCACAGTGTTGCCAGTTCGACCGAAAACTTACTTTCTCCGTTATTAGAGTACGCATGTAGGGAGAGTAGAGTACCTTTACAGCGAGAGTATGGACAGATCGCTTGAAGGAGGTCTTTGGGCCCAAAAGTGCAGCCATTCCTCTAATCAACTTCTACCACACAAAATTTTACCGTCAGTCTGCAGATTCTAATTCTAACCAAGATGGTCGAGAATGTACAGAAATGAGCGTTCTTCCGCAAAAATGAGTAAAATGCAAAAACTGAGTCAATCACGTGCTTAATAAACGACGGTTCGTAACAATAGTATCAGTAAATCGTTCTGGATAATTGAAATTCATTGGTTGGCTGCATTTCTGGGCCCTAACTCTATTCGCAGAAGCATCGGTGAAAGCCTGATGGATTTTCGGAGTCTCACATTTGTCCATACTCTCGCTATACAGGTACTCTAGTACGCATGTAGGGAGAGTATTGCCATTCCACTCCTTTTAATAGAGAAAAGTTTGTAGCTCTTCGATCGGTCCGCTAGTCTGCCGTGCTGAGGAAAAACGCCGTATGAGCCTTCAGACGTTGCCAAATTTCCTCCGGTACAGTACGAAATTCCTGGGAAGCTTTTGGATCTTTTCCTACCGATTTTTTACAGGATTTCTATCAAAATTTAATCAATGGTACCTGAAAATTTCAAGGGAAAATGTTCATAATTCTCCTCAAAAATTAACATTTTACTGGGAGAAATTTGGCAACTCTCATATGCTCATACGGTGTTCTTCCTTTAGGGAAAACGCATCATCTCCATTCAACACTTTTTTAATTTTTCTCTGACAAAATGCCGTTCTACAAAAAACTCGATGCCGAAAGTTCCGGGCGTAGCACCCGGAGCAATCGTAACCATGGCTCCAGTTTCCGGAACTTTCGGCCTCTGAAAAAACTCGATGCCGAAAGTTCCGGGCGTAGCACCCGGAGCAATCGTTACCATGGCTCCAGTTTCCGGAACTTTCGGTCTCTGAAAAAACTCGATGCCGAAAGTTCCGGGCGTAGCACCCGGATCAATCGTAACCACGGCTCCAGCACCCGGAACTTTCGGCCTCTGAAAAAACTCGATGCCGAAAGTTCCGGGCGTAGCACCCGGATCAATTGTAACCACGGCTCCAGCAGCCGGAACTTTCGGCCTCTGAGCCCAGAACGGATGGAACGTCTATTTAGCCCGTAACTTTTTTTTCAGTGTATGAACCAATCATAGAGTCACAGACATGCCAGTCCTCTTCCTATATAAGAACTCATGCGTTTCATCGGTGCAATTATTCGAATTTTGTTTTTCGAACTGGCAACCGTGGTTGGCGCCACACACTTGGCGCCGGATCGTCCGAAAAAATCCACCTAATGAATATTGAAACGCCCTATGAATGTCCGATCGTTGCCAAATTTCCATTGTTGAACATAGAATTTCCCTGAGAATCCATGCATATTGTCCTATAGTATTTTCACATAATTTCATTTCGACATTTGGACTGAGTTAAGCAGAATGGAACCAACCCACATTTTGGAAAAAATCGAGTTATGCGTGGTTTTGAACTTAACCACTGCTCTACTATCTATCGCCAAAAATTCGAAGTTTTGGCTGGAGCAAATTTTGCAGAAATTGAACTTGAAGTTTATCTTTTACATAGAGTCTTATGCAGGAGCCAAACTTTAAACCTCTTTTTCTCGGTTCGATTCCGATGTGGCTAGGTTCATTTCTGTTTGACTCCGTCCATTTAATCCAGAGTATCGAAACACCTCGAGGAAAAACATCCGTAGCTGCACTGAAAAAAAATTCTCGGCGTTTTTACCAAGGTCCGTTGGTACCTTTATCATCTCACTTTTTTACCAATGATTGGTAGTTTTACCCAGACAGACTGGTAATCTTACCTAAAAACCGGCATTTTTACTAGTTTTTTTGTAGGTAAGAATACCACTTTTATTGGTAATCAATTCCCGGTAACTTTCCCATTTTATCTCGGTAATTCTACCACAGTCGATAAAAGATATTGGCGTTTTTACCAAGGTCCAGTAAAATATTGCCGAGAAAGTTCAATAATTTTACCGAATTTCTCTGTAAAATTACCAATTCTACAAATGGTAATTTTACGAAGAAAAAACCGGGATCAAATAGAACCCTGAATTCTTGATAATTTTACCCTATTTTTAGTAAATACACCGAGATTTTTTTTCAGTGTGCTTCTGCTGATGGATTTTTGTCGGGGGAAATTTGGCAACTTCCGAAATTTTTCAAGACGTCTCATGTTAGCTCGAGCGGGTTTGGCAACGTCGCAAGGGATGGGTAAACGCACGGGATCCGATTCCAGGGCCGATGATTGGTAATTACCGCGAGATACAAATACACACTGCTATTATATCAACCGCAAGCCGCGTTTCGCGATCGGTATAGAATCCGATGAATTTTCGTTGGATCCTGAGTAGGAATGGCCGAATTTCGTGAGATCTGACAAGCTGTCGCAGCGTTGTCCATTCGTGGTTTCTTAAGATTCCTCGCGGGAATCCGTGGAATGTGATAAAATCGTAGCGTGCTGATTGTACGTGCAGTTTTGAAGTATCTTTGAAATTTAAAATCTTCCCTAGGGAATAGGGTCTTTCGTACCGAAAAAATCGAGATGGAGATATTGGTGCCTGTGTTTAGATGCTTGCGATAATTTGGTAAAAAACTTGCTTGGGGGAAAAAAAAATAAAAACGAATTTTTTGATCAATTTTGATGATTTTTTTTATCAAATACGAACTTCGGAACAAAGTGTGGGCGTATTTCTGAGTTTTTCCCCGGAACTTTCAGAATTTTAAAGGTAGATGCGATTGGTTTGCTGATCCCTATCGGTTTAATCTTCTCATTCCATTTCCAGCATCAGTAGGTATGACTTTCTTCATTTAACACAAAGATACGCCACAAGACCCGAACCGAACGATGCCGCTAAAGGTCGGGTGACCAGGCAACTCATGCCACTATTTAAGTCGGTGGCATCTGACAGCGATCCAGCAATTTGCTAAGCCTCCAAAGAGCAACCTCATCACATGCTAATTTACACTTGGTTTAAAGTGTTCCGGGCCGCTCATGAGTTGCCAGCTCTGAAATAAAATCCAGTTTCAGCCGAAAGAAAAGACAGAATGTTGGAATGTTTTAGTTAACGTGCATTATAAATCACTGCTGCCAGGGTGCATTGGAAAACAAAAACCGCATTGGATCTAGAGTCCAGACTCTTAAAAACATTGACAAGAAAAAATACTCTTGATTCAATCAGATTTAAGCTTGAATCAAAAGTAAATCCGCTCAAATCAAGAGGCTGGGTTCTTGATTCAAGCTTAAATCTGATTGAATCAAGGGTATTTTTTCTTGTCGCTGTTTTTAAGAATCTGGACTCCAGATTCAACGTGTTGTTTTTTCCAGTGTGTCTACAAGTCCAGAATTCCCGGAAAGTCCGGAAATAATTCTGATTTTTTAAGGGCGGTCCGGAAGCACTGAAAAAGTGCAAAAATTCCGCAAGAAGGTCCGGAATTTTCTTCATTTTTTTGTCATTTTTGTCGTAATTTGAGTGAGAAATTCAAAATTTTGAAATTTTCCGAATCTCGTCAAATGGAGATACTGAAGAAGTTGTAAATTTCTTAGAAATGTACTTAAAAAGTGCCGTAAAAGTACTGATTTTTGACCAGCCTGTTTTACTAGACACCCTGGCTGCGCTGCGTTGAGGATTGGTCCAAGAAGGCCGAAACTCGCACCGGAAAAAAAAAAAAAACCACATTGGATCTGGAGTCCAGACTTTTATAAACATCGCCAAGAAAAAATACTCTTGATTCAATCAGATTTAAGCTTAAATCAAAAACCAAGCCTCTTGATTTGAGCGGATTTCCTTTTGATTCAAGCTTAAATCTGATTGAATCAAGAGTCCTTTTTCTTGTCAATGTTTTCAAGAGTCTGGACTCTAGATCCAATGTGTGTGTTTTTCAGTGAAGGGTGTCACCGTTGGAGTGGTTGGCGTTCATTTTAGTAAATACAATTTTTAAGAATTTTGATTCTTTAAAGTTCTGCGCTGAGTTTAATTTTGCCGAGCTGTAAGATTTTCATCCTCTCTCTGTGTCCGTCGGGAAGAAGGTTTAATACGAAAAAAGTCTAAATCCTATGGTTGCGGCGATCTGGAAAACTGGGAATGTCCAGGAATTTGCGGCACAACCGGGAAAAGTCAGGGACTTGACATAAAATGTCAGGGAATTTAATGTATGTAGCGTCTGCAGTAGCGGGTGTAATCTAAAGGAAAAAAAATCAAATATGAACTTGTGTTCGAGTGTCAGATAAAGTCAGGGAATTTGAAGGTGAAGAAATCCTGGCAACCCTGAATCAAAATCATCGAGCAACAAGGAATTGATGTCTCTGCTTAGAGAAACGCTCTACAAGGTATTAGCCACCAAAGAGATACCGAGAAATATCAAACTAAATTGGGATCATGACGAGTCGGAGTCAGTAGTTTGAGAAACGAACATTTTCTTTTAATTTTGAGGCTGTACGGGTAAATCCAAACGGTAGGGCCAGACCCCTTGGCCCTTTTAAAGCTCCCTTCGTGTTTGTGTTTCATTCGCTTCCTCCCTAAAAATAGTTAAAGTAAATATATTCAGGGTGTCTACAAGTCCGGAAATAGTACTGATGTTTTTAAGGGCGGTCGGGAAGTACTAAAAAAGTACGGAAATTCCGCAAAAAGGTCCGGGATTTTCTTAATTTTATGTCACTTTTGTCGCAATTTCAAATTTTTGAAATTTTTCGAATTTCGTCAAATGGAGGTACCTATTGAAAAAGTACGAAATTTTTCTGTTGGAGGAGGTACTGAATTTCTGGATAAGGTACTGAAAAAGTACTGTTAAAGTACATATTTTAGATCAGCCTGTTTTAGTAGAAGCCCTGATATTAACATTGTAACATGACAACAAAGCTCGAATCGGTTGCCCGTTTTCGTTTTCAGCTCGTCTATGAAGCGGAGGCAAGCGTCGCTAAAGAGATAATCTAGTGTTAAAATCCTTATTTCCCGGGCTCAAAACATTGTTTACAAACTCTGTGAATGATCGGTAGTTTGGACATGAGCTCGTTACCAGCTTTTTTCATGCAGAGATGAAAAATATACATAACCTATCTGAACTAGCCCGAAGCCCGCTCAAGCCGATTGAAACCACATCCTATACTGCCGCGCCAAGGAAAAACGCCGTAAGAACATTCGGCGTTTCGAAACTTCCTCCGATAAAATGTTTATTTTCGAGGAGTAGTATGAATTTTTGTTCTTTGAATTATCAGATAATTTAGGTTTGATCTCAGTTAAAATTTTGTTAAGAAAATCGTATAAAAATATTCACAGATCTGCCTGAAAATCCATAATTTGTCAAAGGAAATTCGGCAACTTCTGAAGGCTCATACGGCGTTTTTCCTTAGCACGATCCGAGAAAATGGTTTGGGGTCGTAAGAACCATGAAACTTGTTTTGTCACCACTCTCAATCATTCAACGGAGTGGCCCACAAAGCCCGTGAGGAGGGGGGGGGGGGGGGGGCTTTGCTGGGATCGAAAGTCCTTTTTTGTCAAGAATGGCAACGTTTTTTTTTAGAGCACCAAAAAGGGGCTATCAAAGGTTAGACTGCCCAACAATAGGAGCGTATTCTTTACTAAAAATAAGATATTTTCCTTTTACGAAGTTTTTTTTTCGAAAAATGCCCGCTGGCTGAGCTACACTCAATTCAATTTTTTTTGGGAAATCAATGTTTTTTTTAGAAATTTGGCAACATTAATGCACCACAACTTATGTAAAATGGCTAGTCCCTACAATTGTTGGCGCTTAATCCACCCATGCTTCAAAGATATCGATATCTCAAATGAAGACTATGCAACGGGTTTGAAGGAGGGTCTTGCATTTTTCAGGGCAAGAAACTCTGAAAAGAGACCCTCAAAACCCCCGATTTAACTTTAGATATTGATATTTTTAAGACCATGGATAGAATAAGCGCTGAAAATTGGCATCAGAAAGGAACCAACCCACATTTTCGACAAAAATTAAGTTAAGAGCGTTTTTAAGTTCCTCTAGTTGTATCCCTCCTGCCAAAAATTCAAAGTCTTAAAATGCAATTTTAGTTCGTGAAAAGAGGGGATGAAGTTTACTGTCTACAATGAGTCTTATGGAGGAATAAAACTTAAAACCTGATCGTTTTCTCAGTTTCAACTTGACGTGCGTTGGTTCCTTTCTGATATACCAATTATAGGAAATCACTAATTTTTATAAGTTTTCTTTGACTTTTTGACTCACTTTTGAAATTTTTGTTTACAGGGTGGATTACTCGTGGAGCAGAGAGTTAACGAAGCAGAACATTTTCAAGTGAGTACACGTCACTATTACAACATTACCGGGGATCTGGAAAACCGGAAAAGTCAGGGAATTTGCGGAGACCAGGAAAATTCAGGGAAATCACATGAAAAGTCAAGGAATTTTGCGGGGTGCGTATAGCAGAAGTGAGTGTAATTTAGAGGGGAAAAATCGGAAGTTATATAAGAAAATCAGGGAGAGTGAGGGAATCAAAAACTTTGGAGTCAAGGAAAAGCAAGAATAGTCAGAAAAAGTCAGGGAATTCGACGATGAAGAATTTATGGCAACCCTGCTATTATCATTTCTGCGCGTTCATTTTCTGTGATCCACTGATAAAAAAAACCTCTTGGTTCAAGAGTGCAGTTTCTTGTCGCCGGATTTAAGAGTCTGGACTCTTGTTTCAATGCAAAATCCGCTTGAATCAATGCAAAATCCGCTTGAAACAAGAGTTCAAGACTCTTAAATCCGGCGACAAGAAACTGCACTCTTAAGTCAATGCAATGCGGCATTGGTCCAAGAGGTTTTTTTTACCAGTGTTTGCGTAGTTGAATGGATCCATTTGTACGTCGATTAGATTGAAGTCTTTCAAAAGGTTTCCAGATTCTGTGATTTCGTAGACGATTAAGTCAGTTCGCCTTCAATCTCTTCGCACATGCAACTACATTACCGGATGGTGCGAATATTTTCGAAAAGTTCCCATTTATCGCGCCTCACAAACTTTAATAGCACCCCTAGGCTATGCGTTTATCTTTCAGCAGATGTCGTTTCCCTAAGATTCGCCTTTAATTCTGCCACCTAAACAACAAACGTTTCGCCCTCAATTTCTTCGAATAGGCAACCACTTTAACGGGGGGTGCGAATACATACGTAAAGTACCCATTCATCGCGCCTCACAAACTTCAATAGCACCCCTAGGCAATGCTTTTACCTATCGGCAGATGTCGTCTACTTGAAATTTGCCTTCAATTCTGCCACCTAGTCAACAAAGCGTTTCGGGGAGTGCTAATAGACGCTATTAGTGCCACGTCATAGAAAAGCGATATATATCGATCTTTTCGCATTGGTAGCATTGAAAGAGGTTATGCCGATGTTATTGTTTGGATCCAATTCGATATAATGGAGAATCCCTATAGACGCTATTAGTGCCACGTCACAGTCGGTATCGATTGTATCGAACTGGATCCAAACAATCAAACATAACCTCATCTTGACACCTCCCTCCCAGAATTTCACTGTCAAAAGCCAAGAAACTGGAGTGGCCTAGGAGTGGCCTAAATCATGGTGGCCCTCGTGGGTATTTTCACCTTTCTGAAACTGCTTTATCCCGTCAACTTAACAATGCGGGAACGTTCCGCGATTAAAAGAGCTGTCTCTAACACAACTTTTTTCTCAAACTGGGCGAATTATCTCTGAAATTCTTTAGTTTCATATTGAATAGTAAGGTTATGTTTGATTGTTTGGATCCAGTTCGATACAATCGATACCGACTGTGACGTGGCACTAATAGAGTCTATGATGACGTCGCCACTTATAGCGTCTATAGTTATCCACTCGAAAAACACACAATCTTTCAAAGAGTCAGTAGACAATGCGTAAACGTATTGGTTGATATTGTCCACTTGATTTCGTCTGAGTGCTTTTCTTCCGTCCACAAAAGAACAATAGCGTCGGGAAATTGTCTATTATTCTTGTTTCGTTCATTCCCATCTTTACGGTGCCTTGAATTAAGTTAAAGACGAGCTCTGATGTCTTCTGCTGTCGAGAGCATGCGTAGCCGTTTAGTTCCTGTCAGAAAGAAATAATTATTATTAGTGGAATTCATTAAACTGGACCATCAGACAAGGTAATTACCCTGTCTGGCTTTCAAGCCCTGAGACATATATCCTCATCAAAAGTTTATGCAAAACACGGGGAACATATTAATCTGGATTAATTTATTTAAATGTGTACGATGAGCGCTGATTTCTTATTTACGCTGAGAAAAGAACCTCAGTGTTATGAACTGTACTCCGCCTTTCAAAACTGTCCCTCTTTATTCGGTTAATGCAATCATACTTTTGGCTCTAGTAAGTGTAGCCTATGGTTCCTGTAACCAAACTCTTTCTAATTTAATATTTAATCGGAGTAACTTTAGTAGGAAGTTACGTACAACAGAAACGTTAACAACACCCGAATGTTCATTTTGTTCATTTCCCTTAAATTGGTAGAATACCCGATTCTATCTAATCATCGCGAGGAAACTAGTGATGTCATGAAACATTTTCAGCGCTGTGTCGTTGGTTTGCTCAAATGAACTACGTTTTGCAATCGAGGACACCGCACCAAGAACAGCCTTTAGGCGTATAGGTCGTTATTACGCCCATCTGCTTTTCGGATTCTACGTACCTTGGACTATGCTGTGGTAGCGATAGAATATAGATAGGTAACAGCACGAGGTCGAAAAACCTTTTTTTCCCGAGTTAAGTCAGGCCACTGGATCGAAGGGTGCAAGAACGACCTATAAGCGGGCCTATAAACTTAAGGGCCTATAAGGCGCTATTTACTCCTAACTTTACTCACTATCGATATTCTTTCATTTTGCGTTAAACATGCGCGATTAGAATGATTTATACTTCATATTGCCACCAAAATGACTGTTGGGTGGGACTGATTGGGACCTATAAACCGCTTTTTTAAATTAAATATATTAGAATGCAAACCCAAAATGTATCGCATAATCTACCCGGTATCCTTCAATAGCAGGGTTAGGTCACCCAAAAACACCAAAACAGGGTACCTGCATAGAAAAGTCTGCGCAGTACATCAAAAACAAAACTTTAAATGTGTTTTTCTCAAAACGCGGTTTCAATTCAAGTTATAGGCTGTTCTTGGTGCGATGACCTCAATTGAAATAGCCTCCATGCACGCTGGGCTTGTCGATTTCCTTTGACACTTTTGCAGTGGTGAATGCAAAGCTGAAATGCGCTCCAGCTAGAATTGTATTTAGCAAATGGGTGGTTTTTATACGAGGATTAAAAATAAACAAGTGGTACGGAATATAACAAAAGAATATGAACTATGCAAAACGATAATCCGGATAGCGGAACTTGGCTGTTTTGAAAACGCCTTCAAATGCGGCGTGATACCTCACGCATTCCGGAGAGTTCAAATAGTTGTATCATTGCGCCTTAGAAATGCGACGGAAGATTACAATCGAAATAGCCTCCATGCACGCTGGGTTTGTCGATTTCCTTTGACATTTTTGCAGTGGTGAATGCATAGCTAAAACGCGCTCCAGCCAGAAGTGTATTCAGCAAATGAGTAGTTTTTATAGGATGATTGAAAACAAACAATGTAGGAAATAAAACAGAATAATAGGAACTTTGCAAAACGATATTCCGGATAGCGGAACTTGGCTGTTTTGAAAACGCCTTCAAATTCGGCGTGATACCTCACGCATTCCGGAGAGTTCAAATAGTTGTATCATTGCGCCGTAAGAATGTGACGGAAGATTACAATGGCAATAGCCTGTATGCACGCTGGGCTTGTCGATTTCCTTTGACACTTTTGCAGTGGTGCATGCATAGCTGAAGTGCGCTCCAGCTATAATTGTAATTAGCAAATGGGTGGTTTTTATACGAGGATTAAAAATAAACAAGTGGTACGGAAAAAATAAAAAAAAAATATGAACTATGCAAAACGATAATCTGGATAGCGGAACTTGGCTGTTTTGAAAACGCCCTCAAATGCGGCGTGATACCTCACGCATTCCGGAGAGTTCAAATAGTGTTATTATTGCGCCTTAGGAATGCGACGGAAGATTACAATGTTTTGGAATTTCTGGCTCAGTTTATCAATGAAGCTTGTGCCAGTAGTTTCCCATGCACATAAGTGATTTTACAGATAAGCCAGAAATTTTAGTTCCTAATGAGTCCGTCGCGCTGGTGTCAAACTCGTGTTTTGATTCTTGATTCTTGTAGATGGGCTAAAAATAATGAGAGCTGTTTAAGCAGCAGCTTTTTATGCTCTATATTAATGGAGATATTGAGATTTGAAGAATTCGGTTGTTGCCGTCATCCACCGCGATAGTGACACCCTTGGTTTTTTCCACTTGGCTTTCATTTTTCAGGGAGGCTCACATTTTCACTAGTCACTCAACGTGAAACTCGGATGAGAGCAGGTTGGAAAATACTGAGGGTGTCGCCACCTCGGTCGATGACGTCATAAACCGATCTTCTCAAAGTGCGTTATCTCGGTTAATATTGAACATAGAGAGCCGTAGTTCGGACGGATCGCATAATTAAGCGCTCAGCCGATAGGCAGCGCTTTTTGATTTCGACTTGCCTCTGAGTACTAGTATACTAGTGCTAATGCGTTTAAATGGCGCACCAGCTCATCGATGTGTAGGCTTTTTGTGGTGGTCCATTTTTAAAATAAATAAAGCTGTGAAAACTGTATTTTATGCTTTGAACGTAATGCGCAGGTAGTTTCGATCGTTTGTCTATAAGAAAATTTCTTAGCGGTAGAGTAATTCTTATCGAAATTGATCGTTGAACTCAAATGAAGCCTAAAAAAACGTGCGTGATGAGCTCAACGGTGGCTATCATTTTCGGGAAACGAAAAAACGCGTTTACGGTTTCCTTGGTAACCTTTGTTTGCTATCAGCTGATGTTCTATTTCCATTTCCCAGCCAAGTCGACGGAGTTATACTTCCTTTCTGCACTAAATACATTGACGAACATCTGAGCGCTTTTCTAATACGACAGTATTAGAACTTTCCCGCTTGTTTTTTAGCTGATCTGCAAGATTTAAGCATAAAAACACGATGCTGTGACCAGCGCAACTGACCCATCGCAAAATGTATTCCACCTGTCCCGTCTTCTGCGCAGTCAATTTCAACCGCGAGCTGAAATACAGCGCTGAGGATCCGGAAGATCAGGCATGACGGAAACCATGGTTGCAAGACGAGATCGAGCCACCTTGTCTCCCTTTGACCTGTGCGTATCAGGCGAATTCCTCTTCCAACCGGCACCGACCAGGACACCGTTCGGACACGCCGATTAATTGGGCGATGGAAATTAATAACCGCCGGGCTATGATTTACGGAGCGGTCCGATTCGGCCGTCTAAAAAAAGCCGCCCGGAATGCGAGATTTGTGCAGCGGCGAATGTAACTTCAGGTTGTCGGATTTTATGCCGTCAACAGGAACAATGTATTTTTGAGATCAATCCCAATGCTCCCATTCCATGTCCGTCAAAAGTTCCGGAATCCGGAACTTTTTCGTTGAATTTCTCCCATCTCATGGCCGTCAAAAGTTCCGCGATTCCTTTTAGATTTTTTCAAAAGTTCCGAGGAAGTTCCGGAAAGTGTAAAAGATCCGGAACATTTAGGGAATGTCTAAAGTTTCGGAAACAATTGAGGAAAATCTCCAAAATTTCCGGATTTTTTAAATTATTTGTTCCATTTTCTTTCATTTCATGACTGTCATAGGTACCGAGATTCCTCTTAGATTTTTTTCACAAGTTCCGAGGAAGTTCCGGAACAAACAAAAGATCCGGAACATTTTGGGAGTTTTAAAAGTTCCGGGAAAAATTCAGGAAAATCTCCGAAAGTTCCGGAATTCGAGACTAGTTCCGGGAATGGGAGAACTAACAATCCATGGGTATGAGACAAAAGTTGAGCTCGGGCAACGTTACTTTTCGCCCAATTGACGTATTTCTATCAAACGGAACTATGGGCATTATGACGTGAGACCTATCATGCATATATTCTTATGGTTCTATGGGCTCACGTCTTAATGGACATAGTTCCGTTTGGCAGAAATACATCCAAATAATGATTGCAACTTATTGTTGAAAAACAAACTCGAATCAAATTCGCCCAACGGATCACTAAACCTTGAGTGAATTTTGTCTTTTAAATACTCTTTCCTTGCGGCAAACACTGGTAAAAAAAAACCTCTTGGTTCAAGAGTGCAGTTTCTTGTTGCCGGATTTAAGAGTCTGGACTCGTGTTTCAATGCAAAATCCGCTTGAATCAATGCAAAATCCGCTTGAATCAAGAGTTCAAGACTCTTAAATCCGGCGACAAGAAACTGCACTCTTAAGTCAATGCCGTGCGGCATTTGTCCAAGAGGTTTTTTTTACCAGTGAATGATGCGCAGAGCACGGTGCTTCCAGTAAAATCGTGAGAAAGTAACTCTGAAACCGAGAAATACGCGGTTCAAAATGAATAATTTAATCGCAAATTTAAAGGCTAGTAAATTAGAGGCATTGTAGTTTTCGAGTGAGATATCTGGATGGAAATTCATCCATCTCGCAATACTGGCTCCATATCAAGGAGGACGAATTATTCGGATATCAGACCAAGTCCCATCAGCGGGGCGATTATTGAAACTGATAGACAAAGCGATAGACAAAGAAGACATAGGGATTATGGAGCGATCCTATTGGTTGACATGGTTGGTTCTCATAGACTAAGAAAGAAAATGATCGACTAACTGTCGGGTCTTTAGTAGGTTGCCGTTAGTTAGTCCATTACCTACCTCCTATGTCCATTGCAACAACCCGTTTCCACCAATAGGATCCCTCCAAATCCCTTTTGTCGTCTTTGCCTATCGCTTTATCTACACGGAAAAAACGAGCTTAGGGTTGGGACCTACATGTTAGTGCTGGGCACTAACGAGGGTTAGATCAAATGGAGCCAGCAAGTCAGAGGAGTGCTGGGCACTAAACAGCTCGAGGCTGGGTCACTAAGGAAGAAGTAGTGTCAAGCCCTAAAGTGACTTTGGAGCGAGCGTAAAATATGAAACGCTTCCGCCTGGGATCGAACTCGGATTGCGCCGGTGGAAGACCAGCGCGTTACCACCAGGCTATCGTGACTCCGACGTCTCATGGGTGAATTTACACCTGTTAAGCGCAACTACGTCTCGCAGCATCTGATTAGCACTACTCATGTTCAGTGCCCACCTGAACTGCCTTCCGGTGTTGAGCTGTACAGCGCTTAGACGCCAGCCCTCAACTACTCCCCACTAAACGGCCAGTAGTGCTCAACACTAGTCTTGTTTTTTCCGTGTATCAGTTTCAATAATCGGTCCGCTGGACGAACCAGGCGTTTTCCTTTTTTGTTCGCGGAACGTGACGCACGAAAGACACGACCCTCGAAATGGGGGGGGGGGGGGGTGTCCTGCCCCAGAAAAATTTTGACATTAAGGAGATTTTTATGATCGATCATGGCTCTCTTTCATATCGCGTTCAACGGGTTTTCATTCCCTCCACCCGCAAATTCGGGTTTTTCAGTGTTGTCTTCGGTGCTCCCACATTAGAGAGAATTTCCGATTTTATCATCATATTGGTTATTTACTTACTAGGGCACTACACCCCCTGGCCGCTACGTGGCCCAACCCCCAGAGGGCGCTTCGCGCTCTCGTAGGCCCGCGTCGACAAAAGAACGACCATAAAAAATGAACAGATTTTCATCCACTACTCTCATTTATCCAATCTCCCTCGCTGGCCGGGAGCAATTGGACCAATGAGAATCTAACGAAAAAACCGGCATTAATTTCAAACTTCACGCCAATTGACTGAAACGAAACGGGACGTTTGGATAGTCTGTAGCAAAGGAACATACCTTTTATTCACTTACTCAACTAACAGACCAAGATTCAACATTTCCTTCAATTATTTCATACTTGCTCATTTAAATTTTCCGCTAAATTTCAAATTTTTCCCTCCTTTCTAAGCTTTCTGGTCTCCTCTAATATAACAAAATCTGGGTCCTATTTTCATAGTCTGATTACAGCGGGCTCATCAAGGGACCATCAGCTGTTGATAACTGCTAAAATCATGGAAATCGGCCGAGTAAAACGCCCAAACGAACTATGAAAAAAAAATGAAAAATTACATTGTTTAATGGGAGCATTCGCAAAACCACGTAATATAAAAAAACTTGGGTTATATTTTCAAAATCTGAAAAAAGCGGGCTCATTTAGAGACAACTGCCTGTCGATTGCTGCAAAAATCATGAAAATCGGCCCGGTAGATCGCTGGAACTAAGCGTTACCAGATACGCTTTAGGAGGCATCGGAGCTTAAAGTATAGATTATGGAGGACCCTACTCCAGAAAAATCATGACATCAAGGGAAATTTTGTGATCGAACATGGTTCTCTTTCATATCGCATTCAACGGTTCTTCATCCCCCCTCTGTTTGCAAAATCGGGTTTTTTCATTGGAATTTGGTGCTCCCTAATTAGAGGGGTTTTTCGATTTAATCATCGTATTGGTTTTTTAATATTTATCTCGCATACTAGCAGACTTTAATTCAGATCCAAAACTGAGAGGTTAATTTTGTGTTGAAGTATGCGTCAAAATTGCAGTTTCCTCGTCATTAAGATGCAAAGTGATTGGTTTCTCCGTGGCGCATAGTGAAACGAATCAATTAGCGAAGTCGGACAAAATTTGGAAAATTTAAAAGCTCGAATCTCCATTATTACAAAACATGGAGGTCCTAAAAGTGGTCCGATTGGTTTTCTCGTCAAATTGACTTTAGAAAGCACCCTTCAAACCTGAAAATATTACTGAATAAACATCTACATTCGCAGTTTTAGTCCAAAAAATCATGTTCGACCTCTCCCATTGACTCAATCCTCTGTGTGGCGCGCGGAGGTTCAAAAGCTGGTTTAAATAATAGGTCAGTTGTGCTGGTCACAGAATCGTGTTATGATGCTTAATTGTAGTAGATCAGCTAAAATTAATAAGATCTGCACAAACAGCAAAATGAACGCAAAAAGTTGCAAATGGGACGGATCTGATTATTTCCAGGTGATCTACAATAATCAAGTAGCAAAACACGATTCTGTGACCAATGTCCTCACTTTTAAATCCATTTTTATACAATTTTCCGTATTAGGAAAAATTATTGAAAATACTGCGGAAACATAGCTGTAAGGGTGATCTCAGTGGAGCAATTAAAAATTGCGCGCAAATTCTCCATTAATTTGTATTCAAATTATTAATACGTTTTCCGGCTCCTTCCCTTTCGATCGGTCTCATTTCTTTGAGCATGGTCACGATTTGCATGTTGCGTGGCTTGTCCGGTGGGAGAAATGTCGCTCCTGGGACGATTCCATCCTGCGTCGGAAATGAAGCGATTCGGATTCAAACGAGATTCCCGACTGGTTCCGATGGCGGCATTTAGTGTTTGGATTACAGTTTAACACCATTTCCTCATAATTACCATTCTAATCGCATTCTTTCAGCCGAAGAAAGAGGCTGCCGTGAGCTGTGTGCCAGGTGCCGCGCTCTGCTCACGGAGAAATGCGCATGGACCGTATTCGATAGTGGCTCGATTTATCGTTTGGTTCAAAACAATAGAACGTACCTCTAACAAAAATTTTAGGATTTAAGTAAGAAAAGTTGAAAATGAGAAAATTCCTAGCAATTTGACTTTTCATTAACATTTTTTACTTATAAGAATTAAAAACCTAACACAAGAAACCCGATCCACAATCGGATTACTCGATTGACTTTTGAGGCTATGTTTACATATTGAACCATTCGATATCGATACCTTCTCACGTGTTTCATGTATCGAATACGATCCATTCGTCAGAGAAACCGGAGCTGTCGAAGATTCTATAAAAATTTCTTATTCCTTTTCGCCAAAAAACAATAATCAACGAAGGTCAAATTAGGCATTGAAGTGAACCATCGAGCTAGGCAACTAACTAGCACAAAACTCTAAAAACGCTGCCCGAACTGTAAGTAACGAGGTCGTAAAGTATAGCTGGGTCCACACTATTCTGCGGGGTAGGAAAGGCCTAAAATTTCGTTTTGAGTGAAAAGTGTGAGATGTTATGAGTATCAGTACAAGACTGAGGGGGGCGATTGTTCAACTCAGGCAGAAGCATTGGAACACTAAGTTGGCTGGGGTCACGCCGAGAAGTTTAAATCTTGCATTTAGAGTTTGTCTTGATGAAGAGGTAGACTCTTAGGGTAGTGAGGGATATCCCCTCTATTACGGCCTCAACTTTGAGATTTTTTGAGCTATGGAGTTAAATTCAGAAAAAACCATCGTGTTTCTCACAAAATTTTACATTGGAATTGAATCGCAGATTCCTGGCACATGCAAGAGCTCCGTTCAGAAACATTTTTAAAAATGTTGTCAAGATTATCAAGATGGTCTTTGATGACCGTACGATTGTGAACACGTTTTCAAAATTAACTTTTAACATTTTCATGGCATCATCCTTTTTATAACGACTAAAACATTGAAGCCATTGACTTTTCAAAAAAAAATGTTCGGCGATATTTCAAAAAATTGCTCATTTAAATGGTTTTAAAAATACCGTTTGTCTTGATATCAAGATTCCGTGGGATATCTCCTCCGTTACGGCCTCAACTTTAAGAGCTTTTTCGGGCTTTGGAGTTGATTTCAGAGAAAGCCAATGGCATCATCATGTTTCTCACACAATGGACCACTAGACAAGGTACGAATTCAAGCGATCTGATACATGTTTCTTAACCAGAATTTCACTTAGAACACGATTCACTCAACGAAAATTATTGAAACCAACTCCTAACGAAGATATTAACGTTTTTATTTCACATTGGTTACGAAGAATTTGAACTGCCCGCTCACAAGAAACTTAAAGCTCTTCGTGAGTCAAATCACGCACTACAACGGTTTCAGCAAGCTTCTCAATCGAGAAATGTTCATTTCCCACCATGTGCCTTTCAAACTTTAAGTAATTTGCTATAGCTGAGCCAAAGCGTCAAGATTGAGGTTGCCAGATTTTTATATCGCAGAGACTGTCATGATAACGTTCAGCGTACGATGTGAATCATGTAGAGCATTGAGTTTTCATGAGCGGGTGGTTTGATTTCATCATTACATATTTTCGTAGGGAGTTAATTGCGGTGATTTTTGTTGTGAGCATCGTGTCTTACGTGAAATTTTAGTTACGAAACATGTATCAGAATGCTGAAATTCGTACCTTGTCTAGTGGTCCATTTAACGCAGGAAACAGTCCTCAAATCGCAAATCCCTGACACATGCAAGATCTCCATTTCCACTTTTCATTTACGAAGTTATGACGAGGAGCCGTGCTTCAAGCGCGAATTTCCGCCGAGCAACACCGCCGCGCCGTCCGAGGACCGAACTTAGACAGCTTTGCTCAAGGTCGCCGATGGACTGACTCACCCGACGCTCCTCGAGCGGCCACCGGCGCGGAGACGAGCTCGGGTCATCCCGGAGCCCGGATTCGGAAACCCCGGCGGCCCCGGGTCCCGCACCCGGGAGTCCCGGCTCCGACTCGGAACCCGAACCCGACGGAGCCGAGGTTACTGTCATTAACCACACCGCTGCGCTAATCACGCGCATCGCACAAGGGGCCGGTCGCGGCAGCGGATGAGCCGTGTCGATTCAGTCTCATGTGCTCGATCAGTACACTGTAAAGAAAAGTTACGGGCTGTATAGGCAAACCGTCTATTCCGGGCTGAGAGACCGAAAGTTCCGGGTGCTGGAGCTGTCAGCTTCGACTGCTCCGTTTGCTACACCCGGGGTGTCTACAAGTTCGGAATTTCCAGAATGTCCGGAAATAGTACTGATTTTGAAAGCGCGGTCTGGAAGTATTGAAAATGTGCGGAAATTCCGCTAAAAGGTCCGGAATTTTTCATTTTTGTCGCAATTTGAGAGAGAAATTCAAATTTTCGAAATTTTTTGAATTGCCTCACCAAGAAGAAGAAGCCGGTCACGGGCACTGGATGAGCCATGTCGATTCAGTCTCGTGTGCTCAATCAGTACACTGAAAAAAAAAAAGTTACGGGCTGTATACTGCTGTGCTAAGGAAGGACACCGTATGAACCTCCAGATGTTGCCATATTTCCTTCAATAAAACCTTAATTTACTGTGAAAATCGTGAATTTTTGTCTTCAATTTATTCAGACAGTTGTTTTGTTCGCAATTTTGTATTAAATGTGTGGAATTTCAAGGAAAAGTACGTATTATCGTTCTCAAAAATACATGTTTTATCTTGGGAAATTTGGAAACTCTCGAATGTTCATACGGCGCTCTTCCTTAGCACGGCAGAGCTAACGTCTTGTCCTCCCGAAAAGACACCTTTGCCCTTTGCGCGGAATCGAGCTCATCGGAATACCCATCGGAGTTGTGGTCCGTTTCTTCCATGAAAATCATTCGGTTCTTAATTCTGAATTTGGGAAACTGTGCGATCCGCGGCGGCCGGCTCTCAGTTTCGTTAGTTTATTACTCGCGTTTTTTACTTGTTTACCGATCTTACCGCTCATCAGTGATTACGCGGCGACATCTATGTTGCCAAAATTTAGAACAACGCATAGACACGGGTAAGAAACTTGTTACACTGAGAAAAAACTATGGCTTATAAACCTATTAGTGGTAAATATGGAACACCACTAATAGTAGTACCTCTACATATAATAATAGCACATATACCTTAGTTATGGTCTCTGTACCTTAATTAGGTATAGAGACCTTAGTATGGTTCACAGACCGAGAATCATTAGTTTATTTACGACTATTATAGGTGTTCCATATTTACCTCTAATAGGTTTATAAACCATAGTTTTTTTTCAGTGTAGTACACTGAAAAAGAAAATTTCTTGAGATATTATTTTGATGTAAAGTAGCGTTTCTTGTGGACAAAATTGGTATTTTCTTTTGGTAAGAAAAAACCGATAGTAAAACAACGTTTCCTCAAATAAAATAAAAAACAGACCTCAAGTTAAAGCCCCACGGGTTTAAGTAAGAAAATAGAAACCACTAATAAACAAACAAGAAAGACAAATTTTGTCGACAAAAAACGACGCTTTAAGTCGAAGTCAAGATACTCGAAACGTGAATTTGAGATCAAACGAGAAAATACTTCGCGTATTCATGGTGGGCCGATCATCCATCTCTTAATAGCCGTCATATATACCCCGTCCGATCAGCATTCCACAGTTCTACTCGGCGTGGCGAAACGAATTCATTATCGACGCTTTAACGTTTTTAATCAATCAATTGGCTCAGCAATCGATCAACGGCTCCATCCACAGATTAAATTTTGTGTTGATCATAAGTTTTCGATAAAAATCAATCAATGATGCAGTAGTTTTAATTAACCCTTTTGAGCAATGACGAAATGAGTTTCTGTGGGCCTGTCCGCGCTAACGCAACAAAAAATCTTCATCTTCAGTAACCATCGATGAATGGATGTTTGAATTCGGGAAGTATCGTCGTTTCCCAGATAATAAACACGTAACTTTATTCTGTTGCCACTTAATTTGCACTCGCGATTTGCATTTTTTGCACTTTTTTTAATTCCTCCTCACGCGTCTTAAATTTTACTCATCCTCATGCCCTTCATGAATTTCAACTGGCAGAATGGGTCACTAAACCTTGTTTATTTTATTGAATACTCTGAAAGTACAATGTGAGTAGATAACGTGGTGATTTTTCCGGATATTTATGGAGCCGAAATCGCGGAGAAATCCGCTTTTGAAAAATCTAAAAACTGTAAGACATTTCAAACGCACCCGAATGGCGAGAAACTGACGGTGTTGACGCACTTCGGTAGTCATATCGCAATCTTCTCTCATTTTCCTCTGATGTTTGTTAAAATAAAACGTGTTTCAATGTGGGATTGTTGCTCGTTTATTACAGCTAACATATGAATGAGATTCAAGTCTTGAATTCTAAAGATATAATTTCGACTTTAGTATTGTTCTCATATACGAAGAGTAGATAGACATTTGACTGACGTCGTGGAAACCCGTGCCCGCTTCTGATTGGTGCCGGATGACATCATTCGGTGCGGCGCGAAACCGGGGCGTTTTAAAGAGCCGTATGCAAAAACGACATTTTTCGCCCCCCCACTAAAACTTATTCAAACTTCGTCTATCAGTTACTAATACTGGAGCGCTTCTTTCCCCAAATTTTCAGACCCCCAAAAAATTTTGGGGGGGCGCTAGGGGGGGTGGAAGTCAAAACCTGTGACCCTCGATATCTTTCGAACGAAACAAGATATTGAGGCCCGGTTTGGACGAAAAATCGTCTAAAATTGCATACTTTAAGATTCTAAAGGTCAAAATCCCAAAATTAAATTTTTAACTTAACTTATGTGCTTTTTTTCAGTTTTTGAGGAAAAACAATTTCTTTTAAACAGATTAAACTGAAATTTCACATTTTTCGATTTGAACCAAAACCAGTTTTTTAAATTGTTCGTCTTTTTCCGCATCCAACGAGTGGTCGTATAAGCTGGGGAACCAAACGGTTCCGGAGTTATGATCGATTGAAGTTTCCGCTCAACGCGCGCCGACCGATTTTCGCGCGCAAAAAAGTCGGATTTGACTGTTATTAAATCAGATTTAATGTTCAAACTGAGCAAAATGCATTATTAGGGACCCTTGAGGGTCGCTGAGTCCAGAAATTACAGGTACTTCCAAAAAATTCACGTTTTTAAAATTACAGCTCCGTAGCGCTATTTTAGAGGCCCACTGAGCGCCGACCGGCCGCTCAGTGGTCCTGTACGGAGCTGTAATTTTCAAAATTGTGCATCTTCTTATTTTTTTTCAAAAATACTCAATATATGCACAGTATTAACATTTACTCAATTATTTTCCTTTGAAATGATTATTTTTGTTAGGTTGCAAAACCCATTTTCTATTCTGTAAGACTTTTTAGATAATCAGAAGCAGTGCCGAAGAAGCAGCACTTTTACATCACTGTAATCGCGCTGGTTCCTTTTTGCAAAATGAAATCCAATTGGACGTATTTCTGCCAAACGCAGCTATGTGCATTATGACGTGAGTCCTATTTTCCATGTATTCTTATGGGTCTCAGGGCTCATGTTTTAATGCACATAGTTCCGTTTGGCAGAAATACGTCCAATTGATCCAGAGAATATATCGAACCATCGAATGCCGAAGTCTCTGAATCAGTGTATTCCAAACAGGACCGGATTTACATGTTTAGCGCCCTAGGCTAAACTTAGGGTGGCGCCCCTAAAAGTAGGCGCTCTCGTGGGGAGCGGGGGGGGGGTCTCCCAGACGCCCCTCCCCTCCAGATCAGAAGGAGGATGTTAAGCGTCCGGAAAATGTTCAAATTCACCTTTAAAAAAACACTATGTCAACCACAACGTAGACACTTTTTAATAAGTCACGTTTTTTAATAAATTCTCAAAAACTTTGCGCCCCTTAAAATGTTGCGCCCTAGGCTATAGCCTATGTAGCCTATTGGTAAATCCGGCCCTGATTCCAAATGCCTTGATGAAAAGTCAATGGCGAGGCCATGACTGTGAAACATCATCATAAGATGGGATTCCACCGGACCATGTTCCGGTCAACTGTCAGTTCTGATCACTACTCGACCAAAAAAGCCTATGTAATCCTCTGCTTAAATGCTTAGCTTCCTCTTCGTTGTAAAAGGTCAAGTCAAGACCACATATTTTCCTATCCTCGACCTTATCCTCGTGTAGGTGTTCGAATTAAGTTCCGCTTAGACTTTTGCTGGCCTTGCAAAATTAATTCAAATTTCAGGAACTTTTTAGCTCCCATGAGTACTTTGAAATCGTTTTGTGCTTTCAATGTAACACTATAAAAAGGATGCTGCTTCTTAGCTTTGCCATGTTTGTCGGAATAGAACGCATCAACACGTAAGATGATTTCACAGATGGACGAGTTACATTGAAACGCCTCAAGTCATATCATGTTTGAACTGAGAAAAGGAATTTTTTTATCTCTCTGTAAAACTCGATGCTGAAGGCAAAGTTTGATGACGATTTGTTAAATGTTCTTTAATTCTGAAGTACACCACTGATTGCCGTTACCCGAATGAAGGAACTTAACTTCATTCCAATGTTGCAAAATTGACTCAACCAATTAGATTTTTTATAAGAAAGTATCTGTGCACTTGGTGTCCAAAATTATTCTAATTTTTGCACGAGATCAGAAGAAAAATCATAGAATTCTAGTTAGGAATGCCCAAGATTCTACTGTTAAAATTGCAATGCATGACGAGAAATTGGGCAAAATTGACGTCCTTTCATCAGGGAAACGTCGAATTACCATCTCAATTCTTAGATCTTTCATGAGCTTGGCAGTTGGACTGCATTTCCTAATGAGGAACTGAAATTTCTGCTTCCTCGATAAAACACCTATCTACATAAGGAAACTATAGGCTCACATACTGTTTCTAAATGGAGCCAGAAATTGTATAGTTCCCCACTGCAGAATGTAGTCCAGTTGACTTGACACCAAACCGGTGGTCTAAGCTCCATTTGGTGGTTAGCTAGAAAAGTTCATATCATTGCCACAGTCAGGGAACGCGGGGAAATGTCAGGGAATTTTAAAAAGTCAGGAAGAAGACGAAAATATCTGGGAAAAATCGTCAAGTCACCTTTTTTTGCTTTCTCGGGTGGGTTGATTTGACGTTTCGAACAACAAATTTTGCCTGAAAACTATTTCTAACTGCAGTGAAAGTAAAGTAAATGTGCATGTGCACGGAGAAAAAAAACTTCCCACGTGGGATCCAAAGTTTAGGTCATATGGATCTCTGAAGTTTTCGGATGCAAGGTCCAGCTGCTGAGGTTTGGATCACACATCTGAAACTTCAGTTCGTACATCTGATGTACTTCGGTTTTCACATCCGAAAAACTTCGGTTCTCACATCTGAAGTACTTCAGATGTAAGAACTGAAGTTTCAGATGTGTGATCCGAACCTCGCACAGCTATACATAAAGGGTTCAGATGCTCAATCTGAAAACTTCAGAGATCCATGTGACCTAAACTTCGGGTCCCACGCACGAGGTTTTTTTTCTCCGTGTGAAGTACAGTAAATAGAATTGTGTAGGGACCGAAAAAAAATCCGACTTAATCGGTATGTTGTCTTTATCGTAGTTCGATTCGGAGAGATTTTACTGTATGTCTCTTTGACAAACCCGGATTTTGTTCTTTGGGCCGAGAATTTCACCAGGGAATTTCACGTTCGTCAGGGAACTCAGGGAAATGCCAGGGAAGGTAATTTTCCAAACTCTGTGGCAACCCTGAATAAGGATCCGACCTGAAAATATTGTCCGAGGAGGATTTTCAAGTCGAGATGGATTTCAAATATTTGTCGAGAGACTTATTTGGCGAAGTACAGTAAATAGAATTGTGTAGGGACCGAAAAAAATCCGACTTAATCGGCATTTTGTCTTTATCGTAGTTCGGCTCAGAAAGATTTTACTCTATGTCTTTTTACCAAACCCGGATTTTGTTCCATGGTCAGAGAATTTCACGTTCGTCAGGGAACTCAGGGAAATGCCAGGGAAGGTAATTTTCAAACTCTGTGGCAACCCTGAATAAGGATCCGGCCTGAAAATATTGTCCGAGGTGGGTTTCAAATATTTGCCGAGAGACACGGAGCTCGTCCAGAAAGTGGGACGAGCAAGCTTATTAATGTTGAGAACAATACTAGTTCCCAGCACAAAACGGGCGATTTGAATTAAGTTGCTGGTTTTCAATTCCGTAAAAGGGAAATCGAAGCGATAAATTAAGCGAGCGTCAACAGCGCCGTGCAGATCCGCGATTTGCGTGTATCAGTATCAACAACAACGATGTTCGCGGTTGCGGAGTGCATCTCGGCTGGATCTTCCTGTAAATTAATTTCTCTTTTTGTTTCGAAGAGAGTTTTTTTCACTCAAGAGGGTTTGCCAATTTTAAAATACCTAGGATTCAGGACATCGATCCAGGTTCGATCCTGGGCGTTTGAGCCTAATTTTAACCGGGTTTGAAAATTTTCAATTCCAAGATTTAATCTGTGTAACCCTTCAGAAATACTAATCGCACGTTCAGGTTTCCCTGCCTTACACTCTCTCTATATCCATCCAAAATGTCGCAGGGTGTCTAGCGACCGGGAAAACCTGGAAAATTCGGAAGTGGAATTTTCTATGTGGCAGGAAAATGAGGGAGAACGTCAGGGAATCCGCAAAAATCCGGCATGTCTCAGGAAAGTGTTATGTTCCAAGGGATTTTTATGTCGGGGGAATGTCAGGGAAATCGGAAAATACTAATTTTTCGGAAAATGTTTCGCAAATTTTACTCTCACGGTGATTTCTGCCAAAATTTCTATCAGAATTTCTACTAATGTCTTCTAAATATTTTGCTGTATTTATTGCATTATATTCCTAAAACATGATAAAAATTCTTACTCACATGTAATCAGTTTAACCGTGTCGCAAAATAAGGGATATTTTTCCTTGCTGTAAGGGAAATGTCAGGGAATTACTTTTTCCGTCTGTCTGGGAATTTTAAATTATTTCCTAGTTTCATGGCTGTTTTTGTCAGAGAAATCAGGGAATCTTTTCCTTGAAAATTGCTATAGACACCCTTTGTTACTTTTTCTTACTGTGTATCATTGCAATTTCTTAATAGTTTCATCTATTTTTGTTTCAGGTAAGTTTTCTTGGTACATCCGAAATCGGTATTTATACCCTGTCTTCTGAATTCGTAAGTGTTTCCAATTTTTTTTCTTAAAACTTGTTGATGATCAGTCAATATGAACGTACTAGGTCGCAACCAGTACTCATTTTGAAAGTCTAACTTTAAATCTTTTCCAACCAATTTTTTTCGACCGTGACGCTTATGTTCAACCACTCACTGGAAAAAAAAAAAAAATCATTGGATCTTGAGTCCAGACTCTTGAAAAGATTGACAAGAAAAAGGCGACTCATGATTCAAGCAGATTTAAGCTTCAATCAAAAGGAAATCCGCTCAAATTAAGATGCTTGGTTCTTGATTTAAGCTTAAATCTGATTGAATCAAGAGTATTTTTCCTTGTCGATGTTTTTAAGAGTCTGGACTCTAGATCCAATGTGTTTTTTTTTTCCCCCCAGTGCTCAACAACGAGCATACGCTTTATCCAGCGAATCTGATCATCAGATCAACATCAGATATTGCCAAATTTAACTGCACTGGGGAAAAAAACACATTGGATCTAGAGTCCAGACTCTTGAAAACATTGACAAGAAAAAGGACTCTTGATTCAATCGGATTTTTGCTTGAATCAAAAGAAAATCCGCTTAAATTAAGAGGCTTGGTTCTTGATTTAAGCTTAAATCTGATTGAATCAACACTGGAGAAAAACACATCGGTTCTAGAGTTCAGACTCTTAATAACATCGACAAGAAAAAATACTCTTGATTCAATCAGATTTAAGCTTAAATTAAGGACTAAGCCGCTTAATTTGAGCGGATTTCCTTTTGATTTAAGCTTAAATCTGATTGAATCAAGAGTATTTTTCCTTGTCGATGTTTTTAAGAGTCTGGACTCTAGATCCAATGTGTTTTTTTTTTCCAGTACTCAACAACGAGCATACTTTTTATCCAGCGAATCTGAAGTTTGAATGCCGGAAGTTACCTCTACACAATAGGGTAGATACGCGTGCGGAGTCTCAAAATGGACCGTCCCTCGTCCCTGATGACTCTACCATGCAAGTTGATAAAAACGAAGGTTAAAAATAATTTCAGGGGAGAACGAGGTCCAGCGCGTAGCTTTGTTCGAGCGTGCTTGCGAAGCTTTCTGGCGCATCATTGTGTATTTTTTCCTGGTCCCCGAGTCCCATCTGAGTACTTTCGTCGGCCATAAATTTCGCGGCGCGCAATTGTAGCATTGTCGACTTGTCGGCTTCCGCGCGGCGCGCCGTGTCGAGTTATTAATGAACCTCTCAAACTATAAATTTCCAAGTTTCCCGCTAAGGATCGCTTTGTTTTACCCTCGCAGCGGAGGAGTGGAGGATGGCCGTAAAGTGACATCTATTTCGCCGAGCGGTCTATCGAGACGAATTCATTCCCGCGGCGCCGTATGCTGCTTTGCTAAGGAAGAACGCCGTATGAGCCTTCAGGCGTTGCCAAATTTCCTTTGATAACACACTTGTAAATATTTTTCTTCCAATTTTTTAGATAATTTTGTTCGGAATTTCACCTAAAGGTCCTGAAAATTTCAGAGAAAAATAGACGTATCTTTCCCCAAAAATAAAAATTTTATCGAAGGAAATTTAGCAACTTTCGAATGTTCATACGGCGTTCATCCTTAGCACGGTAGTATAGGAATCGGCCCCAGTTGGAACAAGGTTTCTATGGAAGTCGGAAAATGAAAATGTCGATAGTCTAAGTACGATACTACGTATCTCCATTGTGATGTTTCGAAATCTCCGTCCCTTCTCGGTTTTTTTTAAGAGAATTAAGTCAGTTATAAGCTTGAAATTCCTACGAAATACACTGAACAAAAGATTTTTTGACTCATTATTTTGACTTAAGCGTCGTTTCTTGTCGACAAAATTATTTTGGTTTTTTGAGTCAAAGACGCGTTCTTTTATTATTGTGTCTTTAAAACTTAAACTTGACGGTAACACAGCTACTTTTCTTTAACCTAAATTACTAAATTTTGTCAACAAAAAACGACGCTTCAAGTCAAAATAATATCCCAAGAAATTTTTTTTTCAGTGTATTCTGCTGATAGGGAAGAAAAATTCAGGAAGTTTTCGAGAAATTAAGTTGATTTAATTGAGGGGTTTGGAGAACAAGGCGCATTGGTGCAGTTTTTGAAAAAATTAAAAGACATCTATGATTTCAAGTCAATTAATGCATATCCTCTGAAAAATTCGCTCCCAAATTCCAACTTTTAAGCACCAAAAAGTCAGGTTGAACTGTGTCTCATCCTAAAGATCCATGTAATTTCGGAACCTCAAACATGTATTCCTCGAAATAGTAAACAAGTTGGTTTTTGCAATCGCTAGCGATAGCAATATTCGTCATGGGAACTTTTGCTTCTGGGATATGAAAATGTTAAGGTACAGTTCGTTTGTAGTATCTTCAGAATTGAAGGGGCTATGTAATTTTGTGTCGACATCTCTTTTTTGACATTTTTAATTTTTTTTCTTTGCATACAAGAAAGCTGTTATTTACCAATTATTTATTTCCGTTGGATTATGTATGGTTTTCGGAAGTTAATGCATTTAACTTTCAGTTTCGTTTTTTTCGGCGTAAAGTATGATATTTTTACTCTACGCATATGCCCGAATACGCATCATAAGTGACCTATGTGCTTCCTAAGTTGCCATTTTTTTCATTCAAATAGATGTAACTGAAATGTTAGATGTGTACTACCTATACTACTTTCATGTCATTGCTTTATTTATTTATTTACTCATTTACTTTTTGCGTAGGTATAAATTGTTATTTTTTGCTGAATTTTGGAGAAAATATTGTTTTAAGAACGTGGAATGTAAATTAATTTTATTGAAAAAAGAAAATACCATCATTAATTTGGGCGAACAGAGAAAATATACGTCAATATTTGGGTCAACATCTCCCTGATTATATGAAGGATGAATATATTAGTATTTCTGTATCAAAAAACTTAGCTTTTGTCTTCAGAGATACAATGATTCTAGTCCCAGTCAATTTGTTTTATTGAAAAAACAAAAAAACGAAAAATAAATAAAAAAAAAAAAAAATAACTGAATTGTTAGACATACTATTTTCATGTCTTTCTATTTGTATCAATAGGTACTTTTCGCTTAACTTACGAACGTTGAATGCAAATTAACTTTATTGAAAAAAGAAAATAACATCATTAATTTGGGGGAACATGTGGCTGATTATATGAAGGAGGTATATTCCAGTATTTATGTTTAACATATTAACTCACGAGAAAATTTTCGCACATTTATCATCTAGTATTAATTATTTTTTGATGATTAGTCTAAAACATTCAATACAACCATTGAAAAGTAACACCCACCGTCGGGTATCGAACTCCCGATTGCCTATTGCCCGCTCCTTTTCATAAAAATGTGGCGTCTTAGTCAACCACCGCGAGCGTAAAAATAGCCTACAAAAGACTCTGACGGTGGGCGGGGCTTATCACAAGAGTTGTTTTCGACGCTTCGTAGCTCCTGAGATATGAAAGAAATGAGCTAAGCGCCTCTCTCTGTGAGACATTGTTTACCTATGCTATCATGTGTCTCAAGGTTCATCTCATCATGCATTTGCTATCGCGGCAGTAAGCTGAGGCAATATTTCTGTATTCATGGATTAAATCAATCAATCGAGTTCTGATTTTGGCTCATATATCCGTAACGAGTCCTCCAGAACAATTTTCCACCTTGTACGATGGTTATTATTTCTTTACTTCTATTTTTCGAATTTGAGGTGGGATAATGGCGGCTTCTTAAGAGCACCGAGGTAGGCGATCTTTTGCACCAACGAACAGAAAAACTGATGGCGAAAAGTAACCAATCAGAACCTCCCAAAAAAAAGAATTTGCCTAAAAACGGAACTTCGTGGTTCTGCGCAGATTTACCAGTCAGACACGACATCTCAAGGTGGAAAAAAACTCGCTGAAAGCGAATTTTAGCAATCAACACAACTTGACGTAGAGACATGATTGGCTAAAAAATACAACGGTTTTTGATACATCGGAAAATCAACCAAAAATCGGAGACTGGGCGAAACGCTCAAGGTCGCAGAGGTATAGGGAATCCCATAGCGAAAGCAACGGAACGATTCTAATATCATGGGGAACTCCGTTACCATGACAAAACAGTATTTGTCCGCCTTGTCCTCCAAGCCTCTCAAATGAGGTATGACTCGAAGTCCGTAACGTCGCAAACGTACATATATGGTTTCGCACTGCAGCCATTGATATTTTTATACAAGGATGGACTAATAACCCGGGGGCGAGGGGGCAGGTTGTCTACCAGTCCCCAAAAGTCCCCGATTATCCTCGATTTTTGAAGGGTGTCCCCAATATCCCCGAAAGTCCCCAATTTTCTTGTTCAGGTCCCAAAAAATGACAAAAATCGTCCTAAACATCGGCATTTTCAAATTTTCCCGCCAGACGCGGCGGCGCGGTATAAGCAGGAATAAAAAAACTGAAGTGTTGCTTGGTTTTTCGTATATTTTCATTAGTTCAACATGACTTTAAAATTAGTCTTATAAAATACGTCTCTTAATGCTCTAACTAGCTCCCTTTCTCTTACAATTTCCGGAAAAAAGTCCTTGATCTTCTTGAAAAATCACCCCTGAAAGTCCCCAAATTTGTTTTTTTAAACTGGTAAACACACGGTAGGGGGGGGGGGATCATTGCCGAAACTTTGGCCATGAGGGTTCGGTGAAGGCCCCATTTGGCTGGTTTCGGGGCCCCAGTTCGATACTGTCTGAGACTATCGGTAGATCTGTCGGTACTATCTTCGGTATCCATCTATCTATCTGGTTCTTTCCTTTATAAAAGGACCCGATATGTCTTAAGTCTCCTCCAGAATAACTCTACTTTCAATGTGACGTCATTATTTCCAACTCGATGAAAACGTCACATGGGACACTGGCCGTTCACTTGCCGCCTCCGTCCGTTTGAATCTGAAGAAGAGTGAGGACGAGATCAGTGGGGCTCATCGTGTCCACCGCGCGAGTACGACTATAAGGCCCTGCAGGAGGCGGGCCTTTTGATGTTGGCTCTAATCGGAAGTGAAATCGCGCGACAGACAACAGAAGCCCACGAAGGTATCACTTTTCAACCTGATAAACCGCGCGGGGGGCATGGGCTCCCCCGCGTTGTCGGTTGTACCGGAGGTACTCACGCGGAACGTTGAGCATATACTATGCCGTGGTATGGTAGAGAGCAGTGAGTGTCAAATTATCGAAATCGAGTATCCTTCAAAATTCTGCTATTCTCGTTTAGATAGCCTGTGTCACACTATCAAAATACTCCATCAAAATATCAAAGTCAGGGGTTGTGATTGGCTTATTCGATGACTTGGACCAATCACAGCACTTGACCTTGACATTTTGATGAAGTATTTTGATAGTGTTACACAGGCGGATGAGATCACTGAAAAAGCTAAAGCAGCGAAATTCATCTGAATTGTATAAAAATGACACATGTGAAAAATCCGTAAGTGCGCAAAAAATGACGTATATTCAGACAAAACAGCAGAAAGTGACATTAATCCTCCAGAGAGCCAATGAAACCAGGGTTACAAGTAAAGTGTCGCCCTCTTCTGCCGATTAATAACCTGAAAATGTGTTCGTTGTGTGTCAACCACGAAAGCATGTAGATGATAGCACTTACGGCTGTCTTGCCTCACGGTAGCCTAGCGTGAAAACGATTTTTAATCATCCAGACGATTCCTGGAGTATTTAGGACGATTAGCGGTAATTTGACAAAGAATGGAGGCTTCTTAAAATAAAATTTTCTGGTCAGACCCTTCTGCGCCCGTTTTCTGAAAACTTCAGTTTTGCATTTACTGCTCTCTTCGCTTTCATGGCAGTAACGGTTGCCCTACTTCCGCCCATGATTATTCTGCCGTGCTAAGGGAAAACGCAGTATGATCATTTAAATGTTGCCAAATTCCCTCTCAGAATACTATTATTTATGATTGAAGTTATGGGTATTTTTCCTTGAAAGTTTCATACCTTTCAGATCAAATTACGAACGAAATTCTCTGGGAAATCGGGAGGGAAATATTCACTTTCCCTGAAAATTCGTGATTTCTCAGAGGAAATTCGGCAACGGCTGACGACTCTTACGGCGTTCTTTCTTAGGGCTGGAGAATACCGGCCCCACATTCTGCCGTGCTAAGGAAGAACGCCGTATGAGCATTCGAGAGTTGCCAAATTTCCTCCAATAAAATGTTCATTTTTGAGTAAAGTTATGAATATTTTTCCTTGAAATTTCCAGGAACTTCAGGTGAAATTGCGAAAAAAATTATGTGAAAAATTGGAAGAAAATTATTCATATGCTTACCAGGAAACTCGTGTTTTGTAAACAGAAATTTGGCAACGCCTGAATGTTCTTAAGGCGTTTTTCCTTAGCACGGCAGCATTGCGTTGCGTCGCACGGTGGATCGAAACCTGCAAAAAGTCGGACATGGGCGATTCTCACAAATAGTCATTTCATTGATGTAAATGTCTTCCCAAAGAGTTATATTTTATGATACAGGTATTGGTTTTCAATTTTTTAACCCCAGTTTAACGCACACAGCCTCCTAAAGTGGCTCAGGCGGCACTCGAAAAATGTTGCCTCACTCGGGACAAACCGTTCGCCTGTTGGTATTTCCTCCGATAGATTTATGACAATTTCTGACTAAAGTAGCTTGTCCTCCTCCTTAAGTAGAATATATTTCACTAATAACAAGTTAAAATATCGCTATTTTTATAAGCGGTATTCTTTCTTAAAAGTACCCTCCTCAATACCGTAAAAATAATAATATAGCTAGACTTTTAAACTAGCTATTTCAGCGTATTTCAGGGAAACCTTTGTATAGCAGTGTTAACTGATCCCTGAAGATTCATTATCAAGAAAAATTGGCTGCCCCAAAGTGCCATTTTGGGAATAAAGCTTAAATGATTTTGAAAAAGTGAAGTTCATAAAATGGTGGCTCGAGAGAATTCGAATTTCACAGGTCTGTGGCAAATAAACACCGGGCATTTGATAGGTGATCTATAAGTAATTTTTAAGTGCTGAGTCCGGAAATGACCTTGGTTTTTCTCCTACACCCACCGATTTTCCGGAAAATTGAGATTTTCCACTTAAAATGGACTTTTGGGGAAATGTGATTTTCCGGAAAACTGGTGCATGGTAAAGAGAAACCAAGGTCATTTTCGAATCCAGGAGACAAAAATACATGAGAAAACATGCCTTGCGTGGTTAAAAAAATGTCCACGTTGTTTTAGATAACTGGGTTTTCCTCTCAAATGTCCTAGTCGACGCATATGATACTAATCCGTTTGTTTTGCGTCTGAAAAGACGGGAAAATTATATCAAGTTGGTGTCTAATGGAGCATTTTTCATCTACTACTTGATGCTAAAGTAAAAATTGGCCTAAATTCTTTTCTATCTTCTAACTATTTCCCAAAAACTCGCGTTTTTTTGACATCGGATTTTTTTTTTTTTTATGTTTAATTTCTTCGGAAAATTAGAAGTTAATAGAGAAAATTGAGGTAATATGAGCTTCAGCAGCAATCATTAAGCCGAAGAAGCTCCATTAGATACCTAAGTATAAATAAAGGCAGTGTACAATGGTGACTCGCGGGCCCTTAGTTAGGAAGGCTCGGATAATACATGATTTGTGTTGATTGATGTGTATTTGATTTGTATTTTTCTCTCATATTTTTCCTCTTTGTCATTTTCTTTTGTTAGAAAGCTAAAAAGGTGCCCAGGAATGAAGGGGAAAGGAGATCCTCTGTTTTCCTCTCAACATTTTCGGATTTCTATTAATTCATTTTTAGGGGGAAAGGAGGGGAATGATAAAAGAGATGAGTAATATACGTTTTATATACGATATTTAAACATTTTACCGGAGAGAAAAGTCCATTGAACACTTAAAACTCCGATTGAAATGAGTGTAGAAAGTTTAAACTTATCTGTTGTTAAACAATATCTCTTTATTTATCTGAAATTGTGCCAAAATACATATCTAAACCCAATAATCAGGAAAATAGTCATCAAAAATGAAATCTGCGACGAAAAATACATAAGAATCATGTATCGTGATTTGTTTTATGAGCGCAAACACTACGTAAATGAGCAAACCAAGTCGCGTGATGTGCCATGTCCGGCCTGCCCTATGACTCGATCCACCGTGCGTCGCGCAGAGACACAGCCGGAACCTCGAAGCTTTTTACAATGATTCATCTCCATTTTTGTCCCATCGCCGACACCGGAGGAAAGCAAATCACGATTAGTCGCCGATTATTCGACGATTAATCGGCCGCATCGGAACTATTTTACGACATTAGTCCTTATTAGCCCGAGACGGCTTCCGATTCGGAGACTTTGATAAACGCAGCCGATTCTCGAGGAGAGTCAAATGTGCGCAAGTCGAAGACGGTATATGTTCATTTGGCCACCGCTCATAGCGCACAAATTGACAATGGAGATGTTGCATGTGTGAGGGATTTGCGATTTGACTGCTGTCTCTTATGTAAAAGTTCGCGAGAAACACGATGGTGCCACTGGTTTTCTCTGAAATCAACTCTCAAGCGCAAAAAAAGCTCTCAAAGTGAGGCCAAAATGGAGGGGATATCCAGCCCTACCCTGAGAGTCCACCTCTACATCAAAACAAACTCTCCATGCAAAGATAGGGAGCAGGGGACTAAAGCAGGGTTGGCGTGTTTTCAGTTTCAGAGTCCCCAAAGAAAGTTGCAGCCCTGTCAATGTATTTGCTCCGTATCTTTGCATGGAGAGTTTGTTTTGATGTAGATGTGGACTCTCAGGGTAGCGTACACTGAAAAAAATGAGTTAGCGTCAGATGACTAAAAATGGTTTCTATACACTAACTCAAATTGTGTGATTTGGACACACATGATTTTCGGTTTCTGTACACTAACCACTATTAGTGCTGGAAACTAATTCCGCTACTCTAATTCGCATTCGGTAGGGTTGGGTCAACCTAACCTCAAAACTGAGAGAGGAGAAAACGGCTTAGCGAATGATAACTGGACAATACTTTCAGGAAAAGAAGATTTCTTAAAAGATGAGAGGTAAAAATCAACTGACCGGTTCCAAATGAACGACAGAGGAAAGGAATATCCCATAGGTATGTGCAAGTAGACAGAATTATCCTTTAGAGAGACACACACTCACACATGAAACGGTAGCGAATGTTCACACTGAATAAACATATCTCGTCCGAACACTTGAGATATTCTTTTGAAATTACGGGAGAACACGAACTATAGAAGTAAGCAGTAAGTTCACAGATTTTCATAAAATATAAACTGAACGCGGAACGCTTTAATCGCAATTTAATACAGAAGATTGACGACTCCAACGAATATCATGCTTGTTTACGTTTTGAATCGAACAGACGATTTCTAACCTTAACAGGTTTATTTATGTTGCTTTCGAACGTTTTCAAGAAAGAGAGGACACTATAAATCATACCGGGAGTATTTACATTGTCAAACGAGCCCGAAATTTCACATTTTAATTGATTTTCACGAGCTGACGCGATTGAGGCTGTTGTACCGACGCCACTTTTTCGAAACTAAATAAATGTAACGGACAATGTGGCAGTTAGTGTTGAGGGCGAATTAGTTTGACCCGAAGGTGAATTTGTCTTACCACAGCGCTAATTTTACAGCTAGTGCTGTTTTCCAATTCTGGTTCGCGCTCTAGTAAAGTCAAGACAGCGTATGAAGCGAATTGATTGGTGCTTCAGTACAATAAATTAGTTCTGAAGCCTAATTTTGATTCTACTTGGCGAGAACTTACCAAATTAGTTCTCAACGCTAACTCCTTTTTTTTCAGTGTAGGATATATCCTCCATTTTGGCCTCATTTTGAGAGCTTTTTTTGAGCTTGGGAGATGATTTCAGAGAAAACCAGTGGCACCAGCGTGTTTCTCGCGAACTTTTACATAAGAAACAACAGTCGAATCGCAAATCCCTCACACATGCAACATCTCCATTGAAAGCTAAGGTTATTTTGTGTTTTACTTCCCGTATTAACCAAACTATTGTGTTGAAATGTCTGTACGGTGGTCATAGAACTCCGGAAAAAATACTGCGACGTCAGGATCCTTTGTTCTTTCGACACAAGCAAAACAGAACTCTGCAGCACTGCCGTTATAGTGAAGAGAGTAGTAAGTGTCAAATTTTCGAAATCGAGTTTCCTTCAAAATTCATCTTATCTTTTTACGTCTAATCTTTAAATGGATTCACTGAAATAGCTAAAACAGCAAAATAAATTCTAATTATATGAAAACGAGACCTATGAGAAAGCCGTCAGTGCACAAAAAATGGCGTAGTTTCAGGCAAGACAGAAGTACATTATGACATTATTCCTCTAGAGAGCCAATGCAAAACAGAGCTTTCATGTATATAGGCGTCCTCTTCTGCCAATTTGTAACTCGAAAATTTGTTTGTTGTGTGTCCAAAACGCGACCACAAAAGCATGCAGAAGAAAACACTTACAGCTGTCTTGCCTAACAATAGCCTATTATAGCATGAAAATGATAACCACCCTTTTCATGGAATTGAAATAAAATCAGTCGATTTTCAATCATCTGAACGATTTCCAGGAGTCTTGCAGACGAGGAATAGCAATTTGACGAAGAACGGATGCTTCTTTCAATAAAATTCTCCTATTCAGAAGCTTCCGAGCTCGTTCTCTCAAAACTTCATTTTTGTCTAATGGTCTCTCCGCTATCACGGCAAAATAGATCCATTTGTAAGTTCGAGTTTTTGAATTTTTCGATTTTCTATGTTTAATTTGCTTACCTAGGTACAGCTCATTCTTTCCCAAAATTTGGAGGCTTCTTTCAATAAAATTCTCTGTTTAGAAGTTTCTTAGCCCGTTCTCTTAAAGCTTCATGTTTGTCTTCACTGGTCTCTTCGCTATCACGGCAGAATAGGTCCGTTTGTGAGTTCGAGTTTTTGAATTTTTCGATTTTCTCTATTCAAGTTATTTACCTAGGTATAGCTCATTCTTTCCCAAAATTTAGAGGCTTCTTTCAATAAAATTCTCTGGTTCAACAAAAGCTTTTGAGCGCGTTTTTTTCAAAACTTCATTCTTGTCTTAACTGCTCTCCTCGCTATCACGGCAGAATAGGTCCATTTATGAGATTGAGTTTTTGAATTTGTCGATTTTTTTATTTAATTTGTTTACCTTCAGCTCATTTTTCCCCATAATTTGATTTTGATCGTTCCTACCAACCTCAACTCAAATGACACATCTTTACTCTCCCAGCAGTAAACTCAAACCGGGGGCGGAAGGCTCTCACGATTCGAACGAGCGCCCGGTGGCAACCGGTTGTCGCATCTGCATATTTCTGGTCTATTTACGGGAGCTTGGTCTAGCAACTCGGGCGCGCGCCGAATATGGCCCGAGCCGCGTGCATCGGTGTCCGCTGCGGCCGGCATCATCATTCATCGCCCGGATCCCAAATTCCTCCTTAATTTCCCCCGGTTTTTTTTCGGCTTCCGCCACCGACCGGCTACCTTAACAAGTCCGGCTCATGGAAAACGCGCCACGACCTCCGAATGAGGTCTTCATCTCAAAAAGCTGTGTTTATTATGTTTATTACTCGCCGGGAGTGATTTATACTCCCGTGGTTAGGAAAAACGACGGATGAGCCCCCACGCGTTGCCAAATTTCCAGAGGAAACTCGTGGATATGTTTCACACAAATTTTTAGAGAATTTCATTCGTGCACTGGAAAAAAAACACGTTGAATCTAGAGTCCAGACTCTTAAAAACATAGACAAGAAAAAATATTCATGATTCAATCAGAGTTAAGCTTAAATCAAGAACCCAGCCTCTTAATTTGAGCGTATATCGTTTTGATTTGAGCTTAAACCTGATTGAATAAAGAGTATTTTTTCTTGACAATGTTTTCAAGAGTCTGGAATCTAGATACAATGTGTTTTTTTCCAGTGTGGTTGGATTCAAATTGTCGAAGAACTACGTATAAGCCTTCACTCGTTGCCAAATTTCCTCCGACAAAATTTGAATTTCCAGAGAAAACTCGTGGATATGTTTCACACAATTTTTTAGAGAATTTTATTCGTGGTCGGATTCAAATTGTCAAAGAACTACGTATAAGCTTTCATTCGTTACCAAATTTCCTCTAATAAAAGATAAATTTCCAGAGAAAACTCGTGGATATGTTTCACACAATTCTTTAGAGAATTTTATTCGTGGTCGGATTCAAATTGTCGAAGAACGACGTATGAGCGGCAACTCTGGAATGTTCATACGGTGCTTTTCCTTAGTTAAGCAGTCTACGAGAGAGCCTCCGGAGGTCCAAACACACACGGCTTTCAGCTTGAGTTACGGTTATCATACACGAAATAAGCTTACTGAGAGCCGTATTCTTAGTTACACCAGGTGTTTAGCACCAAGAATCACCGAGACTCAACAGAGGAAAATTTCAACAATTGAAAAATTTGTTTGAAAAATTTCAGGAGAAATCAGGGTAAAATCACGTAATCTTTTCCAGAAACCTTGAAACTCTTCTTCGTCCGTTGAAAAACCATTTCAAGGTTTATGTAATTGCACTAAATCGTCATTATTGACCTCACTGGAAAAAAAGAACACATTGGATCTAGAGTCCACACTCTTGAAAACATTGACAAGAAAAAGGACCCTTGATCCAATCAGATTTAAGCTTAAATCCAGAACACAGCCTCTTAATTTGAGCGGATCTCCTTTTGATTTAAGCTTTAATCTGATTGAATCTAGAGTATTTTTTCTTTTCGACGTTTTTAAGAGTCTAGACTCTAGATCCAACGTGTTTTTTTCCAGCGTTATTGACCTCTTGAACTTGAAATTGTCAGAATAATCGAGATGCATTGCGAACACCCGAATAATCGATCCTTTAAATCCTGTTTAAGTAGCGGGCAAACCGATTTATCTCAAAGCAAGACCGGCTGATTGTTGAAATTAATAGAGAAAGCGATAGACAAAGAAGACATGTGGAGTATAGAGCGATCCTATTGGTTGAAGTGGGTGGTTCTTTTAGAGTAAGGAAGAAAATGATGGAGAACGTCTCTCGTGGGATGTCGTTAGTTAGTTTTTACCTACCTGTCGATGTCCTATCGATGTCAACAATCAGTCTACAGAAGAGTCATTGCTGATTGACCTTACGTGTCGAAAACATACGTAGCTGTTAGTCCTCGTCAGGAAGAACTAATTAATCGCTTCAACCAGTAGGATCCCAACATATCCTTTTTGTCCTCTCTGTCTATAGGTTTGTCTATCAATTTCAACGATCAGCCCGCTGACACTTCTTCCAACCCTTTTCAACATCCTGTACCCACGGGCCACTCCTCCTATCCCCACTAGGCACAGTACAGAGGAATCCGTTAGACTACGTGCTAATAGGAGCGCGTCGGAAACTGATTCGCGAATTAGATAGATAAACACCGCAAGGAATGGCCCCTTTGCAGGCTGATTGACCGTACGTATGGTGTCTTATTAAGTGAAATACAGGCTCTGGTGCGTCTTCTGTTGTCGACAACGTGCGTAGCCATTTAGTCCCTGTCTGAAAAAACTAATTAATCGCTTAGAAACTAATAGCTTCAACCAGTAGGATCTCTCCATATCCTTTTTTCTTTCTTTGTCTATAGCTTTGTCTATCAATTTCAACGACCAGCCCTCTGAAAGAACTAATTAATCGAGAAACCAATCGCTTCAACCAGTAGGATCCCACCATATCCTTTTCGTCCTCTCTGTCTATAGCTTTGTCTATAAATTTCAACAACACTGGGAAAAAAAACACATTGGATGTAGAGTCCAGACTCTTAAAAACATCGACAAGAAAAAATACTCTTGATTCAATCGGGGTTTTGCTTAAATCAAGAACCAAGCCTCTTAATTTGAGCGGATTTCCTTTTGATTTATGCATAAATCTGATTGAATCAAGAGTATTTTTTCTTGTCAATGTTTTCAAGAGTCTGGACTATACATTCAATGTGTTTTTTTTTTTCCAGTGAATCAGCCCGCTGACACTTTTTCCAACCCTCTTCAACATCCTGTACCCACGGGCCACTCCTCCTATCCCCACCTGGCACAGCTCAGAGGAATCCGTTAGACTACGTGCTAATAGGAGCGCGTCGGAAACTGATTCGCGAATTAGATAGATAAACACCGCGAGGCGGATCGGCCAATAAACAAGACGTAAATAATCAGCCGGCCCGGACGGAGCAGCGCGAAATCAATTTGAGGGGCCGGGCCCGAGACGCGTTGGGGGATCCTGTCGAGGGGAGGGGGGAGGGGGCACCGTGTTGATTGTCGATATTGATCAGGTCCGCGGCTGATCGAAATCCCCTCGGGCGCAATCGCCGAGTATCGAGTTAAGCGGGTTCGGCTGGCTCCAGCGGCCGCCAGATCGCGGGATTTTGGGTCGTTTATAATCCAGGGGAAAACTGTAATTTTTAATTTTATTTACAAAAAATTATTTCATATTGAAATTTCAAATTTATTTGAGATAACAGTCTCATTCTAGTTATTTACACGCACTTTTCTACGCACTTGCGGTTTCCTCATATGTCTCGTTTTCACATAATGGGTCACTAAACCATGAACAAATTTTGACTTGCGAATATAGTTTTCTGAAGGAAAATGACGCATAGAATACGATGCGCACATTAAAAACGCGAACAAGTAACTCAATAACCGAGAAACGCGCAGTTCAAATCGCTCAACTTAAACGCAAATTTAAAACGCCCCGGTTTCGCGCCGCACCGAATGATGTTATCCGGCACCAATCAGAAGCGGGCACGGGTTTCCACGACGTCAGTCAAATGTCTATCTACTCTTCGTATATGAGAGCAATACTAAAGTCAAAATTATACCTTTTGAATTCAAAACTCAAATCTCATTCATATGTTACCTGTAATAAACAAGCAACAATTCTGCATTGAAATAAGTTTTATTTTAACAAACATCAGAGGAAAATGAGAGAAGACTGCAACATGACTACCGCGGTATATCAACACCGTCAGTTTCCCGCCATTTGGGTGCGTTTGAAATGTCTTGCAGTTTTTAGATTTTTCCAAAGCGGTTTTCTCCGCAATTTCGGCTCCATAAAAAAAGCGGAAAAATCACCACGTTATCTACTCACATAGTACTTTCAGAATATTCAATAAAATAAACAAGGTTTAGTGACCCATTAAGATGAACTCTGCTGTTTTAGTAATTTCAAAGATTTCATCTGAAAGAGATCAGACGAATTTCGAGGGAAACGCGATTTCGAAAATTTGAGAGTTCCTTACGGCTCGCTTCGCTACCACGGCAGCATGGTGTGCACCACAGCAGGCGCAGTATAGGCAATTTGCGTATCGGAACGTGTGTGTGACGGTGTAGCGTTTGAAGTATCTCAAGGATGTCGAAGGCGCCGTATGACGATAATCCGAATTTTCGGCGTCTGCTTCCATTCTGAATAGCTTTCCTTTTTGCTGAAAACTCTGCAACTGCTTTGTTGTTGATATAAATGCCTGAAATTGCGTCATTTTTTGTGCACGCAGGGAAGAAAAAACATTGGAGCTAGAGTCTAGACTCTTGTAAACATCGCCAAGAAAAAATACTCTTGATTCAATCGGATTTTCGCTTAAATCAAGAACCAAGCCTCTTAATTTGAGCGGATTTCCTTTTGATTCAAGCTTAAATCTGATTGGATCCAGAGTTTTTTTTCTTGTGAATGTTTTCAGGAGTCTGGACTCTAGATCCAATGTGTTTTTTTTTTTTCCCAGTGCATTAGGATTTTCCCGATTTTCCAGATTCTATCACAATTTGCGGTCAATCAGGATTTTAGAAAAGGCGACCGTCCGATCGGATTATTTTATCGAGTTATTTTCGTGAAGTTACATTCGTCTTCCGCAAAAAATCAGGATTTGATCAGCATTTGGAAAAATTATGAAACCAGGATTTAGCGGTCAAAAATCAGGATTTCATCAGAATTTCCCAAAATTAAAAGAAAACTAAGCACCCTGCAATTCGACCAAGTGTATTTTATTGTGTAATTAAGTTCTTATCAACTTAATACATTTATTAGATTTTTCTAATAATAATTTTAATTTTTTCGATTAGTTACTATTAAGTGGCCACGGCACTTTTGCTATGTTCATCTGTTGGATTTACGATGGTTGCCATGATACTTGGCGTTTGTGATAGTTGATATAGTACTTGACGTTTGCAATAGTTCTTAAACTTAGGGTCAAGGTAACCGGAAATCGTTTTGTATCTAAATCTTGAAATCCAATTTTTTGACCCAACCTGATAAAAATGTAAAGCTCTCCTAAACATGTTAAATCAGTAGAACAAAGGCGGTCACATTTACATGTATTGGTTTTTAAAAGGTTACTTTTCCCTGGGAGTGACACTGTTAAACAAGAAATCTTTGCACGTACAGTCAGAATTCTGTCTAGAATGGTTCGTTGTCTCTTCTATCATGGCGTTAAAGTCTCTCAATCCGATAACATTTTGCAGTATGTAAATTTACTATCTCATTTAATACTAACACGCAAAATGTGTTAACATAATTGAATCGGGAAGTGCGACAACCGCTAATGTCCATTATTCCAGTCTTAAATTTTTTTGAGTTTATAGTACCTTCTTTTCGGAGTTGGTTGCAACCACGAAGTGGCGTTAAAACTCGTCTTCGGGTTTCCATATCCCAAAACAAGTCCTTTCATCCTTTATACGGTTGTATCAACTTTTTTAAAGGTTTGAACTCAAAAAACTTAAGACTGGAAAAATGGACATTAGCGGTTTTCGCACATCCCGATTCAATTATTCATCAGCTCGCCAAGCCAAACAAAATGTGGTGTTAATATAGGAAGTAAAAAACGAAGTAACACAATCTTTAGGTTAGTTCTTGGTGATAGTTTTCCTTTCGTAAAATTGACGAAATTTTTGAGTTGAAGTGACCAAATTTTTGTGTTGAGAATCTGCGACCTCACTGAAAAAAATAATATCCTGTTTTAGCACCTAGGATGTCAAAAAGGTGTCTGGTGATCCCAAGATGCTGCCTTCACTGCCCTCGTAGTTAACTTTACATCCTATGAATGCAAATTCAACTGAGTGAGCAATCAAGGTAGCATCGTAAGATCACCAGACACATTTTTGACATTCTAGGTGCTAACACAGCATACCATTTTTTTCAGTGCTCGTTGATAATTTGACGCCAGTTGCCACGATCGAACCTGGATCGCATCAGTGGTAATCCAATGCGCTGGCCCCTCGCAAGCAGTGGCGTGGCGTGAATTACGATTTATCGATTGGGTTTGCCATTTAAACCTATGGAATAGGATCGATAAACAGGGTGTTGGCAGCGAACACCTTAATAATCGATTCTTTACCATAGGTTCGAATGGCATAACAATCGATACATCGCAATTCACGCCACGCCACTGCTCGCAAGTCGCGACCTCTAAGTAACAGTGGCGTGGCGTGCTTTGCGATGTATCGATTGATCGGCCATTTAAACCTATGGAAAAGTATCGATCAACAGGGTGTTCGCAGCGAACAACTTCTTAATCGATTATTTACCACAGCTTCAAATGGGGAAATATTGATCATATTGATATTGGCAAAGCTCGCCACGTTACTGCTAAGTAAAGGGAGGAAAACTAGAGTATATCAGTTCCGCAGAACACTTCCTCCATGCCCTGATTTTTTAGACAAACTTACGGTTTGGGTCGAGTAAACACCATAGTTGGCGAGCAACCAAGTCCTTTGGGTTGCCACGACACAAAATAAATAACACAGTGTTACTTTGGAAATTTTTAACTCTGTAACAGTGTCTTGCTCTTGCACTCAAGGAATAAAGCAATAAACGCCTGAAACTATGTTTTCTAGCCTTTTCAATTATAGGAAGTATTCCTGCGGGCGGTTTCGACCAATGGCGACGCGTGAATGATCGATTATCGATATTTTTCCATTTGAAGCTTTGGTAAAATATCGATTGTTTAGGTGTTCGTTACGAGCACCCTGTTAATCGATCCTTTTCCATAGGTTTAAATGGCAGATCAATCGATCTATATCGCAAAGCACGGTTTCGACGGAGAAGAGGGAAGTGGAGCGGGAATTCTGTCGTGCTTAGGAAAAACGCCGTATGAGCCTACAGATGTTGCCACATCTCCTTCAAATAGAGTTAAATTTACTGGGAAAATTGTGAATATTTTTTTTTCAAAAAGGATGTGTCCCATTAAGGAGGGTATTTTGGCCGTAACTTTAGTCGAAAATTGAAACAGCTTAGAATAATGTCATGTATGGTCAAATCGACTCTTAATCATCTACCTCGCGAGAACTTGTCCTTATTTGAGGTGTTTTTCAAAGGTTTTTGCCTGATTTATCAGCGCAAAGTAGTGAAGTTTTGCAGTTTTCTCGAATAATCGCTCATTGTCGGTCCTAAATTAGATTCTTAATGTATGAGCACAAGCGACTTCCACTTTCTCCTTTAAATATGTCGTAATGGGCGTACTAAAAATTAGTATATTCGAATATGATAGTGGTAGTCCCCTGTGCTGGCACTTAAAAGTGAACTTATGTCACTTTTCACAATCCTGGAATATAAATAAATGTATGAGACTTATTCGAATTTCGTACCAGTGTTTTCAAGTTTGGTAGTTCCAAAAGTAACCTTTTAAGTCTGAGAATAGTTTTTTAAATAGGTAATTAATTTAGGTCACTAATGTAGTGAATGGTCCGTTTGATGGTCACACAGTGATCAAGCCTCACCACAGCAGGGGCACTGTGGGCTGTCGGTTGGTTACTAATATTTCTATAATCAGTGAACTTCAACTGCTTGCACTTCCTTAGAGATACAACCGGTTCAGCTGAAATGAGTGTTTCTCAATGTTATAGGGTCTAAACTAAAAGGCTAGCATGCTCTTAGACCCTCAAACCTTTTGGGCAGAAAAACCCCCCTTAATGGGACACATCTTTTCAGGCAATTTTGTTTGCGATTTAATCTAAAATATCTGCAAATTTTAAAGGAGACCATGCAAAACACTGGGGGAAAAAAACACATTGGATCTAGAGTCCAGACTCTTAAAAACATCGACAAGGAAAAATACTCTTGATTCAATCGGATTTAAGCTTAAATCAAGAACCAAGCCTCTTAATTTGAGCGGATTTCCTTTTGATTTAAGCTTAAATCTGATTGAATCAAGAGTATTTTTTCTTGTCAATGTTTTCAAGAGTATGGACTCTAGATCCAATGTGTTCTTTTTTACAGTGTATTCTCTCAAATACATATTTTTTTCGAGGAAACTTGGCAACTCTCGAATGTTTATACGGCGTTCTTCCTTAGCACGGCAGAATTAGAGCCGATCAGAGAGAACAAGACAAGCGAACACGACCGTGATAAACGAGCCGGGGGTAAGTCTCGGTCGTCGGCTGGAGCACCTGTTAATGGGAACTGATATCCGATTGGTCGATTTCCGATCGTCGATTCCCGATTGGGCACCGGGGAAACACGCAATTAATTCGACTCACACCTGTCGCGCGGCAGGCCCAATCTGGTACCCGCCCACCGCGTCGCGTCGCCAACCGCTCTGTTGCCGATCGCGCGTTTGGATGATCGATATTTCTCTATTTGAAGCTATGGGAAAGTATCGATTATTATGGTGATTCGATGGAGGCCATTTTTTGTGTCAGAGCGACGTGTGATATATCGCATCGATTGGTTCCATTTTTTCAGCTACTCGTCATTTTTCTCCAATTTTGAGATCGCAATTCTGTTGTCAAGAGACTAGAGCACTCACTAACCAATTTTAACAAAGAAATTCAACGTAATGAAGACGTGGTTTTTTCAGAGAGAAAACATCGCATTCGATACTGATATCGAAACTGCACTCGAATGCGATATTTTCTCTCTGAAAAAACCATGCCTTTATTACGTTGAATTTCTCTGTTAAAATTGGTAAGTGAGTGCTTTAGTCTCCTGACAACAGAATTGCGATCTCAAAATTGGAGAAAAATGACGAGGAGCTGAAAAAATGGAACCAATTGATGCGATATATCGCATGCCGTTCTGACACAAAATATCGACGGTGAAACTACCAAACCACGTATCTCGTTTGCGGTGTTTAAAAATCTACGCCCGCATTTTATTTTTTTGAAGTAGACCAAATCAATATCATTCCTTGAAATTTTCACAGAATTTTCTCCGCACGAAGAGGAAAAATCACAGAAATGTTCAAGACTGGACGTTAAGTAGTTTTTCATTAAAAAAATAAAGTATGACTGGAAGTTGCAACGTCGCAAACCGAGATACGTGGTTTGGTAGTTTCACCGTCGATATGGCGTTCATCGAATCATCTTAAAGTTCATTTTTTACATTGCGCCATATGCATGCAGGAATAAAACTTTTTAACCTCTTTTTCTCAGTTTCAACTTGGTGTTCGTTGGTTCCTTTCTGATGAACTCGGTCCATCTGAACCTATGTAGAAAGTGAACGATAAATAGGATGTTTATGCGACGAAGTTTTAATAATCGATTCTTCACCGTAGCTACAAATGATAAAATATCGATAATCGATCTTTCCGAGCTCTCTCACGCGTCTCGAACGGAGGCCCACGATTAATCTCACGGACCGATAGTTTATCCGGTGCCGGCAATTTTTCACCTTTGCATCTTCCCAAGAGCCACAAGCCCTGAAATCGAACCAGCTCCGGGAGTCGGGTTCAAGACGAGGAGGACGGGGTTGGGGGCGGGGAGGTGCAATTTAATCACGCGCCGGCGAAAAATTATTTATGCACCCGAGTTATGTTAATGGTTTTACGAGGGCCGACCACGGCCCGCGATGCCGTCTCGCGTCGGCCGAGAAACTTTACGTTACGGCGCGAAATCCCGATCTTACGGCAGTCAGTCTTAGTCAATCTAGGAAAATTGAAGAGTGACAATGTTGTAGGTCAAGTGTCAAATCAGAGAATGGAGATGTTGCCTGTGTGAGGAATTTGCGATTTGGCTATTATGTAAAAGTTCGCGAGAAACACGCTGGTGCTACTGGTTTTCTCTGAAATCAACTCCCAAGCTCAAAAAAAGCTCTCAAGTTGAGGCCAAAATGGAGGGGATATCCCACGCTATACCCTGAGAGTCCACCTCTACATCAAGACAAACTCTCCATGCAAATATAGGGAGCAAATACATTGACAGGGCTGCCATTTTATTTGGGGACTCCAAAACTGAAAACACGGCAACCCTGCTAATGTATTTGCTCCCTATCTTGCATGGAGAGTTTGTCTTGATGTAGACGTGGACTTTCAGGACAGCGTGGGATATCCCCTCCGATTTGGCCTCAGCTTGAGAGCTTTTTTTGAGCTTGGGAGTTGATTTCAGAGAAAACCAGTGGGACCATCGTGTTTCTCGCGAACTTTTACAAAAGAATCAACAGTCAAATCGCAAATTCCTCACACACGCAACATCTCCATTTATGAAAAGAGCAGGTAATGGGTAAACTTCAGTCATTTTTACTTTATCTGCCCACATTTTATCATTCAATAAAGATGAAAAAAATTAAAAAATGTATTCATTTAAAAAAAGAAGAAAACAATTTTAGAGCAACCGTTCGGCTCGCTGTGATATTTGTAAAGTAATTTTGCCCAGTTTGGCTACATCGCCTTCGCTGGACACTGTGGAGCGCTACAGTGGAAATTAGATATTTATCAAATTGATTTAAATTTCTTCATCAGGGCAAGTGCACCCATTCCTCACCGCGGCAGCTGCATTGGTCCTTCGCCGCTGCACTTGAGCCGGCTCTAATATAATGCATTACCAGCAATTTATCAATGCGGTGTGATGCTACCGTTGGAAATGTTTTATTGATTCCACTTAAACATGATTTCCGACAAACGGTAGCAACAGGGTCGTTCAAAGAGGAAGCACTTGCCCTTAGCTTAGCTTTCAGCGGAGACTATCGAGAGGTGATAGAGGACCACTATAGACTGCGCAGAGAACGGCTATTTGTGTGCCGGATTTTTATAAGTCGCGAAAAGTAGGCGTCTCCGAGGCCTAACCGCCACAGTTATCGGCCCTTCTACAATCCCTCTGGAAGTTGGCACTCCTTAATTTCATTTAAAATCCTTGTCGCCACCATTTCATTGCATAATTAATATTCCATTGCAAACTGCCTGAGCTGAACACTCTCCCCCTCAGTTTCGTACTGGTACTGGTGCGCATTAGAGTTTTAAAAATTTATTTTTGACTCTAATTTTAATTTTTGGTATTTCCTGGCTTTGTTTCCCCGCGAAATGGTGTGGACCCAGCACCATTTCTCCACCTTGTTCCATACAGTTTCGGGCCACTTCTTAGTGTTTAATTTTTTCATCAAGCATCTTCCTTGGCAGCCTATCTTCCTTCATCATGTTAACATGGCCATACCAGACAAGCTGATTGATCATGACGTTGAATACTATGTCACTTCCGACTTCCAAGATCTTACCCACTCCATTACTACGGGCCCGATCTCTCCTAGAAATTCCTGCGGACCTCCTCTAGAAATCCACCTATGTTGCTCTTAGCGCTAAAGGGGGTTTTTACGCAGGGGCAGTGGCAGTGGCAGATCCAGGGGAGACATGGTGGCATGCCCCCCGCCCCCCTCGGGCCAATAAAAAGGGGGGAAAACGTATAGGAAAGAGAGAAAACGAGGGAGAGAAAAAAAGTGCTTCCAAATATTTACTGAAATCGTGTCAAACAGAACTTCAGAACTATTTAACCAAGTTTACTAAACCGAAGATTACTCGATACTGCAAAAATAAATGGGTCGTATGCCAAAATGAAACTCTTAAAGAGGTATTATTCGTTAATTTTCAACTCTCTAATTATAATGCTCAAATTGTATTCTAAAACTGCTTAAAATTCAATTTGGGAGGGGCTATTTTTTGTAAATTTTCCAAGAGGGACCCTCCCCCCCCCCATCATCTTTGCTCCGGGAGCGGATGGGTGTATCACTGTCCCGCGGACTCCCCACTAGGCATTAGTAAACGCCCCCCTCTCTGACTCACTCTGGATCTGCCACTGCAGGGGGCTTAAGTTCTTTTTTCGAAACTCTCAAGATAAGGAGGTATGATATCTGGTCTCCTTAGCAATATCCATTAACTCGACGATGATCCGATTTCTCACCTTTATGATCAAAAGTTTTTGGAAAAGCTCGCTCAAAATCAAAAGCGGAGCAGCCGCACAGTGGTTCGAGCTAGCAGAAGAGGTCCTACATGAAATTGTTCGCTACAATTTCTAATTGTGATGTTTTTTTCATCACAAATGCAATTTCAAGTGGTGTTTCTGACCGAAAATTTCATGAAGAAACCTATGGAACCATTCTTAAGCCCTTTTTGTACCATATTTTCGAAAGTGTGAGCTTTCAAAGTTTCCAGATTTTGTCCGACTCCTCCTATTGATTCGATCCACTGTGCGTCGCGTTTTTCGCGGGCCACGGGAAACTCGGTCGGTCGACGCGACGTTCTTTGATACTTTGATGTCGATCGCGGAGGGTGGGCCTCTCGGGAGGCTCAAGTTGGAGTCATTAGATCGGCGAAAAGTCCGGGACGCGGCCCGCGAAACGGGGGACGGGGGGTGAAGGGGGTTGGTGATGGGGGAGGGGAGGTGCGTGTGATCTTGAGGAACTCGGATTTCCTGGCTAACCGGCCGAGCCGAGGCGCTTACAGACGCGACTTAACAGGCTCGTAATGAAAACATTATTCAGTTATCAAGTCTGTGGCTCTAATTAACGGGTTTGCTCGGGAGCGTTGTCTCGCCGACGTCAAATGGCGGGTTTTCTGCAAGCAAGTCAAAGGTCTCACTTACAGAGTCGCCGAACAGCTCCTTTCAGCCATACTGCCGTGCTGTGGAAGAACGCCGTATGAACATTCGAGAGTTGCCAAATTTCCCTTGATAAAACATGTATTTTTGATAGCATTCATGCATATTTTTCCTTGAAAGGAGGGGTTGCGATTTGGGCCGAAATCGGCCCCTCCACGGAATCGGCCCCTCCACGGAATCGAGAAATTTTTGGATATATGGCAGTTGACGGTGCATATTTGTCAGAAATAATCGAGTTTTGCCGATACTCACGTTTTTTGGCTGCGAAATAGGGGCCTACACTGAGAAAAAACTATGGTTTATAAACCTATTAGAGGTAAATATGGAACACCTATAATAGTCGTAAATAAACTAATGATTCTCGGTCTCTGAACCATACTAAGGTCTCTGTACCTAATTAAGGTACCCCGTACCATAACTAAGGTATATGTGCTATTATTATATGTAGAGGTACTACTATTAGTGGTGTTCCATATTTACCTCTAATAGGTTTATAAGCCATAGTTTTTTCTCAGTGTAAACATGGCTCCGGAGCCGAAAATAGCGGAAATTTCGCGTTTTTCGCGGTTCCACCCAAGATTTCGACCTGAGTCCAAAAGCGACGGGTGATGCGCTTCGAATATGGTGTCGAGGACACCTAGACACTTAACATACTTGAATATGATCAACCTTCGCCTTTGAGCCCATCCTCAAAATCGAACTTTTCCGACTTTTTAGCCCAAAACAGCTGAATATCCATGTTTTTCGCGGTTCTAGCTAAGATTTCGACCTGGGCCCAAAGGCGACGGGTGTCCATTTTCGCATGAACCTTGGCTTGCATAAAAGGACATGCTAACTAAGACTCATCGAGAAATGCACCTGTTCCCTTTTGAAAACAACTGACTGGAATAGATTGAGGCCGAGGACCACGTAGGGGAAAACGCAAACAGTTTCAAGTATTTTTCATTCATCATCTATTTGATACAGATTTCCCGTGGATAACAGTCACTAATAGTATAGTGGTTACGAATTGTAAATGTGCAGAGGATACGTTAATGGTCAACGGAAGAGGACGGACGCTTCAAGTTTTTCCTTCTCCGAGTTATTTCCTCTGGTAAACAAAATCAATTACTGACATTTATTACAGGGAGGTCGGGAACATTCTTTCAGACGGTGCAATTACTGATCTCAACCAGGCGTAAGTGTAAGTTACAGGATAATTCGTATCATTCTTCTTGATAGCTCGTTTTAAGCCTCTATAGCATGAATTAATTTTGGATCTCAGATTCTGAGGGACAATAATTTTTTTTGTAGCTTGCATAAAAAACATATAGTGCCAATTTTGTTTTCACAATTTTGAATTTTTGAGAATCAAATACTCAAAAATAGAAATCACCAATGAAAATTTGCACAATCATGCCTCAGAGGAAAGAATCAATTTTTAAAAACCCTAAAAATACGTTGTTAGGAATTTGTAACCCTATGCCATAGAGGGTTGAGCAAAAAGTTTGTTCTTACTGACCAATCTTGAAGAGGTGTCTTTTGTGTACACCTGAAATTCTCCAGAGGGTAAAATCTAAATCGAGCCACACCAAGAGAAAAAAAACACAATTATTCTGCGATTATCGCAGCAGTAATGTCACACGGGATTCCATGATAGTTAAACCGTGGATTTTGATTATTGTAATGATGAGCACGGTGATGTTACCGTGTTCATCGCAAAATTACTATGAGCACAAAAAAGCTACCATGAGTACGAATATGCTACTACGGTCATCAATAATCTTACCAAAATCTACGTTTCTACTACGAAACACGTACTCGCTCCTGATTGATGCTGGATGACATCGTTCGGTTTGGCGCGAAACTGGGGCGTTTTAAATTTGCGGAAAGGTTGCATGCGCTTTTTGAACTATGTATTTCTCGGTTTTCGAGTTAATTTTTGCGTTTTAAATATGAGCATTGTGTTCGACGCGTCATTTACCTTCAGAAAAATAAGTTCGCAAGTGAAAATTCTTTCATGGCATAGTGACCCATTTGAATCCATCAATGAAATTTTTCTAGATGTTTTCATCGCACCACAAACGTCGCATCGTAAAGAATTCCTAACACCACTCGTGGTACTATAATTGTTTTTCTGCAGATTTTTCTCAGCGAAGCTGACTGAAATTCCTTCAGTAGTTTTCGCATCGTTTTCCTTGAAGCTCCGCCGGAGTAAATGAATGTTTACGCCGTACAATGCAGGCGTGCTAAGGTAGAACGGCGTATAAACCCTCAGGCGTTGCCAAAGTTCCTTCGATAAAACCCGAATTTCCTGGTGAGCTTGTGAATATTTTCCTTCCAATTTTTCAGATAATTTTGTTCATAATTTTGCTTAAAGTTCCTGAAAATTGCAAGGAAAAATACTCATAATTTTTCACAAAAACAAACATTGTACTGAAGGAAATTTGGCAACTCTTGAATGATCTTACGGCGTTGTTCCTCAGCACGCAGATTGGCAGTAATTCATTTAGAATGTGCGCATTTTCACACCTGAGGTATGTAGCTGCGGATTATTAAATGGAATGTGTTCGAGGCACGCAATTGAAATACAATCAGCTCCTATAGGGAGAAATTGCAGGGTAAGCTTCAAGTCGAAACCCGTTAACAATTCTATTTCAGATTGTCGTAGGTAATACTACGTTTTAACGATAACCGCCTCGAGAAGATTGAGAAGCTGAAAAGTCATTAATTGTTATACAATTGTAAATAGGCGCACTAAAAATAAATTCTTCGTTTCTTTTGAAGGGCTGTGCAGTTTGAATGCATGCGTAAAATTCCAAGCACCCCCAAAACTTCATTATGAACAAATAATGGCGTAGCCAGCGGGCTGATTATTGAAATTGATAGACACAGCGATAGACAAAAAAGACACAGGGAGTATGGAGCGATCCTATTGGTTAAATGTATGGCATAGACGAAGGGAGGAAATGATGGACTAACTACAGCGTCTCTCGTGGGTTGCTGTTAGTTAGTCTATTACCTACCTCCTTTGTCCATTGCAACCACTCGCTTTCATCAATACGATCCCTCAATATCCCTTTTGTTTTCTTTGTCTATAGCTTTGTCTATGAATTTCAATGATCGGCCCGCAAGGTGAGAGCTGTCCAGATCTCCCCTCCTCGACCGAAGAACGTAATTTTTCGTGATTTATTTTGGAATTTTCTACCGCAGGACCCCTCCTTGAGAAGTGTTTGAGTAATGACAAGGGTGTCTAGCATCAGGAAAAACCGGAAAATATCAAAAATTTTGGCCGATCAGAAAAATCGGACATTTTATTAGGAAATTTCTTACGCGAATCTCCTTAGCGGAGAGATTCTTACTGCTTTTTGCCTACCGTGCCATGAGTCGAGAACAATCAGGAAAATATCAGGAATTTTCAAAATGGAAAAACCAGGAAAATATCAGGATTTTCCAAAATGAAAAAAAAAAAAAAAAAAAAAAAAAAAACTAGACACCCTGGACCCCCTTCTTCCTACCTTGATAAAAGCTACGTCACAAAAGACCCAGTGCCTTCAGGTGTCCAATAGATTCTTGAGTAAATATACAATACGTAATCCTCAGAAACTAGTTTCACTTGAAATCATTAATACTTCAATTTTTTCTAAAAGTGCATTTATGCACCTTGTCTTTCAAGCCCCTCAAATGTACTCCATACCCGTGGCTGGTCACCAACATTTGGACGTATCCATGCTAAAAGAAACCACGTTGCACACAAATCCTATGCACATAGTTCCTTTTAGCATAAATACGTTCATTTAGTGCTTGATCCACTCACGAACAGCGTCTTTGGAAGGAAAGTCCGTAAGCTCTGTCCGTAACGGCAGTATGAAAATAAGTGCGTGTAAGTATGCGAGCGGCTCGCGTCCTTGACGGCGCGATGAGTAGGCAGGAATGGCGGCCGCCGCGGCTCTCGCGTTTGAAACAATAGTGAATAAAGCTACCGGGTTTTTTTATGGCCGATCCCGGCTCAATGGGTCTATTGAGATGCTCGCAGTGGACGGACGACGTTCCGCCGGTCACAGCCGATCGGCCGCCGATATTATAAATCGACGGCCGACGACTCTGTTGTCTGGTTGGTGCACTTGGGTTCGTTAGAATACGATTCTCATCGTTAAATTCATGCGCAGTGATACTTAGAGTACCTTTATAGGGAGAGTATGGATAACTCGAAAATTGGAGGTTAGGTTTGATCAGGTCATGTAGCTCTTGGGGCCTAAAAGAGGAGCCAACCTATGAACTCGAATGGAGATGTTGCATGTGTGAGGAATTTGCGATTTGACTGTTGATTCTCATGTGAAAGTTCGCTAGAAACACGATGGTGCCACTGGTTTTCTCTGAAATCATCTCCCAAGCTCAAAAAAGCTCTCAAGTTGAGGCCAATATGGAGGGGATGTCCCACGCTATATTGAGTCCACGTCTACATCAAAACAAACTCTCTAGGCAAAGATAGGGAGCAAGTACATTAGCAGGGTTGCCGTGATTTCAGTCTTCGAGTCCCCAAATAAAGTGGCAGCCCTGTCAATGTATTCGCTTCCTATTCTTGCATGGAGAGTTTGTCTTGATGTAGAGGTGGACTCTCAGGGTTCAGGGTAGGGTGCGATATCCCCCCCCCCCCCCCCAGTTTGGCCTTAACTTGAGAGCTTTCTTTGAGCTTGGGAGTTGATTTCAGATGGAACCAGTGGACACATCGTGTTTCTCGCGAACTTTTACATAAGAATCAACAGTCAAATTGCAAATTCCTCACACATGCATCATCTCCATTTTGGGGTCTCCCGAAGAAAATAGCTGCCCGAAGAACGACAATGGATACGGTCCTTGAACGTGCACAAAAAGGAGCCGTGTTTACTTGCTCCAACGTCAATACTGCCGTGCTAAGGAAAGACGCCGTATGAAAATTCGAACGTTGCCAACTTCCTACTGAAAACAACTTTATTTTGGGGGAAAGGTGTACTTACTTTTCATTGAAATTTTCAGATATTTTAGGTTAGAGTGCGAACAAAATTATTTGAAAAAAATGGACGAAAAATCTTTACTATTTTCTCAATGACTCGTATTTTATTCAAGGAAATTTGACAACGGCTGAAGGTTCATACTGCGTTTTTCCTAAGCACGACAGAATAAATAATGACTCCTGTATGAGATGCAATTTGGGGGTCGCAGCTGCCAATAAAAGGAACAAAGCGACCGATATCCGGAACTCGACTAATTTCCTAAATCCTCGACTCACTAATACGCAGGCGCGCAATTTGTTTTCGACGGAATCACGTGTCGAAGTATCGATTTGGTCTCGGCTTAAGATCCTCGAAAGCCGAACTAGGAATCTGCCGAGTGGTTCGAATGGAAGTTCCTGCCACTACTTACTGGCTACCAGTCGATTAGTTAAGGCAATCAGCGGCGGAGTGATTAGCGTTGTTGCCGAGACACGCGTGAAATTTTAAATAAATATTGACAACACCAGTAGAACTGCCGCAATAGCGAAGAGAGCAGTAAACTAGTGGGAACATAAGTGAAGTTTTGAAAGAACGGACTTGGAAACTTGGGACCGGAAGATTTTACTGAAAAAAGCCTCCGTTATTTGTCGAATTGTCATTAATCGTCCGAAAGACTCTTATAGAGGTAGTTTGGATGATTAAAAATCATCAAATGATTATTGCCTAGACACCCGTGAAATTTTAAATAAATATTGAAAACACCAGGAGAACTGCCGTACTAGCGAAGAGAGCAGTAACGAGTAAGGACAAAAATGAAGTTTTGAGAAAACGGACTCGGAGGCTTCTGACCGGAAAAATTGTATTAAAAGAAGCCTCCGTTCTTTGTCAAATTGCCAGTAATCATCCGAAAGAATCCTAAAAATAGTTTGGATGATTAATGATCGATCGATTGAATTCTCATTACATAAAAAGGGTATTTTGCATTTTCATGTTAGGCTACACTCAAAAAAAAAACTACGGCCCTGTGACCCGGTTGCTCTGGACACTGGTGATCCCGGTGCTAACGCGCCGTCAGCCAGCTAGTACCGGATGCCGCGGCCGATGTCCCGTGGAGCTCGCGCGGCCTTCGTGGCCGTAAGACCGGATAGGAGCCGAGCGTAAGTTACGGGTTTCAGGATCGGAACCAACCGCTTCCACGGCCGTTGGCAGTGAGGTGAGATTCAGTTTTCGGAAAATGGCGTCACCATCAGATTAAAATTCAGACGGCTCCGTGTATATTCGCAGAAAATTATAATATTTTACGTCAATGTTATTCAGTGCGTGAATTTAAAGTTGCCGCCAGCCTTGAACATATTCGGGAGCCACCACTCAGCGTTGTTTATTGAGGTTAGAATCTAGTCACTAAATTGCTTGGTCATTGCTCATTACGTGTGTTCGTTTTTCGTTTAATTTTGGAGGTTTCCGATATATTTTCTTGATTCTGTGTGGTGCACGATTGATTCTAAAGTTCTGTGTGATAACGCTTGTCAAATACTTTCGGAAATGCGACGAGAGTTAAGTGAAAATTGTCAGTTTTGGTAGTACCTACGCACTGAGCTCATATCCTCTCCCCCTGTAAGTTCGTTTGCAATTCACTTATTTTCCCCCTACTAAGGGAAAGAACTTAAATTAAAGAAAAGCAATCAATTACCTGCCACGCATCTTCCCACAGAGTAAATTACCGCCACACTAAAATACTGATAATGTAGGCACGAGAATATCCATTTATTGCTGACTGTATTCTATCATCACTGCTTTTGCTTTGTTCTGCCTGTGTAAGAGGATACAGTTTTTATTCCATTTCGATCTAATCTCTAACTCATAGATGTTTTCAACTGTGAGTAGTATTGCAGTCTCTGACATCTTCCCTCTCTGTTACAAAAACAGCTGTTTGATAGCGGAAACTGTACAGATCCCATCCTGCGCAGATTATCTAATAGTGAAAGCAAGCTCGGAAGTTGTTGCTGTGAATAATCTCTCTGATTCCATATCCCAATTCTAGGGAGCTCAGTGTTACTGTAATAGTGGTAAAATTTTGTGTGAATCGCGCTTCAGTTTGCTGAAGGGAAGATCTATAATTTTAACAAGTGTGACAATTTTCGGTGGTATATTTCTTCGCTAATATTTTGTGGAAATTGTATCCGGTAGTTATTGCGGAGAGTTATATCTTGAAGTTTTGTCAACTTTTACTACTGAATTTACACTTTGAAATATTCTCAACCTCATTTTCAAGATTCTGAAGCTCTTCTAGTCGTAAGGAGTAAAAATCTGTAAGTACCTAGACCTACGCCTGTGGTTTTCCTTTGTTAATCATTTAGGTGATTTCCTACTTTGCATTCGTATTTTTTATTGAGGGATGAACCAGGTTTTGTTTTTGACAAATGCTGAATTCTCATTGAGTGAAAGTAATTACATTTATTGAGAACGGGCTGCCAAGTGATAAAAATGATTTTTCAATTTACATTTTTCGCTGCAATGAGTTTTAGCAATTTATCATACCTTGGACAGTCTGTTCTACATTTAAAATAGGTAGCAAGAATTTTTGATCTATCTACATTTGTTCCTTCCAGTGCTTCCCCAGTGCTTTATTTATTTCTATGAAGGCTTGCAACATTAAAGTTAGGTTTTTGAAAATTTCTCTTGATATCTCTACACGATGAATAAGCTAACATTCATATGCTGATTTTCTTTCTCAATAAGCATCATCTCTTCTCTAAGATTTATCTCTTTTCTCAAATTGACTTGCTGAACTATCAGCCAAGGAGTTCAAATCTCTCTTGATATCTGAAACATGATCAACAAGCTAACGTTCATATGCTCTTTTTCTTTCTTAGACAGTGAATTATCCATCACTTTCCTGAAACTAAATTGTTATGAACTATCAACAAAGAAATATATACCTATTTTAAAAAGAAGGAAAGAAAAAAAATCTTGTTCAGAAATTGACACAAGATAATTCACTCAATGTTTAAAACTTTGCTGGAAAGTTTTTCTTTTCTATGTACTTTAATGGTGAATTTTCAGCTGTAGTTCCGAAAAAATCCACCACGTCGCGGACAGCGGCGGCGCGCAGAGCTCCGGCCATCCAGCCCGTAAGTAGCGCCTAGAGCGCAAGCTGCCTATGCCGCTCGAGGCCGCGACTTACGGTTTTCATGTCCGTTGCAATCCGCGTCGTCCCCGCACGTAGCAATCCGGCCGTTAGGCGCGTAGGCGAACGGTAGTGCCATATAGCCCATTCAGTCCGTGCTCCAGGTCCGCTGCTCCTGGCCTCCACGGCCGGAGCTTTTTTTGAGTGTAGTGTTAGGCAAGACAGCCGTTAGTGTTATCTTCCTCATGCTTCGGTGGTTGCGTTTTGGTCACACGTGAAACACATTTTCAGGTTAGAAATTGGCAGAAGAGGGCGGCACTTTACTTGAAAGCAGTATTTTATTTGGTTCTCTGGAGAAACTACGCTATTTTCTACGCACTTACGGTTTTCTCATATGTCTCGTTTTCATATAATTAAGATGAATTTTTGCTGTTTTAGCAATTTCAATGATTTCACCTTAGAGATCGCACGAATTTTGAGGGAAACGCGATTTCGAAAATTTGAGAGTTCCTTACGGCTCCCTCCGCTATCACGGCAGCCTGGTCTGCACCACAGCAGGCGCAGTATAGGCAATTTGCGTATCGGAACATATGTGTGACGGTGTAGCGTTTGAAGTATCACACGGATGTCGAAGGCGCCATATGATGATAATCAAAATAAGCTGCGTCTGCTTCCTTTCTGAATCGCTTTCCTTTTTGCTGAAAACTCTGCAACTGCTTTGATGTTGATATACATGCCTCCGTTCTCTGTCGAATAGTCACTAATCGTCCGGTAGACTCCTGTAGAAGTAGTTTGGATGATTAAAAATCAACTGATTTTATTTAAATTACATAAGGAGGGTATTTTTCATTTTCATGGTAGACCATTGTCAGGCAAGACAGCCGTAAGTGCTATCTTCTGCATGATTTCGCGTTTTACACACACAATCGGAGGACGTTTTAATGTTCGGTTTTGTGATAAATATATTACAGGGTGAAGATTTTTAAATATATATTGGGTGGTTTAGCAACAACACAAGCGCATATACACGCAGGATTCACTCTCCGCGGGAAAAATTAGAAGTAGAATTATGTTTATTTTCTAGGTTTATTAATTTTATGTAACTTCCAAAAATCTTAGTATTTTTGGGAAATTCTCAGCGCCCCAACGCACTAAAAAAATTGCCATCTGGATCGGAGGGATGGTCCAATGAATACATCTTGCACTGGTATTTTCTCTCAAACACTATTGATTTTTGCCGTTCTAAAAGAATTCTAGTCGTAACCGTGAAAGCAAGTTATTCTGGAGGAGACATCAGCACAGAAATTGCTTATTAAACGGTCTTCTTTGATTTAAGTTGAAAATTTCCTCTTTGCGATTACCGCAAGCCATGAGCTTTTTCGATCTCTTACCCTGTATACATATAGGTTTAGATATTCATTTTTTCCGCGGAAACAACATCCGGTTTTTCGCATTGTTCCTTTTAAATAGCTGTAAAATTGAAGATATTTTCATTAATTTCTTCCATTTTTTTTGCTCTGTTTCAGGGTGAGTGAATTCCTTACCTGTTGACATTTTATGCGTTTTATTTTGGTGAGTAAGTTTTTTCCGACTACGGTCAAATATTTTATCTCTCTTCCTAACTATTGACTTTTAATGAATGTTAAGGGAACACAATCCAGACTTTCTACATGCACGTTATACTCGTTGCAAATAACTGAGGACAATTTCATTTGAAGAAAAAAAAAAAAAAAAAAAAAAAAAACACTGCACAGAAGATTTTTGCGCTTCATCGGGGTTTTTAAAACCACATAATGTATGGTTTTCAGTACACGACGTACCTTTTACCGTAAATATTGAGTTACGGTCGACCGTAAAAACGAGCATAAACACGCCAATCATGCAACACAGAGCCACCGGAGAAAAAAACACATTGGATCTGGAGCCCAGACTCTTGAAAACATTGACAAGAAAAACTACTCTTGATTCAATCGGATTTTTGCTTGAATCAAAACGAAATCCGCCTAAATTAAGAGGCTTGGTTCTTGATTTAAGCTAGATTCTGATTGAATCAAGAGTACTTTTTCTTGTCAATGTTTTTAAGGGTCTCAACTCCAGATCTAATGTGTTTTTTTTTTTTTTTTTTTTTTTTTTTTTTTTTTTTTTTTTTTTTTTTTCTAGTAGTCCACGTCACAATATCGACTGATTTAGTAGGTAGGTCATTCGATAGTAGATCGATGTATTCGCTAGTTCAGTTGTAAGCAAAAACCTAAGCTTAACAAAAAAAGCATTCCTCTGATTGCCTATATTAATTTTACTGCGCTTTAAAATCGCGGTGGACTAATTGTCGCATTTGTCAAGAATTTGCGACTCAAGCACTGATTCCTATACCTACAATTTTGCGAGAAACATAATTCGGGTGTCATATTTCGGGGGTCTACTAGTCCGGAATTTCAGGAACGTCCGGAAATAGGACTTATTTTTTAAGGGTGGTCCGGAATTACTAAAAAAGTGCGGAAACTCTGCAAGAAGGTCCGGAATTTTTTATCATTTTTTTGTCATTTTTGTCGAAATTTGAGCGAGAAATTCAAATTTTTAAAACTTTTTAAAATGCAGGTACCTAGTGAAAAAGTGCTGAATTTTTCTGTCGAAGAGGTACTGATTTTTTGCCAGCCTGTTATAGTAGACACCCTGACGATGGTGTCACTGGTTTTTTTCTGAAATCAGCTCCAAAGCTTCTATGAGCTTATAATCCAGATCCAATTAATCTACATCATTAATTATTGCAATGTATCGAATGGCGTAGCCACTAAATCAGTCGATAATAGAGTACCTTCATAGGGAGAGTATGGACATGGCGAAAATTTTGAGGTTAGGTGATGGAGCTCGTAGACCCCAAAAGCAATCAATGAATTCAAATTATCCAGAGTGATTTATAATCACAATGGACCACTAGACAAAGTACGAATTTCAGCATTTTGATACATGTTTCTCAAACAAAATTTCACGTAGAATACGATGCGCACAACGGAAATTACAGAAATCAACTCCTTTCAAAGATATTTAATGACTCTTGATTCGTGAATTCAAACTACCCGCTTATAAAATCTCAATGCGCTACGTGATTCACATCGCTGAACGTTATCATGACAGTCTCTGCGATGTAAAAATCTGGCAACTTCGATCTTGACGCTTCGGCTCAGCCACGGCAAATTGCTTTTGAACAACACATGGTGGGAAATGAAAATTTCTCGATTGAGAAGCTTGTTGAATACGTTGTAGTGCGCGATTTGACTCACGTAGACCTTTGAGTTTCTTGTCAGTGGACAGTTCAAATTCCTCGTAACCAATGTGAAATAAAAACGTTAATATCTTCGTTTGGAGTTTGTTTCATTAGTTTTTGTTGCGTGACACGTGCTCTACGTGAAATTGTGGTTAAAAGACATTTGTCAGATTGCTTAAATTCGTACCTTGTCTAGTGGTTCATTTTTGGGAACTGCCGTTGGTAATGCAAGTATTTGACTTGGTTTTTGCATAAACTTACTCATTTTCGCGAAAGTATGCTTACTGCTTAAGCATTTTCTTGTCCATTTTCCTTTAAATTTGGCGTCAGAAGATTGACAGTGACATTTTTCGTTTTCAAAGGTTACCTACCCTTTTGGGCCCCAAGAGCTACATATTTCGAGTTGTCCATACTCTCCCTTTATAGGTTCTCTACTCCAAAGCTCCTATGAGCTTATAATCTAGATCCAATTTAGCTACATTATTAATCGCAATGTATCGGATGGCGTAGCCACTAAATCAGTCCATAAATGTCCAAGTTGCGGAAGTTGCGCGAAAGAATACGATGATTTCCGGTTCGATCTGACGAAGCTGTGGAGATGATCCTCGTTAAGGAGCGGAGCTTAGCACGGGTCATTAAACAAAGCTCAGCCTTCGTCTAGGATTTGTCACTTGGCGGAGGCCGAAGATGAAAGGTATTACAGGCTTCATGGCTCCGTTTTCCGTTTCGGAAATTAGACGTATTTCTACCAAACGGAACTTTGTGCATTATGACGTGAGCCCTGTTATGCCTATTTACTTATGGCTCTCAGGGCTCATGTCTTAATGCACATAGTTCAGTTTGATAGAAATACGTCCAATTGAGGAATAGTTGCGGTCAAAGTCAAGCCATACCGCGCGCATCGTCGGTCGAGCTCGGTTCGAACTTCAAGGAGCTGAAATCAATTAAAAATTTCGGTCGGAGGGGAACGTTGATATTTTTCCGGGTAAGTTCGACCGAGTTTAAAAGGAACGTGGACTGAAATTTTCAATTGGGAACTAATATTTAAGGCTCATTTTAGGAACAACGCAAATGCCATTTAATGTACCCGTGTTGACTTATGTTTCATCCCCATCTTTTTTCTCTTCCCCAGTTTCCTATTTTTATCGTTTTCTTTAAATAGATTCTCCAAATTTCTAACCTTTGGAGTTTGCTTTGCAGTATGCAGAAAATTCACTGATATTTGCACAAAAATCCGCACAACCTTTTCCAAGTAAAGAATTAGATTGCCCGATTAAATTTGACAGTAGCTAATGTATTGCTTGGCTCTTCATGCCGCTTAATGCGGTTCATTTTGTCTTATAAACAGAAAAAGTTGGTAATGTACTCAAGGTGCGTTAAAAATCAGCATTAAGCTGAAAATCTCAAGATGAGCACAGTTTTCTCTCAAAGAGACGTGATGTTTGGTGCAACATTAGTTACGACTATTCAGGAAGGCAACTGCAGACGCGTTTCGGGTCTGATTGGGCCCACCCTCACTGCAGTGCAGCGACTAAGTGTAATTTGTGTCGCACCAAACAGCACATCTCTTTGAGGAAAACTGTGCTCACATACGCTTTTTCCTTCTTTTTTGAGATTTTCAGCTTTATGCAGATTTTTAACGAACTTTGGCTATGTCGCAGGCAAACATTGAACTCAGGCATTTTGTCAAATGCCTAGGCAGATAGTCAAATTTTGACAGTCTAATAAATTTTGTGAATATATGGCGAAGAACTCAAGATTTTTCACTATTTTTGAAAAATAACTCATCAAACCTGCGAAAACCTTTCTGTCTCTTCCTTTTCAATTGATTCTCACATATTTAAATGTTGAAATCCCAAAAATCCTGTATTTTATGAAGTGCATAAAATTTCAAGATCAGTGTCTCTTCAGGAGCTAAAAATCGTTTAAAACACTATTGTGTGTGCAAATTTATACTGAGAATTTTTTCTTGCAGGAGCAATGAAATTGCTGGAATTAGGAAAAGAATTTCAATCTATGTTAGAATATTTGACTATTTTTCTACGGTTTTGACAAAATGCCTGATTTTACTATTTGCCTGCGACCAGAGGCGGATCCAGCAATTTGGCAACACTGGATTTGCTCCATTTAAACCTATGCCAAATAATCGATTCTTGTTGGAGCACCTGGTCTCTCAAGAGTCGATAAATTTTCATAGGTTTAAATGGAGAAAAGACAGTGTTGCCAAATTACTGGATCCGCCAATGCCTGCGACAGCTTCATCACCAAATTTTTCTGTGTATATGACTCGTGCATCTGCTGCTGTCAGTTCGCATTTTGTCCTAGGTCGGACGCAAATCTTTCCAGCGGTTATTACCGGCACCTACAGGGGGCTTCATTGAATTCAGACGTGGGACCTCGGGGTGGATCGGATATTTCATTACGTCCGGACGAGATTGACGGATGTCGGTATTCAATTTGCGGCGACGTGCAAGGATGACGGGCGGGGGGTTATCTTCGGCGCGGATCTGTGCAGTGAGCCTGTTGGCTCGTGTAAACCGGGCGTTACAAGATCCTGCCAGGCGCGGACGCGAGGTGCGCGGGCCACGAACCGGTGTGGGCTGCGGGTAGCCGCCAGAGCGCGCCGTTGCCGCTATTATTCACCCTACTCGAGGATTTAAGTCCTTTTCCGCGGTAATAGCGAAGAGAGCCGTATGTGCATGAAGGAAGTTTTGAGATATCGGGCTCAGAACAGTGATCCGATGTCCAGGGATATTCTAGGGACCTAAGGCATTCCGAATGAATGCATGCGGAAACTAAATTTTCTGATAAAGTTCTTACGGTTAGAAACTAGTATAAATACAGTATAAAATACAGGCGCTGAAGATGGACGGAAAATTTTGATTTCGCAAAGACGGCGACACTGCGATGAGGCCTTCACTTTACGACACTTAAGCGGTACGGGTGAGAGATAATCGGAAACAAAGACGGCATGACGACTCCTGGCACGATAGGCAAAAAGCAGTGAGACTTCTCCGCTGAGGAAATTCGAGCAAAAAAATTCCTGATTAAACGTCCGATTTTTCCGATTTTCGTAATATTTTCCTGATCGGCCAAAATTTCTGATATTTTCCGGTTTTTCCTAATGCTAGACACCCTGCACTTACGCCAATACAATCCCTCCATGTCTTTGTCGTCTACTCTGTCTATACCTTGGTCTACGTCTGATTTTTCCGATTTTCGTAATATTTTCCTGATCGGCCAAAATTCCTGATATTTCCCGGTTTTTCCTTATGCTAGACACCCTGCACTTACGCCAATAGGATCCCTCCATGTCTTTGTCGTCTACTTTGTCTATAGCTTGGTCTACGTCCAATTTTTTTCGATTTTCCTGATATTTTCCTGATCGGCCAAAATTCCTGATATTTCCCGGTTTTTCCTGATGCTAGACACCCCGCACTTACGCCAATAGGATCCCTCCATATCCTTGTCGCCTGCTTTGTCTATAGCTTGGTCTATGAATTTCAACGATCAGCCCCCTGCTCGTCAAAAGCATCTCCATGGAATCAAATAGCTGTCGCCGCTGGCACTGAGTACTGATATTTTCCTGATCGGCCAAAATTCCTGATATTTTCCGGTTTTTCCTGATGCTAGACACCCTGCACTTACGCCAATAGGATCCCTCCATATCCTTGTCGCCTGCTTTGTCTATAGCTTGGTCTATGAATTTCAACGATCAGCCCCCTTCTCGTCAAAAGCATCTCCATGGAAAGCAAATAGCTGTCGCCGCTGGCACCGAGTACCAGACACCAGGGCCATTTTGTTAGCGTCCATTTTGCAGCAAGACGCATCCTCGTGTGACACAGTGCGGGACATAAAACATTCTCTCCTTTCACCCGAGTCGGCGCGGGGCTCGCACGTCCGGGACCCGGGCCAACCCCCTGGACGCAGTTCCTGCGCGGAGAGCCTTAATTATGTCATAATAATGCCACGAGGTATGTAGATCGCCTAGGCCGTTAGTATAATCTCCGATCAGCGCGACAGGCTAACGACCGACATCGACGCGCACCACGCAAGTCGGCCCTCTGCGAAAGGCCGTATCTCGATTTTTGCATGAGCTGCGAAGAGAATGGGTTCATACGGAGACCAGGGCTCAACTGGAAATCGAGATACGTTCTTGTGTCAGAGGAGCGACGACCATCCGTCTGGAGGCTCTGCTTCATCGACGTTTGTGTCTCGACCTTCCTGCTTCCGCGCCGCGCGAAAAGCATCCAAGAGTTGATCAAAACAAGAACATTTTAGAGCCAGTGTTCGAAACTCACCTTTGAGTTTTAGGAGCCATGTGGCGCGTCAAGCCCGATTTTCACGCGCCATTGAAGATTTTTTAGGGGCCAAATGGACTTTTTGCCTGAGTATTACGGCGCATTTAGTGAAAAGTTAGACGCAAGATGTTTTCGGGCTGGTCGGCGTTCGGGCGATATCCGGGCTTTATAGGCGCTGTATCGTCACCTTCCGGCCCAAGTATCACAAGCGCCATGCTACATTTCAAAATCCGCTGCCATTTTATTTTTGTGCAGAATAATTGATGGTTGAATCCGTTTGAAGACTTCACTGAATTTTATTGGCAGCACAAAGAAAATTCAGTCGAATTATCGGACGACTTCGTGGATAAATCTCTCTATAAAAAAATAAAATGGTGGCGGATATTTCGAAACGTCGCGTGGCGCTTGTCTTACATTGGCCGGAAGGTGACGATATAGACTCCGGTACCGAATTTCCCTCCTCAAGTTTATCCAATGTAGATGGGAATGGACCACTAGACAAGGTACGAATTTCAGCATTCTGATACATGTTCCGTAACTATTTCACGTAGAACACGATGCGCACAACAAAAATTACCGCAATTAACTCCTTACGAAGATATTTAATGATTCTTGAATGGTCTGCACCACAGCAGGCGCAGTATAGGCAATTTGCGGATCGGAACGTATGTGTGACGGTGTAGCGTTTGAAGTATCTCAAAGATGTCGAAGGCGCCATATGATGATAATCCGAATTTGCGACGTCTGCTTCCTTTCTGAATCGCTTTCTTTCTTGCTGAAAACTCTGCAACTGCTTTGATGTTAATATGAAAGCCTGAAACTGTATCATTTTTTGCGCACTTACGGCTTTATCACCTGTCTCGTTTTGATACAATCCAGATGAATTTTGCTGTTTTTTACCTGTTCCAGTGATTTCATCTGAAGAGATTAGACGAATGAACCAACAGCCATGATACGAATTGCAGCATTCTGATTCATGTTTCTCAATCAAAATTTCACGTAAAACACAATGCGCACAACAAAAATTACCGCAATTAACTCCTTACGAAGATATTTAATGATTCTTGATGCGTGAATTCAAACCGCCCGCTCATTGGAAACTCAAGGCTCTACGTGATTCACATCGCGCGCGCTAAACGTTACCATGACAGTCTCTGGCGATATAAACATCTGGCAACCTCAATCTTGACGCTATGGCTCAGGTATCGCAAATTGCATATAGTTTGAATAACACAAGGTGGGAAATGAAAATTGCTCGATTGAGAAGCTTGCTGAAACCGTTGTAGTGCGCCATTTGACTCACGTAGAGCTTTGAGTTTCTTGTGAGCGGGCAGTTCAAATTCCTCGTAACCAATGTGAAATAAAAACGTTAATATCCTCATGAGGAGTTGGTTTCAGTAATTTTCGTTGTTTGAATCGTGTTCTACTTGAAATTCTGGTCAAGAATCATGTATCAGATCGCTTAAATTCGTACTTTGTCTAGTGGTCCATTCGTCTAATCTTTTTAGATGAAATCACTGAAATAGCTGAAACAGCAAATTGCATCTTGATTGTAATAGGTGAGAGCGCCGTAAGTGCGCAAAAAATGACGCAATTTCAGGCATTCATATCAACGTCAAAGTACTTGCAGAGTTTTCAGCAAAAAGGAAAGCGATTCAGAAAGGAAGCAGACGCCGCGAATTCGAATTATCACCATACGGCGCCTTCGACATCCGTGAGATACTACAAACGCTACAACGTCACACATACGTTCCGATACACAAATTGCCTATCCTGGGCCTATATCTTCGTTAGGAGTTGGTTTCAGTAAGTTTCGTTGTGCGAATCGTGTTTTACTTGAAATTCTGGTCTAGAATCATGTATCAGATTGCTTTAATTCGTACCTTGTCTAGTGGTCCATTTTTCTTGTGTAATCCAAATTCCATTCATTAGAGTCGGAGTAGAAGTTGGATGAAAAATTAAAGCGTGCGATTAAAGCTTGAAAGGGCAGCGTGGGATCGCCTCCGGTTGAGATTTGCCAGGGATATGTAGCGTGTGTACTGAAAAAAAAAATCTCGGTGTATTTACCAAGAAAAGGGTAAAATTACTAAGAATTCAGGGTTTTACTTGATCCCAGTTTTTTCTTGGTAAAATTACCATTTATGGAATTGGTAATTTTACCGAAAAATCTGGGTAATTTTACTGGACCTTGGTAAAAACGCCAATATTTTTTATCGACTGTGGTAGATTAACCGAGATAAAATGGCAAAGTTACCGGGAATTGATTACCCATAAAAGTGGTATTCTTACCTGAAAAAAAAAACAGTAAAAATACCGGTTTTCAGGTAAGCTTACTAGTCTGTCTTGGTAAAACTACCAACAATTGGTAAAAAAAGTGAGATGGTAAAAATACCAACGGACCTTGGTAAAAACGCCGAGAATTTATTTTCAGTGTGGATGAAAAATTAAAGCGTGCGATTAAAGCTCGAAAGGGCAGCGTGGGATAGCCTCCGGTGGAGATTTGCCAGGGATGTGTAGCGTGTGTACCGTCGCGTCGTAACACATACAGTTTGGGCAAATTACAGCGGGACGAGAGTGTAGCCTACAGCTGAAATGAAGATACGTGTCCCGTCGGGGTCGGCCAGGGATGAGCCTGGATTCGGGAGCAGCCGGGACGCGGGAGCCGGTTTCCAGCTTCCGCGATTCGGGGAAACGGAGAGCTCGCCAACCCGAATTCGCCGGGCGTCCAGGCACGTTCCTCAGCCGTGCCCCGAGTGAAGTCCTCGCCTCGGTTCCGCACCCGGGGTTTCGTCTCGAATTTCAGACTTTCGCAGATTATCAAAACGCAAAGAAATTCAAAGCCTCGTCTTGCACAGTAGTTTTAACACATGGTGTCTAGTTTTTTAAAAACCGGGGAAAAACCGGGATTCATCAGGGAATGAAAATATACCGCACTGTTAAAAAAAACGGAGTGAGACTCAGCACAAGCGCGAGTAAGAACGGGCCCTCACTTCGCCGGACCGAGGAGTCACTCCGACTGAGAATCGGCTGGACGGATTTTGGGTGCCGTACGCAAAGAAATCACTCCGACGCCGGACGGATTCGCGGGAGCCGCAAATTTAGGGGTTCGCAGCTAGGGGATGGTGGAAAGGGGTTAATTGTGGAAATAATTTTTGAAACCATGAAAAATAAAAATAATGAAACCATTGGTACGTGATTTAACCGATTTTGAAGGTTAGAAATTTTTCGACCGACATTGAGAATTGAACCTGGGACCTACCTAACACTAACCGACGACCCTACCGATTGAGCTATAGCGAACGATGCATGACACTGACGCAAAAACGGTATTTAACGTCGATTTGAACGGGCCGCTAAGATATTTTCAATCTACCTGGATTTGCCCGTGTATTTAGTTTACTTTACTATATTTTTTAACTATATTTTATCGCTTTACTTTGTTTTATTTCCTTGTTGTCTCTATTTTTTCTTCACTCTATTTTATTTTTTCAAGCACTTCATTTTTTTTTCTTTAATTATTTACTTCTCATTCCTTTACTTTGTTTTATATTTACTGTGATTTCTTCTAATACTTCATCATAATTTTTGGACTTCACTTTACGTCTTTGACTTCATTTTATCATATATTTGATTTACTTTATTTTATTTCTTTTCTATTGTCTCTGTTATACCATAATTTCGACTATTCTATTATTTCCACTATTCTATTATTTTTTCTCTTTAAATTTTTCATTTTCATTCTGAGAGTGGTAGGCTTAAAGGGGAGAAGAGACAGTATATAGCATAGCGCTAGTGCGAGGGAGAGAAGGTGCGCGTGACTCCGGGCCGCACTGCAGCTCCGGTGCGGAGTGCTTTGACTACACATGCAGCCCGTCTCAGCACCTACGCGCTGAACCGCACTCCCGTGTTCATTCTCACTCCGGATTTTCCGTCGGACGGAATCAACGATTTTTAACAGTGCGGGAAAATCGGGGGAAAATCAGGGAATATATTCCAGAAACCGGGAATCTCTATCATTTACCAGATAATATCAACATCAGGAACATTTTTGAAATTAAAATTTTGAATATGCGCCAAAGAAATGGCTGTAAGATTAATTAAAATGGATATTCATATCTGAAAGTCTGGAAAATTATATTCTTTTCCCCCTAGAAAATCCCGGGAAAGTAGGAGAAAACTTCGGTGACTCATCAGAGAATGAGCTCCTGACAGTCAGGGAAAATCAGGGAAAAATCAGGGAATGAGCTTTGCCATGAAAACTACACACCTTGTTTTAACACCAAAGGTGGGCTAATACGGGGACTAAAACTCATAATACCCCCAGCCTTCGGTTGACAATCTAAAGAGAAAATGACAAGTAGTCTTCTCGCAGAAATAATAAACGAGTGGTGAGTACCAACGTAGCAATCGAAAAATGCATTTTATCAGTCCCTCCATTTTTTCTTGCGCTAAATATATCGCATACCAATATCAACACAAAATTTGTGTAGGGTTGTGTTTAACTTCCTATGATATCCAAAAGTAACACAAGAACACAAATATTTTTATCAGCGTTGTCGTGACAATGGTAGGAATCACTCTGAATAATTTGAATCTATGGATTGACTTACCCTTTTGGGCTCTTAGAGCTCCATCACCGAACCTTAAAATTATCGACATGTCCTTACTCTCCCTATGTACTGCCGTGCTAAGGAAGAATGCTGTATGAACATTCGAGAGATGCCAAATTAGCTTTGGTAAAATGTTTATTTATGAGTGTTTTTCCTTGAAATTATATGAAGAATTGGAAGGAAAAAGGGATTGGATTTGGAAGGGAATTGGAATTGGCGATTGGGCGTCGCAGAGCGCGAGGCGGCGCTATAAAAGCGACTTTATGTATGTATGTATGTATGGAAGGAAAATATTGACAAGTTTATCAAGAAAATCGCCTTTTATCAAAGGAAACTCGGCAACACCTGAAGGTCCATACGGCGTTTTTCCTTAACACGGCAGTATAGGTGCTCTGTTCTGCCGTGATAGCGAAGAGAGCCGTAAGTGCAAAATTTTCGAAATCGAGTTTTCTTCAAAATTCGTCTAAACTCTTTTAGATGAAATTACTGAGACAGCTAAAACAGCAAAATTCATCCTAATTTAATGAAAACGAGACGTACGAGAAAGCCGTAAGTCCACAAAAAATGACATAGTTGTTTTCAAGCCAGCCGTATGTGCATGAGAGCCAATGAAAACAGTGCTTTCAAGAGGAATGCCGCCCTCATCTGCCGATTTTTAGTCTGAAAATGTGGTTGTTGTGCTTCCAAAACGCAACCACGAAAGCATGCAGAAGATAGCACCTACGGCTGTCTTGCCTAACAAAAACCTAGGAAGAAAATGAAAAATACCCTTTTTATGTAATTGAAATAAAATCGGTCGATTTTTAATCATCCATACGTTTTCTCAGAACTTCATTTTTGCACTTACGGCTCTCTTCGCTCTCTTCGGCTTCAGTATTGCGGACTATTCTACCTTCGGAAACACGACATACTCTCTCTACGTAGTCACTACAGCTCCACCGAAGCTACTCGGACCCCAGGCTGAAAGAGCGGCGGCTCGGCTCTATACTTTATTACAATGTCTTTGCTCGGCGAATTGCGAGTGCGGCGCGGGTCGTAAGTGGCGTCGATCGGTCGTTATCGACGGATTGACAGATGATGGGTGGAATCAATATCCCCGTTCGTGACAGGACCGGAGCCCGGAGCTCGGACGGTGCTAATCCTGCTCCTCAGTCTCCGCGGGAGCGTCCTCGTGCCCTCTGCCGCCACCCCCCCCCCCCTCCCCTACAGAAGCCAGGCGGCTCGGCTAATTGAAAGAATGTAGACCTGTCCGCGACGCGGCGCACAGTAGAGTAGATACCTCTGTGTACAAATGGAGATGTTGCATGTGTGAGGAATTTGCGATTTGACTGTTGATTCTCAAGTAAAAGTTCGTGAGAAACACGATGGTGCCACTGGTTTTCTCTGAAATCAACTCCTAAGCTCAAAAAAAGCTCTCAAGTTGAGGCCAAAATGGAGGGGATATCCCACGCTATCCTGAGAGTCCACCTCTACATCAAGACAAACTCTCAATGCAAAGATAGGGAGCAAATACATTGACAGGGCTGCCACTTTATTTGGGGACTCTAAAATTGAAAACACGTCAACCCTGCTGATGTATTTGCTCCCTATCTTTGCATGGAGAGCTTGTCTTGATGTTGAGGTGGACTCTCAGGATAGCGTGGGATATCCCCTCCATTTTGGCCTCAACTTGAGAGCTTTTTTTGAGCTTTGGGGGTTGATTTCAGAGGAAACCAGTGGCACCATCGTGTTTCTCGCGAACTTTTACATGAGAATCAGCAGTCATATCGCAAATTCCTCACACATGTAACATCTCCATTGTGGTCATTTGTGTGCCGGTTTTTCATTCACTGAAAAAAAACCTCCGGCAGTACAAACAAGCCGTAGCTACGGGCTATACACCCATACTGTCCGCGTTCCGGCCTCAGAGGCCAAAAGTTCCGGGCGTAGCATCCGGAGCAGTACAAATCACATACTAAACGCTACCGTGGCAATCTCTGCGATACGAAAATACACGGAAAAAACGGCCGTAGCGGTGGGCCCTACACTGTAGAGCTGGGCACTAAAGTGCGGTAGATCTAATGGAGCCACCTACCCTACCCCGAGTAGTGCCGGACACTAAACAGTTCGAGGCTGGGTCACTAAAGAAATAGTAGTGTCCAGCCCTAAAGTGACTTTGGCGAGCGTAAAATGGAATGACCCCACCTAGAATAGAATCCGAGTCGCGCCGGTGACAGACCAGCGCTAGGGTGTCCCTTATCTTTCAAAGTTGAGAAATTTTCATGGGCAGTTTTTTCAAAACGTAATGTGGCCCTAAAAATAAAAAATCGTTTTGAAAAAAAAATTATACATTTTTTTAGGGGCCTCTCAAGCGCCCTAAAGGGCGCAGGTGCAAAAATGGAGAAATTGGCAAAAGTATAGTCATTTCAAGGAGAAATATGCGTTACTTTCCTCGAAAATACAAGTTTTATTCAGGAACATTCGGCAACTTTCGAATGTTCATACGGCGTTCTTCTGCATGTAGCACGGCAATATAGTCCTTATAGTTTTTCTAGAGTCCCTTTATACCCAGAGTTAAGACAACTCGATTATCAGCTGACTGGCAGCCGGCCTTGGCTGGCCATGGAGGCCGAAACGAGTGCACCCAAACTAACGATATTGATACGGGAATCAGGAATCCTGCGATGTCTGTCACACAAAAACAACAACATCAACAAAGTGATCAATTAGAGAGAAAATGAGATTGGTTTGTGAATAATTTCTTAATCTATTTTCATTTTGGACCGATGGAAATAACAATTTACTCTTGATAAACCACGATTAGGTAATATTTTCATTATTCTTGTTCACATTCGAGGTACTTGGTGCGGCACATCTTGGTGCACTCGTTTCGGCCTCCATGAGCGAGAACCAATCAGAATTGGATTTTTTTTAGGCCACTTTCAGCCCAACCAAAAGTGAGTTGTCATAACTCTGGGTATAAAGGGACTCTAAGTTTTTCCTTATAACGCTCGTTTCCTTGGGAAGCGCCTGAAGAGTCCTGAAATGTTTCCTTGGTGCGGGGAAATGAGATGCTTACGGGCCCTGGCCCGTGTGGCTGTAATGTGGTTTCTGATTTCCATATAAAGTCGTGAGGGCCCCACTGGGACATTTTTACACTTTTATATCAGATCACAGCCTCTAGGGACAGCCCACTACTTGACGCTGATGAGTTGCCGTTGTTGTTCCAGCCGTAGGATGATCCAGTAGAATGACACGCGAATTTACTCATCACAGTCCATAAAATCTTGTGCATTCTTTCCTGTCGCATACTTTACCTTGACAAACTGAAGTGGTTCTCCGCGGATTGAAAAAATCTAGAAGTTGCACCCACATTATGACCCTGTATATGGACTGCATCAAGCAAAAAGGAACCAAGCCACATCAGCTCTTGCCAAATTGAATTGGACAATTTAAGTTTTTACATGAAAACGGTTTTGTGGATTTTTGTGAAAATATCAGTGAATTTTCTGCATAGTACGCAGGAAATTCCTAAAAACTTTCTAAGGAATCCGCACAGACGTTCTCTTGTACAAAACCAAATTGCCCAGTCAAATTTGGCAATAGCTGATGTGGATTGGCTCCTGTCTGCTAAACGCGTTCCACGTATTCTCAATAAGAGAGCTCTTATAAATGTGTCATTAATTTGCGATATAATTACTAACTGCTGTGTAAAATTTCGCGAGAAATACAATGGTGCCTTTGGCTTTTTCTGGAACAAACTCCAAAGCTCAAGAAAGCTCTGAATGTCGAGGCCGTAATGGAGTGAATATCCCTTGCCACCCTGAGAGTCCACCTCCATATCAAGACGAACTCTCTATTCAAAGATTGAGAACAAATGCGTCAATAGAGTTGGCTCTTTGTTGGGAGACTTGTAACAATAAGGGACATACTTTAATAGAAATTTGACTTCATTTCTTGCTCATCCATGAAAATCCCTGTGTGCATCAGAAAGTAATAGCGCATTGTCGTTGCATAAACTTGCTGAAAAAAGTGTTTCTATATCGCAAAATGTAGTCCAATTTGCCTTCGTATTTTTAGGTCCCCGTGCCCATTTTCACTTCTTATCTGATTTCATTAAAACTAGAGTTAAATTAATTCTCCCACCACCATCGCACATTCTCACCTGACACATTTTAATGGAGTCACTCAGATCAGGAGCTAATTTTTGTAATTTTAACTTCAATCTAATTATCACTCCTCGCCTGCAATTTTCAACGATTATGATACTCGCTGAAAAGTCCAGCTTTGATTGTAGGCCATGGCGTATAAAACAGCTGTAATTAAATTATCCGATCGGAGCAGTGGCGTGGCGTGAATAATCGATTATCGATATCTCGCCATTTGAACCTACGGTAAAGAATCGATTACTAAGGTGTTCGCTGCGAACACCCTGATAATCGATCTTTTTTCATGGGTTTAAATGGCATAACAATCGATATATCGCAATTCACGCCACGCCACTGGGCCGGAGGAACAAATAATCGATTATCGATATCTCGCCATTTGAAGCTACGGTAAAGAATCGATTACTAAGGTGTTCGCTGCGAACACTCTGAGAATCGATCTTTTTTCATGGGTTTTAACGGCATAACGATCGATATATCGCAATTCACGCCACGCCACTGGGCCGGAGGAACGAGGCAAGACTGAAATTTCATCCACGGGCGGTTCTAAAGTGCTCTAAAAAGCATTACCCGGAGGCCGGAGTTAAAAGCTTACTCCGATTCCTGGTCGCGTCTATTTTCAGCGCCTTTGTTGTGGTCGCGCCCATGCAGTGGCGTGGCGTGAATTGCGATATATCGAATCTTATGCCATTTAAACCTATGGTTAAGAATCGATTATTAAGGTGTTCGCTGCGAACACCCTGTTGATCGATCCTTTTCCATAGGTTTAAATAGCAGCGTGAATTGCGATATATCGAATCTTATGCCATAAACCTATGGTTAAGAATCGATTATTAATGTGTTCGCTGCGAACACCCTGTTGATCGATCCTTTTCCATAGGTTTAAATAGCGGCGTGAATTGCGATGTATCGAATCTTATGCCATTTAAACCTATGGTGAAGAATCGATTACTAAGGTGTTCGCTGCGAACACCCTGTTGAACGATCCTTTTCCATAGGTTTAAATAGCGGCGTGAATTGCGATATATCGAATCTTATGCCATTTAAACCTATGGTTAAGAATCGATTATTAAGGTGTTCGCTGCGAACACCCTGTTTATCGATCCTTTTCCATAGGTTTAAATAGCCGATCAATCGATAAATCGCAAAGCACGCCACGCCACTGCCCCGGGCATCTGTACAGACGTGCTAAGGAAGAACGTCATATGAGCATTCGAGAGTTACAAAATTTCTTCCGAAAAAATATAGTTCTTGAGGATATTTATCAACATTTTCTCTTGAGATTTGCAGATGATTTAGATCTGGCTACGGATGAAATTATCTGAAAAATCGGAGGGAAATTTTCACTAAGTTCTTTGTAAATTCGTGTTTCGTCAATGGAAACTTGGCAGCGTCTGAAGGTTCATTCGGCGTTTTTTCTCAGCATGGCAGAACAGCGTGGTTCACAAGTTGGCAACACTCGGTTTTGTCCATTTAAGTCTATTGTAAATAATCGATTCGAGCTGAGGTAGCCTGTCTCGCTGAATATCGATTGTTTTACGTGCATTTAAATCGACGAAAATCAGTGTTGTTATCAACTTGCGCCAATTGACAAAAATTGCGACACGGGGTTTCGTCTTGCAATAAACGATGAACTAAGTACGTTCATACTCAAAAGGAAAGAGTCATTCCGTTTTTTAACTTTTTTTTTTGCTCAAATTGTAGGAAAATTTCTGAGACAACCACAATCCGATTTAAAATTGCAATTCTGACGCATTCATTTTCCTCACCCTCGCGATTTAGAACAGGTCGATTAAAATAATTTTCACTGTCATTCTCGAAAAATCATTTTTGACGCCCACGTCTTTTGAGAATGACCGATCTAATTGGACCGCGTTTAGTAGAAAAGAACTGAGCCGCATCAGCTGCAGCCAAAAACTGCGAGCAATTCTATTTTTGACAAAAGAACGTCCGTATGGATTCCTTGAAAAAAAATCCAAATCCAAGATGGCAGCCAATTTTGAAAGTCAAGAGGGTGGATTTTTAAAAAGTTCGCGTGATAAGGCAAGTGAGGTATCATTTCTTATGTAATTTTGGTCGTAGATTTCATTTATGAAGTCATAAAAGCCCTCAAGTCAAAGGGATTGCTCCAAATGCAAAGATGGCGGCCAGCTTTGAAAGGCAGGAGGGTGAATTTTTGAAATGTTTACGTGACATCCCTAGTAAAATAGAATCAACCTGACGTCAGGGTATGTTTCATAAACTACCCTGAGTCAGACTAATTCAGGCTGATATCAATCTGACTCAGGGTAGTTTATGAAACATACCCTGACGTCAGGTTGATTCTATTTTACTAGGGATGTCACGTAAACATTTCAAAAATTCACCCTCCTGCCTTTCAAAGCTGGCCGCCATCTTTGCATTTGGAGCAATCCCTTTGACTTGAGGGCTTTTATGACTTCATAAATGAAATCTACGACCAAAATTACATAAGAAATGATACCTCACTTGCCTTATCACGCGAACTTTTTAAAAATCCACCCTCTTGACTTTCAAAATTGGCTGCCATCTTGGATTTGGGGTACCCCCTTTTGATCAAGGGACTTTTTTTACTTCATATTTGAAATCTACGACCAAAATTACTTAGGAATTTGACACCTCACATGACACAGTATGCGTATTTTTAAAAAAATCGAACTCCCAAAGGCCTTACTATGGCCGCCATTTTGAAATTTAGGCAATTTGGGGGGGGGGGGTGTTCCGGGAGCGAACCGTGGTAAACTTTTGGTATGTTATTCAATAGGACCTACTGAAGAAGTTTACGTAGGAAAAGTTTGTTAAGCAATTTCTTCCGGGTTAACCCTCTTTTTTTCGGATTTCTCCTTGACTAACCCCCCAAAAACCCAAAAGTCGTGGATTTAAGGATATGAATTTTGGGCAATATGCACGAATAGCTATCTACTGGCACTTGATTGACTCAAAATGTATAGGATATGCATTTACGAACTACAAAAACAGCCTAACTTGACTTTTTCAGCGCCTTGACCCGAAATTCCCGCCAAAAAAGCGAAAAATCGCATTTTCTCAAAAACGGCCCCATCACAGATTTCGCGGTTTGTTGTTTCTCAATCAGTAGGCCTTCTAGTTGACATTTCCGCAGAAAAATCGCGGGTGGTATGTTGACCGCATTAAAATTGTTTAAAACGCACCGTGTTGTCTTAAGTTAATAGGTTTTAGCGAGTAAAATAGGATTTGTTAATGGATAATCAGGTTTTTCTGCCAAGACAAAAAAAGATGTACAATTTCAGCAAGATTGCAATGCTCCTGGTTCCTTTCTTCAAAATGCAATCCAATTCTCAACAGCTGTTAGATATTAGTTCCTTATTGCAAAGTGCTATCCAATTGATGTCCAAGCTTCCCGATCCGAGTAACTTTGCAAACATACGTTGTTCCTGCAATGAACCGATTCTCAACGGCGGTTCCGGATAATCCAGGACATTGGGAATCGCTCCGGCCAACATAATCCGCGGAGATTTAACGGACCTTATAAACCAAGAATCCAGCGCAGTGCGAATGATTCCATTCATCCGCGAGCGCTGCGGGTGTTTACCGCGGTGCATTCATCCGGCGGCGCGGCATTACCCGGGTTTAATGGGCGATTAAAGCGTTATCACGCGTTCGCCGGAAGTAATCCCGGGAACACTCGTAAAACGCCTCCGTGTGATCTGGAAAATGTCGGCGGCTCAATTTGGGACGCATCGATGGGTTTCAATGGTCTCGGTGGATGATGCGTGGTGCTCGGTGCAATGTCGAGTCGACCGCCAAAACAGCATATTTAAGGCAGAGACGACGACGAAAGACCCTTCACAGGTATCTTGGCAATAGACTGATTTAGTGACTACGTCATCCAGTAAGACTATAGATTTACTTTAAATCATTGACAACTCAATTTCTTCCAAAACTGCACTTATGCGCCTCATCCTCCAAGCCCCTCATTTAAGCATCGGCATTTGTATGTTTATGACTTTCTCTAAGAGACCATTAAAAAGATCGCACAAGACGGATAGTTCATTCCTTGGCACGCGCGTGTTTAGATTGGCAACGGTTTTGCTTCTTTGATGGGAACAGCTGTCGCCGGTATACACTCCGTCACATCACAAAATTTGAAGTGCATTCAAGTTAATTAACAGGAGGTAGGGCACTTGTTATGAAACATGGGCAAAAATTGGTACCTCCTTTGCTAAAATTAGGACCTTCGCAGGGTGAAAAATTGTAAATTCCCTTCGTAATGATACTTAAATGACGGGATGTTGGTAAAAAAGTACATGAACATTTGACTGTGCAAAACTTGTTCATCTTCCGCTCCGTTTTTCCGACTAGGAAATGCGTTAATAGCGCTAATAACGTTATTAACAATGAATATTATCGTTTAAAATTAGGTCCTATTTTCTGAGTATTATTTAAGACTTAAAATTTAGGATGGCGTTATTGGTCGGTAACGTATTTTCAAATGGACCGCGTTAAACAGAAAGGAGCCAAGCCATATCAGCTATTGCCAAATTTAACAGGGGAATTTGGTTGTTTACGAGGGGACGTTTGTGCGGATTCCTTTGAAAATTTTAAGGAATTGGCTTTGTATTTTGGAGAAAATTCATAGAAATTTGCACAAAAATCCGCACAACCGTTTTCATGTAAAAAATTAAATTGCCCAATAAAATTTGGCCGTAGCTGATGTGGCTTGGTTCCTTTCTGTTTAACGCGGTCCAAATATAACCTTATTTGTTGGTACCGTGCCTCAGAAAAAGTACTTTTGTCGGTATCACGTCCCTAACGTGAAAGTCTACTTACCACCGGTAAGATGACTTTACCGGATGGATTTTTTACCGGTAGCCGCAAAACTTCCTACTTCTAAGTTGACCATACCGGATGACTTTTTTATTCCGCTGAACAGATAGCTTGCTACCGCTTGAGTGACTTTACTGGACGATTCTCGAAAGTGGCTTTTACCTCAAAAATAAACAACAAAAATGAAAAATTTGCTGGTGAAACGTCATTTTAATTCCTAGATATTGGCATATCAGTGATCAATTTTTGATCCAAAACATCGAACAAACGCCATTTTTATGAACCCGGCTTAGTGGTGCCTCGCGCTTCGCATTCTTTATTTGAGGGAAGCAACTTTGTAATATATTAAACAAATCAAGGGATTCACGAACAATTGACAATATTGTGATAAGAAAACTGCAATAAATTACTAAATTGATACAATACGCAATGTTGGAAATAGGCAAAGGTGGCAGAGAAACAAGCCTAGCGCCTTCAGTTCACCTGGATGCAACTATTCGGGCTCCAAGGACGTTCGTGTTGCATACGCACGAGAGTGAAGGCGTTTTGACGCTCGAGACACACATTCGCACATTGCAATGCGAGGATTCCAAATTCTCGTCTCGGCACATTCTCTTTTTGCGCTTTCTGGCCATGCATCTCTCACTTTCGGGGTTTGTACTTTTGGAATTTGGCGCTTTTGAGCAACGTTCTTTCCTATTTTTCTTGAAATTGAAATGTTCTGCTTCACTCGTAATTTTAGCCGCAATTTAATGTCTTTGTTTTTATTTTGTTTACAGGTGAGTAATGCTTGGTTCAAGTCTACTTGTCTTATTGCCTGAGTAAGTACCTGTTCTGAAAAAACACCCTAAATTATTTGCATGAGAATTTCTAACGTGGCGTAATGTTCGCTTAGGATACGAACTAATTCGGACGTGCCGTCATAGTGAAGGTCTACTGAGACAAATACCGATTTCATCCATAATCAGTAACCAAGCTCCCTATTATAAATGAACGAATGAAACCGGGGACTTATTGTTGAAATTGACAAACATATAGTCAAGAAAGACAAAAGGGATATCAGTGGCGTGGCGTGCTTTGCGATGTATCGATTGATCGGCCGTTTAAACCTATGGAAAAGTATAGATAAACAGGGTGTTCGCAGCGAACACCTTAATAATCGATTTTTTACCACAGCTCCAAATGGGGAAAATATCGATAGATCGCAAAGCACTCCACGCCACTGAGGGATATGGAGGGATCATCTTATTGGTTGAAGCGAGCCGTTGCAATGGACAGAGAATGTAGATAATGGACTAACGAACGGCTACCCACGAGTGACCCTGTAAATATGTGAAACGTCTGCAGGCTCATACGGCGCTCTGCCTTAGCACGGCAGAATAGTAAGTCCATCATTTCCCTCGTTAGTCTATAAAATCCCATTCGTTCCAAACAGTAGGGTTGCCCCATTTTCCCGATGAATCCACTATTTTTAAAAGGGTGCGTAAGTCCAAAAACCTACTTTTTCGGGATGAAGAAGAAACTGCTCGAAAGTTCCAGAAGAGGAAGTAAGTCAGGCTTTGATAAACGAGGTCGGGCTTTTCTATTCACTAGACTTCCGTCATTATGACTTAATAGATGTGCGCCCATGTAAAAAAATCCAAGAGTGCAATACAAGCGATTTCAAAAAAATTCGACTGCCGCCTTTTTGGAAATAGCGGATTCCTCGGTCACTCGCTTTGTATAACAAGTTTAGTAATGAGCTCACTAGTATTTTTACACTAGCATGGCAGGATAGTTGGTCCATCATTTTCTGTAAATAAAACCATCCGTTTCGACCATCTGGATCGCCTTAATGTCCCTTTACCTTCCTAGTCTATAGCTTTGTCTATCACTTTCAATATTTCGCTGGCTGCACTTTTTACCCCTCCGGCTTGACAACGCTGGCAGAGATGGGGGTTGGAATCATAACGATAAGCCGGGCGCGAAGACCGGCACATACTTAAGCGACTTCTTAATTCATTTGTCAATCATCTTGTCTAAAAAATTATAAATTTTATTAACAAATGTCACATTTACACAATACGTGTGTTTACATGCACCCAAAGTCCAAAAACGCAATAAAAACGATTTACAACACATTTAAGTTCCGCCCTTTCAAAAATAGTGACTTCTTTGTCGATCTTTTTGTCTAACAACTTTAATACTCAGCTCGCTAAAATAATGGGATGTGTGAGAACGCCTTCAATTGTGGCGTGGTACCTCACGCATTCCGGAGAGTACGAATAGTTGTATCCTTGCGCCTTAGCAATACGATGGAAGATTCATATCAATTCAAGCAGTTTTGAAAACGCCTTCAATTGTGCCGTGATACTTAGCGCATTCTGGAGAGTACGAATAGTTGTATCATTGCGCCTTAGCAATACGATGGAACACTGGATCTAGAGTCCAGACTCTTGAAAACATTGACATGAAAAAATACTCTTGATTCATTCGGATTTTTGCTTGCATCTAAACGAAATCCGCTTAAATTAAGAGGCTTGATTCTTGATTTAAGGTAGATTCTGATTGAATCAAAGAGTACTTTTTCTTGTCGATGATTTTAAGAGACCGGACTCTAGATCCAATGTGTTTTTTTTTCCAGTGTAGTAGATCGATATATTCGCTGGTTCAGTTGTAAGCAAAACCCGAAGCTCAACTAAAAATGCAATCTCTGTTTACCTGCCATAATTTTACCTTCGCTTTGAAATCGCGGTGGACTAATCAAAATGAAGTTCTTGTTGCATTTGTTAAGAATTCGCGACTCAAGCACTGATTCCAACCTACAATTTTGCGAGAAACACGATTCGGGTGTCTACTAGTCCGGAATTTCCGGAAGTAGGACTTATTTTTTAGGGGCGGTCCGGAAATACTTAAAAAGTGCGGAAACTCCGTACGAAGGTCCGGAATTTTTTTTTCATTCTCTCGTCATTTCCGTGCAATTGTTTTTTTTTCCAGTGCTGGATCGCCTTAATTTCCCTCTATCTTCCTTGTCTATAGCTTTGTCTATCCATTTCAATAATTCGCTAGCTGCTCTTTTTACCCCGGCCGGCTTGACAACGCGGGCAAAGACGGGGGTTGGAATCATAACGATAAGCCGGGCGCGAAGACCGGCACATATTTAAGCGACTTCTTAATTCATTTGTCAATCACCTTGTCCAACAATTTTTAAAATTAACGAATGTCATTTTTACACAATACGTGTGTTTACATGCAAAAAAGTCCAAAAACGCAATAAAAGCGATTTACAACAAATTTAACTTCCGCCCTTTTAAAAATAATGATTCCTTCGTCGATCTTTTTGTCCAACAACTTTAACACTGAGGTCGCTGCCATTTTCACCTTAGCATGATAGGATAGTTTATCCATCATTTTCTCTCATATTCGTCTCTAAAAACCATCCGTTTCGACCATCTGGATCGCCTTAAGGTGATTCGATGGACGCCATATTTTGTGTCAGAACGGCATGCGATACATCGCATCAATTGGTTCCATTTTTTCAGCTACTCGTCATTTTTCTCCAATTTTGAGATCGCAATCCTGTTGTCAGGAGACTAAAGCACTCTCCAATTTTGACAAAAAAATTCAACGTAATAAAGGCGTGGTTCATTTTTAGAGAGAAAACATCGGATTCGATACTGATATCGAAATTGCACTCGAATGCGATATTTTTTCTCTAAAAAAATCACGCCTTTATAACGTTGAATTTCTTTCTTAAAAATGGTAAGTGAGTGCTTTAGTCTTCTGACAACAGAATTGCGATCTCAAAATTGGAGAAAAATGACAAGTAGCTAAAAAAAATGGAACCAATTGATGCGATATATTGCTTACCGTTCTGACACAAAATATGGCGTCCATCGAATCACCTTAATTTCCCTTTATCATCCTAGTCTATAGCTTTGTCCATCAATTTCAGTAATTCGCTGGCTGCTCTTTTTACCCCGGCCGGCTTGACAACGCGGGCAGAGACGGGGGTCGGAATCATAACGATAAGCCGGGCGCGAAGACCGGCACATATTTAAGCGACTTACGGGGTAATTCCCGTGTTCCAGTCGTATTTAACGTGTTATCTGAACACGCGCGCCGCGATCCCGTATTAGCGTTATCCCTGCATAATGCAGCTGGTAGCGCCGAGTGCCCATCCCCGCTGTTTATGACCCTCGAATGCGCACCGGGACTCGGCCCGCACGGCGCGCGCGCTGCCTTCGCAAGTGAAATTCGGAGCTTTGCAGCGGGAATTTATCGGGGGCGCCCGTGAAAAATGAGGCGGGCTGGGATTTTCAGAGCTTCCTACCCTTGCGGCGCGGCGGTTTCCCTGAGTGGAGTAGTCGAATGGATTGAGTCCAGCGCAGAGGAGCTAGAGTACCCATATAGGGAGAGTATGGACAACTCGAATTGAATCAGTGAGTTCGAAAACATACCAACTCGGGTTTCTTTCGATTTTCTTTTTTTTACGGTTTAGTAACACTTACGTATAGAAGCATCTGCACGCAAAAGGAAATTTCAAAATTGCAATCAGAAGTGCTCGAAACAGGTACGGGAAAAGGGAAAAATCGAAGTATTTCATTGGAAATACCAATTTTCGGCCATTTCAAGGGAAACGGATGACCATCCGATTTTGCGGTTTTCTTTTTTCGGTTCAGTATACCTAGAGTACCTGTGTAGGGAGAGTACCGACAGATCGGTTCATGGAGGGCTTAGGGCCCAAAAGTGCAGCCACCCTTCTAACCAACTTTTAACGCACAAAATTTCACTGCCAGTCTGCAGATTCCAATTCTAACCACGATGGCCAAGAATGTACAGAAATGAGTGTTCTTCTGCGAAATTGAGTAAATTATGCAGAAACTGAGTCAATCACGCGCTAAATAAAGGACGGTTCTTAACAATAGTATCAGTAAATCGCTCTGGATAATTGAAATTCATAGGTTGGCTACCCTTTTGGGCTCTAACTTTATTCGCGGAGGCATCGGTGAAGGCCTGATGGACTTTGGGAGTTTCAGATCTGTCGGTACTCTCCCTATACAGGTACTCTAAGTATACCTTGTACCAACAAGTTATATAAATATTCAAGCGTTTATTCAGATCGAAAAATATAATTTTTTGGGGGCAGACTATGAAAAATCAGTATCTGAAAGTCGGTGAGAACGAAAACATACCAACTCGGAAATTTTTAAGCGCTTAATTCTCTGTCATCAAACATGGTGTATCGATTTCAACTTGGTGCTTTACAAAGTCTCAAAAGTACTTTTCCTTTGGCACCAAAAAGGTTTTTCTCAAACTAACTTCTTCGCCCGCTGCGCAGTTTTAGGTGTTTCCTGAACAATTTTTTTCCCCGAGTTGGTGTGTTTTCGAACTCATTGATTCAATCATGTAGCTCTTAGGGCCCAAAAGGATAGGTAACCTTTGAAAACGAAAAATGTCACTGTCAATCTTTAGACTCCAATATCAAACGAAAATAGACAACGAAATTCATATGTAAGCATTCTTCCGCAAAAATGAGTAAGCCTTTACAAAAACCAAGTCAATTACGTGCTTTACCAACGACAGTTTCCAACAATTGTGAAAATAAATCACTCTGGATAATTTGAATTCATAGATTGCCTACCCCTTTGGGGTCTAAGAGCTCCATCACCGTCTCGAGATGCATCAGCCTTATCCGTCGATAGTCGGACCTGACTTCTGTCGCCCTTAGTATTGCCAGAGTTGGTAGATTTGGCCGAACCAGCTCTTGTGATACGGGGCGACAAGTCATTCTTTTTCAGCATGACAACTCTGTTACAAGGCGGAAAGTGAATACTAGCAATTCTTCGAATTCTTTCCGAGGACTGGCAGTGATGTGTCTTAGAGAATTTCTCAAAATTTTGACACAAACACCACGCACAGTCACAAATAAAACACTAAACGATGCAGAATTTACTGGCACACACTTGAGAGGTCATTAAACATTTAAATTCTGAGATTAACTTTGGAAAACGTCAGGCATAACTGGAGCACGACGCACCCGCGTCCTCACGATGTTATGCAATATTTTCGACGTGTCCATACTCTCCCTGTATAGGTACTCTAAGAGGAGCCATGTTTTTTTTTTGGAAAGTTAGGGGTCTGCTTGCACTATTAAAAATCGAGGATTGAAATAGAGGTAGTGGATTCGATCAGTATGAATTGATCGAAAAATGAAAGTGTGAACCGATAGACGTGATTTGATCGACAATCGTGAATCAATCGATAAATCCGTGAGTCGATAGACAAACCGGTGAATCGATCGAAAAATACCGTTAGTCTATTGAGAAATCCGTGAATCGATCGGCAAACCTGTGAGTCAATTGAATTTTGTCGATCGAATCGGTGCCGATGGAATCACGTCCATCGCTTCTTATTTTGGTTTTTCGATCGATTTTTTCGATCGATTCATGTCGATCGAATCTATATCGGTTTTTTTTTTAAAAATTAATCGTCGATCAAGTCTGTGTCGATTGATTCACGCCGACCGATTCACGTTTTTGTTTTTCAATGGAATCAACTCGTATTTTATAATGTGTCGATCGAATCGGTATAGATTGATTAACGTCGGTTGATCTTCGTTTTCATTTTTTGATCGATTATGTCGATCGGATCCATACCTTCCCTATGGAATGACGAATTAAAGGTATGTTACATGAGATGCGAAAAATTTGAACTCATCTTAGCCCGCAGCCTGATTCAGCCGGGCGTCTACAAGTCCGGATATAGTACTGATTTTTTAAGGGCGATCCGGAAGCACTGAAAAAGTGCGGAAATTCCATTAGAGAGACCGCAAGTTTTTTCATTTTTTTGTCGTTCCTGTCAAATTTGAGCGAAAAACTTAAATTTTTGAAATTTTTCGAATTTCGTCAACTGGAGGTACTGAAAAAGTACTGATTTTTCTGTTAAGGTCTGAATTGCTTGGGAATGTACTGAAAAAGTACTTTAAACGTACAGATTTTCGACCAGCCTGTTCTAGTAGACACCCTGGATTCAGAAATCTCGTAATTCTTATGAAAACCCTAGGAGAATCTGCTTTTATACGAAAGAGGAAGTAGAGTGGTGCAGGTAGAATTCATTGGGGTGTTGATGAAAAATGAGGCGTATCCGGCATGCAGAGCCGCTAACCGTTGCAAAATGCTCACTCTCAAAGTTCATTCGAGTTTAGTTTGGAAAGTGCAGTCTGCCGTGAGTAAAACTTCTATGTGTGCGGCGCCTAATAGCTCAACAGTTTATGTCGTAGAGCTTTTTCGACGAAGCATCCCAACGAATTTGAAACGGGGACGAACTTCCCGAGGTGTTCCGGCGTTTCGCTTGTAGGAATTGTAGGATGTCCACTCACATTTTACCGGTTCAGGTAATACATATCGTCCTTCAAGACATCCCCAAAAAAATGTATCCTCTTTGTGAACTCGAGAATGGTCCACTAGACAAGGTACGAATTAAAGGATTCTGATGCACGTTTCTTAACCAGAATTTCACGTAGAACTCGATTCCCGCAACGAAAATGACTGAAACCAACTTCTAATGAAGATACTAACGTTTTCATTTCACATTGGTTACGAGGAATTTGAACTGCCCGCTGACAAGAAACTCAAAGCTCTACGTGAGTCAAATCGCGCACTACAACGGTTTCAGCAATCTTCTCAATCGAGCAATGTTCATTTCCCACCATGTGTTGTTCAAACTATAAGCAATTTGCTATCACTGAGCCAAAGCGTCAAGATCGAGGTTGCCAGATTTTCATATCGCAGAAACTGTCATGATACACGTTTAGCGCGCGATGTGAATCGCGTTGAGCATTGAGTTTTCATGAGCGGGTGGTTTGAATTCACGCATTAAGAATCATTTAATTTCTTCGTGAGAGGTTTATTTCAGTAATTTTTGTTGTGCGCATCGTGTTTTACGTGAAATTTTTGTGAAGAAACATGTATCAGAATGCTGAAATTCGTACCTTATCTAGTGGTCCATTTCAGCGGCACGTGCCAAGAGTGGAGAAGCTAAAATGGATTAATAACCACGTCATTTGATATAATATCGAAATCTTGGTTCAAACCATAACGAATAACATCTAACATTTAAACATCTAATCTAACATCTAAACATCTAACATCACCTCATTTACAAATTCTTCGTGGGGTAATTGTGTCAATTCATTACCCGGTAGTAGGGAAGAAAGAAAAGTTCACACAAGATATAAAAGTCGAACTAAAAATTGGTTAATTTTTCTCTGGTTATGTATTTTTTTTAAAAAAAAAAAAAACCTTTCGCGAATATCTCATCAAGATTTTCTCTGAATTTTTTCAAGAAAAGCACTTTTCGATTTTGTCAAGTCAACAAAGTTAAAAAGTCCCATCGACAAATAGGATGGTTCCACCCTGCTGAATTTTATCGCTTTCTACCATTTTCAGTAGCAGAGGTGAATGATAGGCAAAACTTTGCTCAGTTTGGCAATGCCGCGGTCTGGTCTAGGATAATGAGATGATTATGTAGGTGCCGTGTCAATTGCTCCGGATCTGAGCATGATCAATGGTTGTTGTTGCTGGTTGGCCTTTTAATAAAATAATAATGGGTCACCAGACAGTGTAGGACCCAAAGTAGTATTGGGCATATTTCCTCATCAAAGCTATTGCAGAATAAAGTGTACATGCCAGAAATATCAAAATTCGATCACTCTTAACGCAGTGGCGATTCTTGGAAGTTGGCAATACTGTTTTTCTCCGCTTGAATGTACATGTTGAAGGCAAATAGTCAAATCAGGCATTTCGTCAAATACCTAAGCAAATAGTCAGATATTCTTACTTAGATTGAAATTTTTATTTTCCCCCTAATTTTAGACAAACTAATTTGTTGCTCCTGTATGAACGAATTCTCCGTAAAAATATGGAGCACACAATAGTATTTTAAACGATTTTAAGATCCGCAGTGTTGGATCGTGAATTCTCTTGTTGTGCTGCTTGCCTATTTTGAAATCTCTGTAAATGAAAACTAAAGGGGTTGATACGTGCGAGTTAATGACGCGCCTTATCAACACATTTCGTTGGAGTTCACTGCTTGTTTTTTAATATTTTTAGCTTTTTTTACCCATTTTTACTTTTACTTTCTTCCTATTTCCATTCTACTCCTTGATAGACATATCCGTTCTTGAAATATGATCGCTGACTTGACAACGGAAACCGAAGGCGCCAAGCATCGCGCCTGGGCGCGTGGGTCGCGACGAGATCGTCGGGATGAATGGCAATTGTCGCGAACTTACGTGGCGTGCTTTTCGATATATCGATCGATCCGCCATTTAACTCATGGAAAAGAATCGATTAACATGAAGACTTTCTTAATCGATTCTTTTTCACAGGTTCAAACGGGGAAATATCGATAATCGATAGTTCGCACCTCGCCACTGGTGCACACACCTGCATCCACTTGCTGCATTTCGTCGCCCTTCCGACGAAAGGTCGTAACTACACTTCGCGGTGAACCCTGTTGTCCATGTAATTCGATGATTTCCGGGGCTCAGCTCAAATTGTAGTTACGTCCTTTTGTCAGCCGAGCGCGGATGTATGCCAAAGTCGTTGGATGTAGTAAACGAGCCCGATTCCGGAGGAGTTGACAGCCGCTGTCAACGAGACGTGTCCACGCTTTTCTTTTGCACCCTGTTGCCAATTCTACAGGAAAAATACTGATATTAATGGGCCGTCTGTAAATTACGTCAACCATTTTCCCTGGCTTTATGACCCCTCCCAACCCAGGCCGGAACCCAAAAGCGCACCCGCGCGCCAAAGAGGGGTCATTAGAGCACAACCTAAAAGCGCACGGTGACAAATTTTGGCGAATAATTGTTAAAAATAATGGCAACGTTGCTTACCTCTAAGTTGATATAAACGATGAGAGCGTAGTTAAAGAAATTGAAGATAGTGGGTATGGATTGATAGAAAGTTCCCAAATTTGTCTCACTAATGTCACTCACCTCTAGGTCTTCCCCTTCAAAATTACGTCATTTCAAGCGTGCCTCCTTTTTGAGCCCAAAAACAGGGTGTCTTAGTGTCTACAAGTCCGGAATTTTACGGAAAGTCCGGAAATGGTACTGATTTTTTAAGGGCGGTCCGGAAATACTGAAAAAATGTGGACATGTCGCAAGGAGTCCGGAATTTTGTTTCATTTTTTTCGCATTTTTGTCGCAATTTGAGCGAGAAATTCAAATTTTTGAAATTTCTCAACTTTCGTCAAATGGAGGCACTGAAAAAGTTCTGAATTTTTCTGTTGAGGATGTACTGAATTTTTTGGGAATGTCCTGAAAAATTAATGTAAGAGAACTGATTTTTGGCCAGCCTGTTATAGTAGACACCCTGAAAAAGCTTTATGACGTATCCTCTAAATTGCCGACATGTCCGTACTCTCCCTCAGTGGCGTGGCGTGCTTTGCGATATATCGGCTGATCTGCCATTGAAATCTATGGCAAAGGATTCATTATCAAGGTGTTATGAACGAACTCCTCAACAATAGATTTTTACTCCAGTGTCAAATGGAGAAATATCGATAATCGATCATTCACGCCACGCCACTGCTCTCCTTATGCACAGCCCGTTCCGGACGCTCAAACTGTATGAGTTAAGTCTTGGGGCATCGATTCGGGTGTTGACTGTTCAACATTTACAAAAACAAACCGAGAAAAAAGGGAAGTTGCTTTAACATTCTGGATGTAAAAAAAGTTTGCGAAAACTCATCAACTACTGCATTAACTACCGCAGCAGTTAGTTTTACATCTTGGCATTGCTGAAGTAACTGCTGCGGTGGGTATTTCAACAGTTTATTAGTTCCCGCATTCTTTTTTTTAAATCGAGAATGTTAAATCAACCTTAATTTTTTTTCGGTACAGCAAAAAATGACCCAATATAACATTTATAAAAAAAAAAATTGAGGGGAAACCGCATGTTTCGTGATTGTTGTTTTCGGACTTTTGATTCAAAGGTCATCAGCTTGCGGACCTTTGAACTTCAGCAATCAACCCGCATCGATGCCCCGAGACCGAACCTCCAGCTTAAGCTTCTGGAACGGGCTTATATAAGGTTCTCTATTCGAAAAGTTTGAAATGAAAGGTCTACGATTTATTTAGAAGATGAATATGTGGTCCGAAAAAATTTAGCAAACTCGAAATATCCAATCGGCGTTTTTCGTTGGCACTGCAGCAGTGCAAGTTCAAGCCTCTCAGTCGAGCGTCTACTTCAAGAGAAGGGGGCAGCAGGGGATTAGATACGGGAGGAGGGAGAGGGGGGATCATACTGCCCACAGTGGATCAATTAAGTCAGAGAAGTCGGACATGATATTTTTGATGTTTATTTCGTCTCATTTTAATTTCAAGGGGTGTTGCTGGAAGAAAATTTCACGAAAAAACCAATGGAACCACTTTTAGAACCTCAAAATTCTGTGAAAACGGAGTTGCAAGCTTTTAAATTTTTCAAATTTTGTCCGCTCCTCCTATTGACTCGACTCAATGTGTGGCCAGACATGGGAGGAAGGGGAGGGGACGGCCAACAGTGGATCAAATCAATCAGGAAGTCGGACTTGAAATTTGTAACTAAAACTGCAAATTTTGATGTTTATTTCGTCACATTTCAAATTTTAAGGGATGCTACTGTAAGAAAATTCCACGCGGAAACCAATAAAACCACTTTTAGAACCTCCAAATTTAGTTTAAACGGAATGGAGATGTTGCATGTGTGAGGAATTTGCGATTTTACTGTTAATTCTTGTGTAAAAGTTCGTGAAAAACACGATGGTGCTACTGGTTTTTTCTGAAATCAACTCTCAAGCTCAAAAAAAGCTCTCCAGTTGAGGCCAAAATGGAGGGGATATCCCACGCTATCCTGAGAGTCCACGTCTACATCAAGACAAACTCTCCATGCAAAGATAGGGAGAAAATACATTGACAGGGCTGCCACTTTACTTGGGGACTCTAAAACTGAATTCACGGCAGCCCTGTCGATGTATTTGCTCCCTTTCTCTGCATGGAGAGTTTGTCTTGTTGTAGAGGTGGACTCTCAGGGTAGGGTGGGATATCCCCTCCATTTTGGCCTCAACTTGAGAGCTTTTTTTGAGCTTGGGAGTTGATTCCAGGGAAAACCAGTGGCACCATCGTGTTTCTCGCGAACTTTTACATAGGAATCAATGGTCAAATCCCAAATTCCTCACACATGCAACATCTCCATTATAAGCTTCTGAACTTTACAAATTTTGTCCGATCCCTCCTATCGACTCGATCCACTGTGCGACCGGGCGATGAAATTTACGAGTCGTAATAATCCGTCCGGGACCGGGACTGTAACTCTACGCGACCAATCCGTCGCGTATAATAATTAAATTTGATTACGTTGGCGAGGGGTCGCGCGGTCGCTTACGGCCGCCTACTTGTCTTCAGAGGCGAGGCGTGCCTTGCGATAGATCGATTGATCTGCCTCTTAGACCTATTAAAAAGGATCGGTGAACAGGGTGTTCGCAACGAACACCCTAATGATCGATTCTTTACTATACCTGACATGGGGTAATATCGATAATCGACCATTCCTTCTCCAGGGTGTCCGCAAGTCCGGAAATTGGACTGATGTTTCAAGGGCGGTCTAAGGGCCTATGGAATGACAAATGAAAGGTATATTACATAAGATGCGAAAAATTTGAACTTAACTTAGCCCGCAGAATGATTCAGCAGGGTGTCTACAAGTCCGGAATTCCTGGAAAGTCCGGAAATAGTTCTGACGTTTTAAGGGCGGTTCGAAAGTACTGTAACAGTAAGAAAATTCCGCAAGAAAGTCCGAAATTTGTGTCATTTTTTGCAATTTGAGCGAGAAATTAAATCTTTTGAAATTGTTCGAATTTCGTCAATTTTAGGTACTGGTAAATTATATACAATTGAAATATCGATAATCGACCATTCATGCCTCCAGGGTGTCTGCAAGTCCGGAAATAGTACTGATTTTTTAAGCATGGTCCGAAAGTACTAAAAAAGTTACGAAATAACGCAAAAAGGTCCGAAATTTTTGTCAACGGTGTCGCAATATGAGCGAGAAAGTTAAACTTTGGAAATTTTTTAAATTTCGTTAATTGGAGGTACTGAATTTCTTAGGAATGTACTGAATAAGTACTGTAAAAGTACTGGTTTTTGGTCAGTCTGTTTGCGTAGACACCCTGGCCTTGTTACTGGTTGTCTCAATGCCGTATGCATGATGCAACTCTTTCAACTCCTGAGCCGCTCAAATTGCATCTGTCGAGTTGAAGGCGAACTAGATTTCTTAATCCAGTTTTTGGTTAAATAGACTTGCTTGCGAGAACGGGGCTTAATTCTAACTTTTGCAACTTGAATCTTGATGAAAACGCTTCTCGGTAAAAAAAAAAGGGGGGGATACAGAAAAACAAGCAGGAAGCTCCAACGCATTCGCGTCGGAAAGCGGCTCTGGCGACGGTAGTTGTTTTGGTAACCTTTGTTTGCTATCAGCTGATGTCGAGTAGTATGACTAGGAAGCTCCAACCACGGCATTCTTCGAAAAAAGCGCGAAAACTTATAGATTTGAATTTTCAAATTTTAAACGTAAAGTACATTTTTTCCAGTGCGAGATTAAAGCACAGACCCGTTTTGAATTATTGACAGTATCACCATGATTCCGAAAATACACTACACAACATAGCATTCGCTCACAGGAAAAAGATATCAATTAAAATAAAATCAGTCCCCCCTAAACAGCAGAAAATGGCGCCGATTCCCATTAACCAACGCGCGGTCTCTCCAATGTAACATGGTCCAATGATACTCCCCAGCTGGGACCGTCCGGAATAGCAGCTCTAGTGCAAGCACCAGAGCCGCTAATAGAAAAAATAGAGAGTTGCAATACATTAGGGGGAAACAGAAATCTTGTTCCGCAGGGATTGGAGCCCCTGCTCACGTGCGGATTTGTATATTAACCAACTTTGGCTCACGTAGAGTTTCACCGAGAAAATGAAATTGCTGATAAAAAAATTGTGTTTTTAAAAAAAGTGTCAGACATGTTTCAACGAAAATTTTATAATAAAAAAATGATAATGTAACCACCCTTAGAGTTAAATTAGCTTTCCACTAATGTAAAACGTACATTTTAAACATGTCAGGCGTATATTTGAACAATGTATTGTTACAGCAGCAATTTATGTTGACTGTGTTTATTGCATGAAACGCAATGGTGCCGCTAGTTTGTGTAACATCAACTTCTAAGCTCACAGAAAGCTCTTGAAGTTCGGGCTTGAATGGTGACACATTTTGGGATTATAGGACAGTATCCGCACCTCTGTAATTAGCCCCACTTTCCGTGCAAAGATAGGGCTGAATACATGCAGGGTTGTCACTCTGAGATAAAAATTAATCTTTTAACTCGGCATTTTTGTTAGCTTCTTCGAAGTAATATTTTGTACAAAAAAAAGAAAAACTCCAACATACAATAATATTTTATCTTTAATAACAGATGAAAAATTCTCGCTGTTTAGTATAAATGTATCTCTCGTTACTACTATAGGGTTGCCACAGTCAGGGAATACCAGAAACCCGGGAAATAACAAGGACTTTTGAAATGTCAGGGAAAACTTGGAAATGTCCTGACATTTTAACAATTGGGAAAATGACGAAAGTGTCAGGGAAAACTTATTAAGTCACCTTCAATTGGGCTCTGAAATGAGCTTGGCGTTTCGAAAAACAAGTTTACCTAAAAACTATTTCAAATCGTGTATTTTTAACCGTCTGGCATAACTTCAATATTGTCTGGGAATTTTACCAAAATGTGTCGGGGAAATCAGGGACTTGTTAGAGATATCAGGGACATGTTAGGGAAATTCATTACACTGGAAAAAAAACACATTGGATCTAGATTCCAGACTCTTAAAAACATCGACAAGAAAAAATACTCTTGATCCAATCAGATTTAAGCTTAAATCAAGAACCAAGCCTCTTAATTTGAGCGGATTACCTTGCTTGAATCAAGAGACCTATTTCTTGTCAATCTTTTCAAGAGTCTGGCTCTGGACTGAGTCTGTGTTTTTTTCCCCCCGTTTACGGAAAGTTTGCGGCAACTCTGTGAATTTTAATCTTAACTCAAATTTATTTTTGAATTTTTTCGAAATTATGTCTTTATTCAAATATATTAAATGGATTGTTTCGTCTGCTGTCGAGGCAACAATGCTGGGGCAGGAGTTGAGCCCCCCTCCCATCTCCGTCCCCGCAGAAAACTCCCTCAATTCCCATCTCAAGTTTACTCATGCTTCCCCCGTAATCAACTTTTTTGCTCCCTGTTATAGCCATTAATTTCTTACTCACCTTTTTTGTCCCACCCATGTGCGTTCTCGGTGATTACTGTCTCGCAAATAATACGGCCACGCTTCCAACATTGTTGCGGGTTTAGCATATCGCAGTCTTGATTAATCGAATATTGAGACTTCATAAAGTGCATGAACGTCATCAAATTAATTTTACAGAGTGTCCTGAAAAAGCTGAATCGATCACAGCAATTTTTTCTTTTATGGATTTGCCGCTATGATGATCGCTCGTGGAACATTAATGAAATTATTAGAATTTGATAGGTTTCAGCTTAGTATGCACAGCTTTCTTTATTAAAAGGAGAAAAATATACCCCTGGCAACATTGTAGAAGATGTTAGCATCTTTATTAGTTTTTGTGTAGTGTAGCACCCTTATTGAGATGTGGCACCATCATGTCCTCCCACCTCTATTGCTGTAATTTTTATTTTCGCATCTTATTTTATTGCTCTTCAGCTTCTGTGCAAATGTTTCAGATCAGCCTTTTTCCGTACACTGTGTTTTCGCAGGAAATAAAGCATCATGAGTCACTGAAAAAAAAAAAAAAAACTAGATCCAGTCCTCCAGATCTTCTAGATCTAGTGTGCACACTGGATCTAGAAGATACTGGATATAGTTCCTTCTGGTTTATAGATTTTCAATTTCAATCGCATTTCATCTTCTTTAAAGCATGCTATAAGTAAATTTTTCGCAGATTTTCTGATTTCTATTGTGTTCCTTTTTTGCAGGTGAGTGTCATAATACGATGGTCTTAACAAGGATTGGATTCTTGCTTGTAAGTAAACGTCTTCTCCAACTCCCTTCTTCGTTCAAGAAATTTTACCATCTTCCGTGTATCACACGTGTTTACGCCTTGCCTGTTTTGTTTGTGAGGGTGAGGGTGAGGGTGTTGTGTGTGTGTGTGTTTTTTAGGGGGGTGGATTAGCTACCCCGGAAAAAGAAACATATTGGATCTAGAGTGTAGACTCTTGAAAACATTGACAAGAAAAAGGACTCTTGATTGAATCAGATTTAAGCTTCAATCAAAAGGAAATCTGCTCAAGTTAAGAGGCTTGGTTCTTGATTTAAGCTTAAATCTGATTGAATCAAGAGTATTTCTTCCTGTCGTAGTTTTTAAGAGTCTGGACTCTAGATCCACTGTGTTTTTTGTTTTGTTTTTTTTTCCAGTGTATTCCCGAGTTCGAGAAAGAATCTCATATTTTTTTAAGAGCCAAATATCCGAAGGCTTGTAAATGATGTATGTGTATATTTTTCAGAACAATATGCATGGAGCAAAAAGGAACTAGCCCGGTTACAGTATTTTCAAAATTGCGCACCTTTTCTTTTCTTTCAAAAATATTAAATGTGTGTACGGTATCAGAATTCACACCATTATTTTTGTTTATAATCAACAATTTTTTGGTGGGAAGTGAAAACTTCCTGCTATTTTGGGAGATTTTTCAGATAGTCATGAAGAAGCAACATTTTTACAACACTGTAACCGTAAATGCAATCCTAATGGTGCACTCTCTCAAATGCCGCAAATCTTTGAATGAAATAATTGACAACATACAGAGTCTCTCTCTTTACATCGGTGTATAAAATACTTGAACTGATCTGACTGACCCATTAATTTTCTTTTCTCGGTCAACGATTGCCGATCAATCGTGAAACGTAATCGCTTTGATTATTTCCGTATCGAGATTCCAATGGACCACTAGACAAGGTACGAATTTCAGTATGTTGATACATGTTTATTCACCAAAAGTTCACGTAAAACAAGATGCGCACAACGAAAATTACCGAAATAAACTCCTTCCGAAGATATTTAATGATTCTCGGTGCATGAATTGAAAGCACCCACTCATGAAAACTCAATGCCCTACGTGATTCACATTGCGCGCTAAACGTTATCATGAACGTCTCTGCGATACAAAAATCTAGCAACCTCAATCTTGACGCTTTAGCTCAGCTATAGAAAATTACTTATAGTTTGAAAAACACATGATGGGAAATGAACATTGCTCGATTGAGAAGCTTGCTGAAACCGTTGTAGTGCATGATTTGACTCGCGTAGAGCTTTGAGTTTCCTTTGAGCGGGCAGTTCGAATTCCTCGTAACCAATGTGAAATAAAAATGTTAATATCTCCGTTAGGGGTTGGTTCCAGTGATTTTCGTTGCGCGAATCGTGTTCTACGTAAAATTCTAGTTAAGAAACATGTATCAGAATGCTTAAATTTGTACCTTGTCTAGTGGTCCATTTTGACATGGATGAGTCAAATCGATATTTTAACGGACAGCAATATTAAACTCATCATTTAACCCCCCAACATTTGTATTTTGGCAGACGAGGAGGAGGGGAATACCATCGACATTTGGGCCAAAAACAACCTAACTTCATCGAGCGTTGCCTGATTTCCTCTCCTCTTTAATTTTTTTCAACAGGAAACTAAGCAACACCCAGACTTGTAATTTGACAACACTGGAAAAAAACACATTGGATCTAGAGTCCAGATCCTTAAAAACATCGACAAGAAAAAATGCTCTTGATTCGATCATATTTAAGCTTAAATCAATCGAACCAAGCCTCTTAATTTCAGCGGATTTTCTTTTGATTTAAGCTTAAATCTGATTGAATTTAGAGTCCTTTTTCTTGTCAATGTTTTCAAGAGTCTGGACTGTAGATCCAATGTTTTTTTTTTTCCAGTGAATGGCTCCGATGATAGGCCGAAATCAGCTACTTTCTGGACGAATATTTTGAAGTCTTATATCATGTAAAAAAGTTCATTCATTGAGCTAATTTCGCAGTCTTAGAATGAAGTTAGGTTCCTCATCTTTGTAGCTGGATAATTCAGCGACCATCAATAAAGTAGTCAACTACCTAATTTAACATAATTAGGAGCCACAATTTCTGGCCCATCCGTAAAACCACATATTTCATACGGGAGCTAATTGGACACATGTTGTTTCTGCACCGAGCCAGATATTGCAGTCCCCAATCGCAAAATGTAGTCCAATTTAAAGAGACAGACATAATTGCGGAGTGAGATTTCGAGGCAGGGCAGGGAACAAACGTCTCTTTTTAATTTTAGATTTCGTGTGTCGTTTTTGCTACCCGACAACCGAGGGTAGCTGCATAGACCGGCCGCGGCATTATTTGAACGCATTTCTGTCAAACGGAACTATGTTCATTATGACGTGAGCCCTGTTATGCATGTAATCTTATGGGTCTCAGGGCTCATGTCTTAATTCACATAGTTCCGTTTGATAGAAATACGTCCATTTAGCGGACTAGTCGTGTTGAATGTTAACTGTTGCTCTATTGCCAGATTGCACCGATCCCGGAAGCAGAGTGCATGGAAATCTAGGATTTCCGGCACTATTTGGCAGAGAACCCGGCGCTGCGGGGCGGGCGGCAATTTATGCCACCACCAGGACGTGGATCGTCACTCGTAAATTTGCACCCGGGCGTCGCTGCATAATTAGCCCCCCCCCCCCCCCCGACGCTGCCGCCCGGGGAAAAAATTTAGAAAATTTCACCGTTCCAGTCCCGGACAAAATATTTTAGAGGGTCACATACAGAGATGGAAAATTTCATAAAGTTTATTCCCGTGAAGTTTTAAGAAATTTTTTGAGACTTTTGGGGACGCATACAGGAGGCCAAGGAACGTCTGGAACCACTGATTTTCGATTTTGACGGTTCCATACAGAGATGGAAAATTTTGTGAAGTTTATTCGCGTTCAATTTCGTGAAATTTTTTGAAACTTCGAGGGACACGTTCAGGAGACCGAAGAACGTGTAGAATTAGAAATTATCGATTTTTACAGTCCCACACAGATATGTAAAATTTCATGAAGTTTATTCGCGTAAGTACTGAAAAAATGCGGGAATTTCGCAAGTAGGCCCGGATTTTTTTTCAATTTTTAGTCATATTTGTCGCAATTTGAGCGGGAAATTCAAATTGTTGAAATTTTTCGAATTCCGTCAATTTGAGGTATTGAAAAAGTACTGAATTTTTCTGTCGAGGAGGGACTGAAAAAGGACCGGAAAAGTACTGATTTTTGGCCAGCCTGTTTTAGTAGACACCCTGACGCCTAATCACGAATAAATCTTGTTGAGCAAAAGTACCTGTATGAGAAGAGAATGGACATGTCGAAATAGGGAACTCTTAAGGCACGAAAAGGCAGCCTCCGGCGCGAACATATAAACATGCTTCAAGGGATATTGAGAGAAGTTGAGTGCATGTATGGGGAGAGCTCAAACATGTCGAAATATGGAACTCTTAGAGCCCAAAAGGGTATAGCCAGTTGTCTAACAAAAAAAAACAAAAAAAAAACTGTAGAAAAATGACCCTTAACAAAACTGAATTTAAGTTCAATCCGCACGGATTTAACTACAAAAAACCGAGGTCTGTCGACAAGAAACGACGCTTCACGTCAAAATAACATCTCAAGAAATGATTTTTTAGTGGACTTTCAAGAATCGCTTTTGCATAGCTCAATGTTTCTTAGGGTACACATCGAAATAGAGATTGGCACTCCTTTACGTCAGAATAGCAAAGATATTTTAAAAAAAGAAGCAATTTAGCTGAAAACACTACCATTTCTGGGTCCGTACTTCGCGGTACAGAATTCTATTCCTCTAAAAAAGTTTGAAATATTTCAAAAATAGATTGTCATGCAACGCCAGGTTTTAGCCTCCTCCGTAGTTAACTATATCCATTACGCAGATTTCAACCCTCCTCTCTCTATACTGCCGTGCTAAGGAAGAACGCCGTATGAAAATTCGTCGCCAAATTTGCCTTGATAAAACATGTGTTTTTGACGACTTACATGCACATTTTCCTTTGAAATTTTCAGATGTATTAGATTAAATTGCATATGAAATTTTCTAAAAATTTTGGACAAAAATATGAACTATTCCCCGTAAATTCGGTTTTTATCGAAGGAAATTCGGCATCGTCTGAAGGCTTATACGGCGTTCTTCCTTAGCCCGGCAGTATAAGCGCGTCACTTAACACTGAACACTTAAACGTCCCTTTCGGAATGCTGCGCCAGTCGTGTTGCATCCTTGGATTTTGAAGGAGTTTTATACTCTGCACGTAAATGACTCAAATCAAGCCTCTACAGATTCATCGCTAAGTCCTTGCATACGTCTCAAAATCTAACCTTTAAAAAGAAAAAAAATTATAATCATCTGTTTTGTGTTTATTCATTCTTAGAGCGATAGAGAAAGATGTCCTCTAGATAAATGTGCAGCTGAATACGGCGAATCCAAGAAATTTCCTTATTTATAAAGTGCGCTGCACTTTCTGAGGGCATTTAATTATTTTAAGTGTTTGTTGACAGATGCTTCCAATATTGTTTAGGTCTCCTCCTTTAAACACTTCTGTGACAATTTAAATTGCCCACTCCTTTGTCAATATTTTTGTTTCGTTTTCATGAATCGCTCTAAAAGAGTGAAATTGGTGGTTAAGTTTTTGTTGACTGATGCTCTGAACATGATTATTAACCCATTCTCATCGCTCTTTTGTTCTCTATTTGCTCGTTTGATAATTTATTTTCTATTTGTAGATGTAGAAACATAATTCAGTTTTAGTGCTGCCCGTCGTAGCTGATGATTTTCGTTTACTCTGTTTTTTTCTAGCTTTTGGATTGATAAGCGATTTGCTTAATCCTTGTTTTCAATGCCTTTACTACACCCTGATTCGATCACTATCTTGTTATCTTAACTAGTATTCCTACAGTCTTCGTGTGAGACCATTTTAGTAGCGACATTTTCAGGATTTCGATTTTTTTTCAAGTTGTGCACTGGAAAAAATAGTTCTTTTCACAAGGCTCCTTCACTTCTTTTGCAACAGTCACCGAAGCTTCCGTTATGAGAACAGAGTACCCTGTTCCCACGACCGAAGTTCCGTTCTCACAACAGAAAAATTCTGTAAGTGTAACAAAAAAACTGCAGGAGCCCTGTGAACAGAAGGCTCTGTCGTCAGCACTTTCTATTTGTTTCTGTGTCGCAAAAAAAATTAGTTTTGTATTTTCAACAGAAGAATCTCTCTCCAATACTTCAACTATTCGATTTTCAAACCAAACTTTTTTCATCAGTTCACTTTATCACAAATGTTAGGTATACGAAACGAATGTTCGTCGTCTTGACAAAACCGATCGTTAGGATGATATGGAACACCGAACGTACAGTTCATATCATCGAACTTTGCTTTTCAAAAGCATGCCAAATGGACCACGTTGAGCATTAAGGAACCAAGCCACATCAGCTATTGCCAAATTTAATCGGGAAATTTCATTTTCTATACGAAAACGGTTGTGCAAATTTGTATGTAAATTTCGGTGACTTTTCTGCATAGTACAAAGCTGATTCCCTAAAATTTTACAAGAAATCCACACTAACGTTCCTTTCCTATACATTAAATTGCCCAGTTCGGCAATAGCTGATGTGGCTTGGATTCTTTCTGCTAAACGCGTTTGGAAAACGCCTTCAAATGCGGCGTGATACCTCACGCATTCCGGAGAGTTCAAATAGTTGTATCATTGCGCCTTAGGAATGCGACGGGAGATTACAATTGAAATAGCCTTCATGCATGCTGGCCTTTTCGATTTCCGTTAATATTTTTGCAGTCATGAATGCGTAGCTTAAGTGCGCTTCAGCTGGAATTGTATATAGCAAATGGGTAATTTCTATACGAGGATTATAAATAAACAAGTGGTACGGAATAAAACAAAAGAATATGAACTATACAAAACGATAATCCGGGTATCGGAACTTGGCTATTTTGAAAACGCCTTCAAATGCGGCGTGATACCTCACGCATTCCGGAGAGTTCAAATAGTTACACACTTACTCGAAATATGAGTGGTTCTTGTGATTTTAGCCGAAAAACGAGAGAAAATCGCCGATTTTTGGCCGTTTTTTTTCGATTTTGGGGGAGTTCCCATAAAGTGCCGGTGTTGCAAATTTGGATTCTCGTTAAGGACCCTCTATGGATGAGAAATCAGGTGAGAAAAAAAGTCCCGCTCTTAAAACCGCATAAAATCCCCGTATGACTGGACTAATACGTCGCGAAAAGGTACTTAAAAAGTACTTAATTTTTCCCCAAGGTTAGGTACTTACATTTTTCCTTAAGTACCTAAAAAGTACTAAAAAAGTACTTATTTTATTTTTGTGGACCTCAGTAGACACCCTGACGCGGTTCAAATGAGCCTCAATGCGTATGGAGGCCACTAATCGTGGCTCATCTCTGAATGCAGTAGTGGCGTGGCGTGATTTGCGATTTATCGATTGATCTATGTCCTTTAAACCTATTGAAAAGGATCGATAAACAGGCTGTTCGCAACAGACGCCGTAATAATCGATTCTTTACCATAGCTTCAAATGGGGAAATATCGATAATATAATCGATCATTCACGCCTCGCCACTAGAGTGTAGGGCTCTCTTCCGCGACACGGCAGAAAAGTCTAGCCACAGTATCCAAACCACATTTGGACCGCGTTTGGCAGGAAGGAACCAAGCCACATCAGCTATTGCCAAGTTTAATTGGGCAGTTGAATTTTTTACATGAAAACGGCTGAGCAGATTTTTGTGCAAATTTCAGTGAATTTTCTGCACAGTGCGAAGTAAATTTTTAAAATCTTCAAAGGAATCACAAACGCTCTGTTGTAAGCAATTAAATTCCTCAGTTAAATTTGGCAATAGCTATTGTGGCTTGCGTCCTTTTTGCCGTACGCTGTCCAAATTATTACTTCACTCATAGTAGAAGAGTGCCGCATAATTTTCTCACTCGCTCTCTGATGCATGAGTGAAGAAAGAGTAAAGAATTAGACTACATTTTGCAATTTGGAACTATCAATTCCTGTATGTACCATTAGCTTCCCTATGCACTTAAGTGTTTTTTCAGAAGAGCCAGAACTCATAGTTCCAAATTGCAAAATGCAGTCCAATGTATGTTCCAGTTTTCCAGAGTCTGCTTACCACTCAACGGACGCTTTACGTAGGCAAAATAAAATCATGCAATTCGTGGATTCTTGTTTGGTTCAGGTTCATACGCGCGCCCTAATACTCACTTATGAACTATTTACAATAATATAATGTGTATGGGCCGGAGTACCGGCAAACGGCCCTAGCTATCTGCATAATGTACAGAGACTGTACATTAGGATTTAAGATAATTTTTACAATATATTTGTAAGTTCGTAAAATAGTAAAGATATTTACAAAAAGAGTAAGTATTTGGATCTTAATCGTAATGCCCCCCTACCGCGCAATCGATGAAACAGTAGATTAGCAAATAATACATGTATAATACATGTATTTTGTAGTTCTCTCTATATTTAATAAAGAACAAAAAGAAAGAAAAAAAAGAAGAAAAAACAAGCAGTGAACTCCAACACAATGTGTTGATAAGGCGCGTCATTATCTCGCACATATCAACCCCTTTAGTTTTCATTTACAGAGATTTCAAAAAAGGCAAGCAGCGCAACAAGAGAATTCATACGATCCAACACTTCAACGACGTACTTTGACGAGACTGTGTATTGTGAAAGTAGAAAGCTATTCGAACGAATTTGAGTTTTTTGATCTGCCTGAAGCAAAATCTTATCAGATTTTTGAAGAAAAGTGCTACGGAAAAATTTAAGCGAAAAAAGGAAAAATTCTGTCGAACTCCTAGAAGATAAAGTCGATTTAAAGGTATTTTGGGGCTAAAATACCCAAATCACCGGTATTATAAATCCCGTTATATTATTGAAAAGAAATTGACTCGATATAAATGCAGTTGTATTAAATATGTCTTGATTTTGTCATTTTAAACGTCTTTTCATGCAAAGAAGCTCAACCATGTCCATGCTTTATTCATTCATGAATTGAAAGTAAAGCAATCCACATCCCGAAAATCTACCGATTTGCCGTAAAAATCGCAAAAACTTGATATACCAGGTTGATGCACCCACTCTTTGAATTTACCAATCAATTTAGTGAGTGCACGTATGTGAAAGTCAAAATGCTATAGTCATTGTGGGTGCATTCATTTTTCATGAAACAATTGTAAGTAATTTCAATCCCGAAAAACCATAAATTTTCCGTATAAAATCGAAAAAATCAAAACATGTCGACTCCCTGACGTGAAAATTAAATTATACGTGTGAAAATACTTATGTATCGATATGCTGAACAGAATGCCCGCCTCTCCTCGTAATTTACAAACCGTTCCTATACTCATCTCAAAATTTTTCTCAGAGCTTTGTGTTATTATCAGCTTCCATTTAAACCCCGGTTTGATGGCCGAATCGGCTGCCCAAAAAGCAAGCCATTTTTGAAGGGCTCTATGAGAAATTCGTGATATTATCAGCTCTCAGGAAATCACCCCATGGGTAAAATTGCTGGTATAAATTTTCGAGTGCTTAAAATAATCGTATTCAAGAAACTAAGGCATTAAACTATGGAGTCAATTTCGTTTTAATAATATAGCGGGATTTACTTGTCTTCAGGTCAAAACTCATACAAGGAAGCCCCTTGCGAGAGGCTAATTTTTTGTAATTTCACTCAATTGTTTCTCCTTTTTATAATTGAATTGCTTGTCACATTCTGAGGTCAATCATATTAAATTGTAATTTATACATTTCTTTTTTTCCCCCTTCATTTTATTTTTTGTTTGGAGAAGTTTTGTTGATTTCTTCGGATTTCGAATACTGTAACTTCTCTTCTATTTGGCCGATTTTTATGAATGAGACCTCTTTTAATTCGTGTTTCATCGGAGAGTAAGGAAAAAATTGCTAAAAACTCGCGAAACAATTTTTTTTGAAAATTGGGCGAATCCTAGCGTGACGGTGAAATGGTTAATGAAGCCTAAGTAATTGGGCGAGGGGCTGAGGATCCCGGCCTCGCTTGGCGACCGTCATTAGCTATTGTTCGTCGAGACGCCGACGCAGTGATCAGGAGCGTGGGGAAGAGAGGGGTAAGTGGATTCCTGTATGAGCCACGCTTAGCTAATGGTCTAATGAGTCTCGAGGCTCATCACAGATTGCACTTACACAGATTGCACTATCAGAGCACGGGTACCAACTTTTGAAAAGTATAACAGAGGTGTGGAGATCTGTCAAAGCAACGTTTTGAACAAAACGGAGGAGTTAAATTCTCGTTCCGAGAGTGCCGACCTGCTCAGCCATCCTCGAATCAGTTCGCTTGCTTCCGCTTATATATGCATATTTTAAATCAGCGCGTCGTACTCTTAGGCTTTTTTTAAAAAAACCAAGTAACGTAGACTCTTGGTATTCACTGCACATAAACTAGAGAGCCCCAGAATGAGAAACAACTTTAAATCATAATTATTGACGGATAAATAAACTTTTTACACGCTTTGGAAAATCTCAGAAGTTCGCGGTAGTCAATTTTCGGTAAGGAACTAAGGGACTCGGTTATTGTATCGAGCAGGGTTCGAAACGATCGCAAAGGCGGTATACTACGTATACGCGCCAAAAATCCACTTTGAAATATGTACATGCATGACGTCACCTTCCGGTCCAAGTATCATGAGCGCCATTTGACGTTTCAACTTTTCCGCAGATTTTTTGCAGTGGCGTGGCGTGCTTTGCGATATATCGATTGTTATGCCATTTAAACCTATGGAAAAGGATCGATAAATAGGGTGTTCGCAACGAACATCTTATTTATCGATTCTTTACCAGAGGTTTAAATGGCATAACAATCGATACATCGCAATTCACGCCACGCCACTGGATTTTTGTGCAAATTTCGGTGAGTTTTCTGCACGGTGCGCAGCAAATTCCTAAAAATTTTCAAAGGAATCCGCACGAACGTTCTTTTGCTAAAAATTAAATTGCCCGGTTAAATTTGGCAATAGCTGATGCGGCTTGGTTCTTTTCTGCTAAACGCGGTCCATTTAAAACTCTCTCTTTTCTAACCCTGTAGGCACGCAGCGCCGTTGTCTTGCAACTGGCAACGCTAGGGCGAAATTATTAGAGCCTTAATCCTAAACTATCGCAAGAGGTTTACGTGGGATTTTAAGGGAGTTATAATTGAACGGCTCTTCTGGAAAAGGACGTAGGTGGTATGCGGTCTCTGTGGCATTTACGTTGTTTTTCGGCGAAGGCGTCCAACTCTGTGCTTACAAACGCGTGACTCTCCGGGACACCCTCTCTGGCGGAATTTTCCGCGCTCCCCGGGACCGTTACGGTAGTTTTAATAGCGCATCAACCTCGAACGATTATACTGCCGTGCTAAGTAAAAACGACGCATGAGCATTAGAACGTTGCCAAATTTCCTCTCGGAAAATCCTTATTTTTGAAGAAAGTTATGAATGTTTTTCCTTGCAATTTCGAGACTTCTTGCATCAAATTACGAGCAAAATCCTCCGAAAAATCGGAGGAGAAATATCCACAAATTTCCTTGAAAATTTGTGATTTGTCAGAGGAAATTTGGCAACGCCTGGTGGCTCATACGTCGTTCTGCCTTAGCTCGGCAGTATTATACGAACTTACGGGAAAGTGAGTTAAGGCGGTTTTGATTTGAGGCTAATGTTGTAAGTCTCAGAGATTGAAATCGTTATTGTCTGCATAACGTCTTGTATTGGAGGTTCATGTTGAAAATGTGTTTCGTCAAATCTGATGAATAAAGTTTCTTTCTAATGCTAATACACGGAAATAAAAGTTTAAAGGGTTATCCCCTAAAATTGTGGTACTGCCGCAATCTACGCAAATACACAAATAGATTACACAAATACACAAATTACACAAATACACATTTATTGCACAAATATTGCAATTTTCCGGCGATTGCTAATTGTCTGCAACATATTTACCTGAGAATGTTTGTGAAGAAATTAATGAGAAAAAAAATTACTGACTGAACAATCACAATCAATGCTTGTACAAATGTTAATCAAATAATACTAAAGCTCTTTATCGGTGGTGAAAGTGCGAATCTCGGAAAACGCGATTTTGCAGGAGCGTAAAAAAACTGTCTGCTTTCCTCTTTATTGTCGGTAGAAGGGTAATAATTCTTGAGGATAGCAAGAATAATATGTTTTTTTCAAACTCCATCAGCTGTTTCAATAATTTCTCGAACTGCTAGAAAATACGGCAGAAATGCCGAGGTTCGCGTTTTTGGCACTAAGAATTGGCACTTCATCAGAAGAAACGCATTTTTGCAATGAGTGTTTTAAACTTGTTGGTGGATTTGGATCATTTACAGATTGAAAAAAGGTTTCCCACTTAAAATTCCTTATCAGATAAGATTTAGTTGGTCATCGATGCTCCATCCATCCATACTTTACGCTTTTTTAATGGACCAGTGGACAAAGTACCTTTTCTTCCATTTTGATTATTCGCAGTTAATCAAAGAAAGCTCATTTTATCCGTGCGAAAGTGTTTAAATTCACAACCGCTTTTAAGTAAGTTGCGATCGTGTAAACGGCGACTCTTTCAGTTTCGCCTCAGAATACGATGACCAGCCAAGGGACTTAAAATACATAATCTGATCCAGCCGCTTGCGTTCTCTTCTATGAAATAAGACGTAGAGACCAAAAACAATCTTATTTTTTCAAAATAATGTTCCTCGGCATTTTTCGAATATCCGGCTCGATTTAAAAACCCAAAATTATGAACTTTTTGGTCAACATCATTGTACAAGGCCACTCACAATGGATATAGAATAGCGCCTTCAAATCAATCCGTAAATTTAATGCAAAACTCTGATACCACTATTCGTGCGTCACGGCAGTCATTTTGCATACCCGACCATTTGAAGGCGAATCATTGACTTCAAGCAACGGGATACGAATTACAGCAACGTCATTCGATGTTCTTAGGGAGAAAAGTAAACCCGGGGGCCGTCTCCCTGGCAACTACGGAGCCAAAGCCAGGGGCCCACCTGGCACCAATGGAGCCGAAGCTTGGGGCTTCGCACCTAGCACCTGGAAATCTGACCGACCGGAATTCACGATCAACGGGATTCGTTATCCACCCGAAATGTTACTTGATCGCAATTCGAAAATCTTAATATCTACTTGACTCGAAATTTGCCCCAATCGAAAACTTGACCTAACTGGATATCGACCCGACCGGAAATGTGTTCCAACCCAAAATTTGGTTGTTCTCGGATGGAGAATTACCAATTTAATTACCAACATATCATTAATTTTCCTAAGAAATCGCAAAAATTCGATATGAGCGATTTATATATCGACTCGTTAACGTTAAAAATCGATTCGACAAGAAAAAATACGTAGGTGTCGGTGTATTACAGTCATATTTGGTGCATTTAGTCATCCATGAATCAAAAATGAACAATTTCAAAGTCTCAAAAATTCGTCGATTTTCCGTAAGGAATCTTAAAAAATCGATATAGCCGATCTATATATCGACTCGTCAACATTAAAACTCGATTTTGCGAGTAAAATTACGTAGGAACCGGTGTGTATAACATGTTTAAACAACGATAACAACCCCATAGACACATCAATTTAACAAGAAAATAGCGAAAAATAAGGCCGGAGTTTGACCCCTTTGCCCCCTCCCCCCTCAATAGCTCGAAAACGGTTCCTAAACACATCTTGAAATTTTTTCCTGAGTTTTCTGTTATTATAAGCTACCACTTAAACCTTGGTTCGATGGTCGAATCGAATACCGAAAACGGGGCGAAAGTCAACCCTTATTTTAGGAGGCTCTTTTTGAAATCGAGTTTCCTTCAAAACCCGTCTTATCTCTTTTTGATTAAATCGCTGAAATAGCTAAAACCGTTAAAGTCGTCTTAGTTGTATGAAAACGAGTCATATAAGAAAGCCGTAATTGCGCGACGTAGCTTCAGGCAAGACAGCAGTAAGTGACATCAATCCTCCAGACTGCCAATGGACACAGTGCTTTCAAGTAAAGTGCCCCTTATCTGCCAATTTCGGATCTGAAAATGTCGTTTGTAGTATGTCCAAATCGCAACCATGAAAGCTGATATCACTTATGACTGCTTTGCGTGACACTAGCCTAACATGAAAACGAAAAATACGCTTTTTCATATAATTGAAATGAAATTCGTGGATTTTAATCATTCAAACGATTTTTAGGAGTCTTTTGGATGATTAGTGGCAATTGGATAAAAAATGGAGGGGTCTTTTAGTATAATTTTCCGGTCCGTCGCTTTTGAGCCCGTTTTTCCAAAACTCATTTTTGCACTTACTGCTCTCTTTGCTATCCCGGCAGAGTCCCTCTCGATCACTTACTTTTCCGTCACTCCCTCGGAGAAATTTTAATGGAAAACTTCAAAAATATTTAGGGCAGATCGAGGATTCACGATATTGACGAATTTTAAGCCTCGTAGTAAGCCTAGGCCATTTTTAATCTATTTTTTTTCCTCCATGTAATTTTCATAACAAGATTCCCTGTAACTTTCTCTGAAAAAAAAAAAAAAAAAAAAAAAAAAAAAAAAAAAAAAAAAAAAAAAAAAAAAAAAAAAAAAAAAAAAAAAAAACACATTGGATCTAAAGTCCAGACTTTTGAAAACATTGACAAGAAAATGGACTCTTGATTTAATCAGATTTAAGCTTAAATCAAAAGGAAATCCGCTTCCGATTTAAGCTTAAATTTGATTGAATCAGGAGTATTTTTTCTTTTCGATGTTTTTAAGAGTCTGGACTCTAGATCCAATGTGTTTTTTTTCCAGTGTTTGAAAATAGTTTCCAAGTTGACTCTTTGGTAGCCTCTGCACACATTTACAACGAAAGGAATGATTATTCTTATTATTTCTCGGGGGCAAACTTCGCAACCTTGGAGGGGTCTTGATTCAAGCCAGGAGCGTCTAATTAGGTTCGAGGACCGCGTAGGAGGTATCTCTTTGGAGCACCCTTGCAGCGTCCGACTTGAGCCTCTTTTCCCTTGCATTTGGAAATTAACGCCCAACCCCTTTCCTCCAGCGAGCCGGGCTTCTTTCCCGGGCTTTAATTAATTCTGTAAGCGTTGTTTACAGCGTGTGTCCGGAGTTCGCGCCAGACTCGCCACGGTGTGTTGCGGGTCGCTCGGATGCCAGTTTGAAGGCGTTTTGATAACGCAGGCCAGGCGTGTTTTACCCCGGCGTGCTGCCAGCGTGAAACGCGCAGTGGCGCCTTCAAACCTAAGTGGATACTGCCCGCATTGCGCCTTCAAACCTAAGTGGATACTTCACGCATTGCGCAATGCTTGAAGTATCCCTGTAGGTTTGTAGGCACCAATGCGCGTTGAGCGCTAGCCGGCCGGCCGCCGCAGTATGCCGTGCTACGGAAAACGCCGTATAAACATTCGAAAATTTCCGAATCTCTCGAAAAAAAAAACATGTATTCATGAAGAATGTTAAGCTTATTTTTACTTGAAGCTTTTGGATATTTTAAGTCAAATTGCGAACAAAAGTTTCTGAAAAATTGGAGGACAAATGGACTTCATTTTGAAAGGACCTTTAAATTCTGGCTCATCTGAAAAAAAACACTTATGTGCGTAGGGAAACTAACTACGTTGTCAGAATTTGTAGTTCCAAATTGCAAAATGCAGTCCAAATATTCAGAATTTTTTCAGTTAATGTTTTTTTAAACGAAGGAAATATGGCAACGCCTGAATGCTCATACGGTGTTTTTCCTGAGCACAGCAGTGTTTAGAGGCAATGTAATTTTGATTCCGCCGAACCAAGTAATTAATTGGAGTGAGCAGTTTATAAATTAGGGGCTCAGGGCTATTTATCGCTTGAGGATGATTGATGAACGAAATGTTGAGTATTTTAAAACCGGGGCTTGTCGGACAGTGGTCAGTGCGTCTAGTCTCCGGGTCAGTGGGTTCCGAGTTCAGGACGCCTACTTCTGGAGGGACGAGATTTTGCAATTTGGAACTACGATTTCTAGCTCATCCACAAAAATACCTAAGTCCAACGGGAAACTACTGGTACATACATTGGTTTTAAATTAAGCCCGAATTTTCAGTCCCTAACTGAACCGATTATTTTCCAAATCACGTCAGCGCCAATCTCTATTTTGAAACATTTTTGGGGTAGGACCATTAATTAGAATTGAAAAATTAAATTCAAAATCTGAGCACTATACATTTATAGTACAAAACATACAAACATACATTGGTTTTAAATTGAGCCTGAAATTTTAGTCCCTAACTGAACCGATTATTTTCCAAATCACGTAAGCGCCAATCTCTGTTTTACATTTGTTTTAAATTGAGAACGAAATTTTAGTCCCTAACTGAACCGATTATTTTCCAAATCTCGTGAGCGCCAATCTCTATTTTCAAACATTTTTTTAGTAGGACCATTAATTAGAATTGAAAAATCAAATTTAAAATCTGGGTACTATACAGTTTTAGTACAAAACACCTATAATAAATGTATAGTGCCCAGATTTTAAATTTAATTTTTTAATCATAATCTCTATTTTTGTGGTAGGATGGTTGTTTTTTCTTGGTTTACTCTGGTATAATCAATCATGTCTGATTCCAAAATAGCCTTCCAAAAGAACGTATGTTTTTTGAATTCAGAGACTGTCAATGAAGCGAATAGAACGGGTTTTCTTGTTTTTTTCACATTCGCGATTATGGGGCATACGTGATTTAAAAAAGAATCTGATCAATCGAGCTCGAAATTTGAGTTCCGAATTCGTCGTTTTCCGCACGAAGGAACGTAACTCCATTCCAGGGTTGCAAAATAAATTGACTCAAACAATTAAATTTTTTACGAAAAAAAACTGGCATAAGTTTCGTCCAAAAATTTCTTTGATTTTTGCAGGGGATCAGAAAAAAAATACGTGAGATTTCCAGTCAAAAATCCTAAAAATTCTCCCGGTAAAATTGAAATTTTCGCGAAAAGTTTGGCAACGTGAAAATGTAGTTACGTTCTTTCGTGAAAGAAACGACGCACTGAAAAAAAAAATCTTGGTGTATTTACTAAGAAAAGGGTAAAATTACCAAGAATTCGGGGTTCTATTTGATCCCAGTTTTTTCTTGGTAAACTTACCATATATGGAATTGGTAATTTTACCAAGAAATCTCGGTAAAATTATTGAACTTTCTCGGTAATTTTACTGGACCTTGGTAAAAATGCCAATATTTTTTATCGACTGTGGTAGAATTACCGAGATAAAATGGCAAAGTTACCGGGAATTAATTACCAATAAAAGTGGTATTCTTACCTGAAAAAAACGGTAAAAATACAGGTTTTTAGGTAAGTTTACCAGTCTGTCTTGGTAAAATTACGAATTATTGGTAAAAAAAGTGAGATGGTAAAGGTACCAACAGACCTTGAACCAAAAAGGCCGAAAATTTATTTTCAGTGCGAATTATTGCAGAATGTAGTCCATTTCATCGCGGCAACATAGCCGAGAAACCGCTTCCTCAAAGATCAAACAACGCCGTCTCTGAAGCTGCAGGGACTGAAAAAGAAAACTTCAACCTCAAAAGGATGAGAGTGGGATGGGGGTTGTGAAATCGCGGCAGGTGTCAAGGTGCGCGCGGTTTTGCTGAAGAACCCCGGTTAGTTATAATTTTTCCGTCTCTCGCCCCGTGTTTCCCTGATTCTTCTAATTTCGCGCGTTTTCTCTCTTCTTTTGTTCTTCCCGATTGCGCGATTAACCGACGACGCGGGGCTGAGATGCTTCTCCGCGAGACGAGACGTTGAGCTGTCTCGCGGAGGTTTCCAGGGTGTTTCAAACCGCAGAATCATTGTTGCCAGATAGTGCTGAAGAATCAGCACATTTCCCCATTTAACCCGTGTAAAACATTGGCGGATCCAGCAATGGAAATGTTGCATGTGAGAGAAATTAACGATTTGACTATTTCTACTTAAGTAAAAGTTCGCGAGAAACACGATGGACCCACTGGTTTTCTCTGAAATCAACTTCCAAGCTCAAAAAAAGCTCTTAAGTTGAGGCCAAAATGGAGGAGATATCCCACGCTATCCTGAGAGTCCACCTCCCTCCACATCAAGAGGAACTCTCCATGCAAAGATAGGGAGCAAATACATTAGCAGTGATGGCGTGTTTTCGGTTTTAGAGTCCCCAAATAAAGTGGCAGCCCTGTCAATGTCTTTGCTCCCTATCTTTGCATGGAGAGTTTGTCTTGATGTAGAGGTGGATTCTCAGGAAAGCGTGGCATATCCACTTCATTTTGGCCTCAACTTGAGAGCTTTTTTTGAGTTTGGGAGTTGATTTCAGAGAAAAGCAGTGGCACCATCGTGTTTCTCGCGAACTTTCACATAAGAATCCATAGTAAAATCGCAAATTCCTCACACATGCAACATATCCATTCTTGGAGGAGCCAGGTGCTCCAACAAGACTCGTTATTTAACATAGGTTTAAAAGGAGAAAATCCAGTGTCGCCAAATTGCTGGATCCGCCTGTGAGTGCCGTAAGATCAGCATATTTCCGAATTTAAACCCATGTGAAATATCCACATTTCATCGCACGGTCTGGCAATCTTGCCCCACATAGAGGAGGCTAGTTCTGCCGTCCACAACAAAAAAACCGTAACTTCACTCAAAATGTTGTCCATTTTTTTTCAGCCAATGCTGGTCCGTTACAAGAAAATTCAATTGCCGAAAGGCCTCATTTTGCCATTTTAGTTCCCAGGGATGTGGCGGAGTTGTATCGAAAAATAAAGGATGAATATTTGTTAGGTTTTTTTTTTTTAAAACAACATTTCGTCAGAAAAAGATAGAAGAAGTGTTAAATGGAATGCTGCCGTGCTAAGGAAGAACGCCGTATGAAAATTTGAGAGTTGCCAAATTTCCTTCGATAAAATGCCCATTTTTGAGGAAAATTACGAATATTTTTCCATGAAATTTTCAGAAGTTTTAGATCAAAGTACAAACCAAAATTATTTGAGAAATTGGTAGGCGAAATATTGAAAAATTTTTAATAAAAATGAGTGATTTGCCAGGGGAAATTTGGCAACGCCTGAAGATTCATACGGCGTTTTTTCCGTAGCACGGTAGAATGGAGGTACGGCGTTTTTACCGGAGAGTTGCCAAATTTCCTTCGATAAAATGTTCATTTTTGAGGAAAATTGCGATTATTTTTCCATGAAATTTTCAGAAGTTTTAGATCAAGTTACAAACAAAACAATTTGAGAAATTGGTAGACAAAATATTGAAAATTTTAATAAAAATGAGTGATTTGCCAGGGGAAATTTGGCAACGCCTGAAGATTCATACGGCGTTTTTCCGTAGCACGGTAGAATGGAGGTACGGCGTTTTTACCGGAGAGTTGCCAAATTTCCTTCGATAAAATGTTCATTTTTGAGGAAAATTGCGATTATTTTTCCATGAATGTTTCAGAAGTTTTTGATCAAGTTACAAACAAAACAATTTGAGAAATTGGCAGGCAAAATAGTGAAAAATTTAATAAAAATGAGTGATTTGCCAGGGGAAATTTGGCAACGTCTGAAGGTTCATACGGCGTTTTTCCGTAGCACGGTAGAATGGAGGTACAGCGTTTTTACCGGAGAGTTGCCAAATTTCCTTCGATAAAATGTTCATTTTTGAGGAAAATTGCGATTATTTTCCATGAATGTTTCAGAAGTTTTTGATCAAGTTACAAACAAAACAATTTGAGAAATTGGCAGGCAAAATAGTGAAAAATTTAATAAAAATGAGTGATTTGCCAGGGGAAATTTGGCAACGCCTGAAGATTCATACGGCGTTTTTCCGTAGCACGGTAGAATGGAGGTACAGCGTTTTTACTTCGGACGGTAGAATGAGCAAGGATTTTTTTTTTTTTTTTTTTTTTTTTTTTTTAAGAACAGATAGTAAGAATGAGCAAGGATTGCGAAAAATAATGTTAAAACGCATCGCACTAAATTTAAACGAGTTGTATGTAATGAGATGACAACTTTATTGTGAGTGATGGAATAGCGGCATTTGAAATCTTACTAGCCTAGTTTCCTGGAATAATTATTTTCTTTTAAAATGAGCTACTGTCACGGTGAAATCCACGTAATTCGCGATCTAGGAGTACCTGTAATACTCGGAATTACTCAAATTGATTCCATAGCGCGGAGCTTTTCCGAGAACAATTATTCTCCGCTCGGTTAAAGCTGTCTTGATGAATTTATTCTAGTCTCAATAATTTCGAACTTCTTAAAATTCCTTATCCTTCATTTAGAAAATTAAGGGAGCAGAACTCACAACCCTGGAGGTTCTCTCAGAAATTTGGATACCGTCCCGTGCACTAAGAAAAGAAGAAGGAATAAAAATACCTGTTCAAAATTTTTTAAGGAGGAACTAAGTGGGATAATTTTGACCGTGGGACATAAGTTAGGGACATGTAACATTTGGAAGCGAAAAAGGGTGTCCGAAAACGCGGGGCAAACGGCAAGTGCACCCAAAAACTCTCTACGGCTCCGTCGAAACTCCAAGCTATAAAGGAATTTCTAATATTTCTCCAGATTGGTCCGTTCTGCTGTACGCAATATCTGTTGTACCCCGTCTAAGGATTCTATTTCATGTGTAATTGTATGTTGTGTGTGTAATTTTGAGTACATTGAGAGACGGTTGTGAGAGTTTGTGTGCATTTTACGAATTTTGAGGGAAACTCAATTTTGAATATTTGACACTTATTGTTAGTCCTATCTTCGCTATCACGGCAATATTTTGGGTGGACCGTCCCTGCTGTTACAGGTTTTCCCTTGACCAAAGCAATCCCCGAGCCTTGAAATCCCGCCATTTTAGATCTCACAAGCCGGGAGTGGTGGAGCGAAGGCGCGATTCAGCGGAAGAAGCTCAACTTTTTGCCGCTTTCTCTTATCCGGGCGAATCTGGGATCCGCGAGTGATTAGTTTGCCGCGGATTTTCCTAAGTGCCAATTATTTTCACAAAGGGCGCCGTCCAGATTACGCCCGGGGAATCCCGCACAGCGGGTTCCGGAGCCTCCGTTTTTGAATGAAGCTTACGAAGCGAAGATGATGTCATCACTGCCGTGCTAAGGAAAAACGCCATATGAATATTCGAATGTTCCCGAATTTCCTCTCGGGTTATATTTATTTTTGAAGATACTTTTGGATATTTACCCTTGAAATTTTAGATCAGGCATTTTTAATCCGATATTCTATAAAAAATGGGGGAAAAACGACGGGGAAAAACGGTAAATGAGGCTAAAATATAACAATAAAATACCCGAGACGAGTAACTGAAATTGAACCAGTGAGTTCGAAAACACACCAACTCGGAAAAAAAAATTGTTCAGGAAACACCTAAAACTGCGCAGCGGGCGAAGAAGTTAGTTTAAGAAAAACCTTTTTGGAGCCTAAGGACAAGTACTTAGAGACTTTGTAAAGCACCAAGTTAAAATCGATAACCATGTTTGATGACAGAGAATTAAACGTTTAAAAATGTCCGAGTTGGTGTGTTTTCGTTCTCATCGACTTTCAGATACTGATTTTTCATAGTCTGCCCTGCAAAATTTATATTTTTCGACCTGAATAACGCTTGAATATTTATATAAACTTGTTGGTACAAGGTATACTGAACCGAAAAAAGAAAACCGCAAAATCGGATGGTCACCCGTTTCCCTTGAAATGACCAATAATTGGTATTTCCAATGAAATACCTCGATTGTTCCCTTTTCCCGTCGCTGTTTCGAGCACTTCCGATTGCAATTTCGAAATTTCCTTTTGCGTGCAGATGCTTCTATCCATAAGTGTTACTAAACCGTAAAAAAGTGAAAATCGAAAAAAACCCGAGTTGATGTGTTTTCGAACTCACTGATTCAATTAACCCCTAACCAAGGTATCTAATATTTCTTGACGCGTGAATTCACATCTCCCGCTCATGGAAATGCATTGGTCCACGCGAGTCTAATCGCGCACTAAACGTTGCCATAAAGATCTCCGCGGTATGACAGTTAAAAATACGGCACGAAACAATTACCATCGCTAAACCAGTGTAGAACGCAGTGTGATCGACACGATTCGGGGAGAAAACACCGTTCCATAAGAAAGCCTATCACTATTGAGGGGTTTGGAGGACATGTCCCATAAGTGCAGTTTTTGCACGAAATGGAAAGACGGATGGTTTCAAGTAGAAGTGGTCTCAATGAATGTTTCGTGAAAAATTTGTTCCCAAATTTCAATTTTTAAGCATCAAAAAGTCTCTTTGAACTTCCTTTCCGCCATAAAGATCCATGTAATTTCGAAACTTCAAACACGTATTTCTTGAATTAGTAGAAAGTACACTATGCGCCTTGCTCTTCTAGCACCTTTATCGTTCTAGTGCGCGATTTGACTCACGTAGAGTACTGCGTTTCTTTTGCGCTTCATAGCTCTCGTGACGAATGGAAAATAAAAACTTTAATATCTTAGTCAGGAGTTGATTTTAGTAATTAGCAATGCGAGAAATGTGGTTAACGTGTAATTCTGGCTAAGGAACGAGTTTCAGAATGCCTAAATTCGTACCTTGTCTCGTGTTCCATTACGAATATTCAACGGTAAAGTGCGCACCGTGCTGCACGCGCAATGCGAGTAGTATTTCTACCGTCTCATAGGCGCTATGCGTTCCGCGTCGTGCGTTTAACGCAATACATGCAGTATTTCTCCAGTCTTGCAGGCGTTAATATGCGTTTAACGCTGACCACACCGTGATTGCTGCGTTTATTCGAACTCGCGTTAGAATGATCGCTCCATTGGATACGGGGTTTAAGTCGAATACGTGCTTTACAAACGAGGGGTCGTAACGATAATTGGACTGCATTTTGCAATTTGGTGCTTTAAATTCTGACTCTTTCGGAAAAACACTTATGAGCATAGGGAAACTAATGGCACATACGTTGTTTTTAAACCGGGCTAGAATTTATAGTTCCAAATTGCAAAAAGTAGTCCAATTGTAATAACAAATCACTCTAGATCATTTGAATTCATAGGTTGGATACCTTTTTTTGCTCCGAATTATCGACGTTTCCCCACTGTCCCTGCACAGGTCAATCCAAGGTTAAACGGCCAGACTACGGGATTGTGTTCTTTGGATCCAAATAAGACTTTTTGGTTTATAAAGTTTTTCCAAAAGTGCCCCCAGTCGGAGCTACGGCCTCATTAAATTTCGGAAAGAAAAAACGTTTTTCCTGAATTTTGGCAGCGGTTATGAACCAAATATCATGAAAATTATTACTTTTCTGTACATTTTCACTATATTTTGCAATTAGGAACTACAATTTCTAGCTCGTTTTAGAAACAACGTATGCATCATTAGTTTCCCTATGCACTTAAGTGTTTTTAAAGATGAAACAGAAATTTTAGGTCCTAATTCAGGGTGTCTAGCATCAGGAAAAACCGGAAAATATCAGGAATATTGGCCGATCAGGAAAAAATCAGGAAAATAACAGGAAAATTGGAAAAATCGGACGTTTTATCAGGAATTTTTCTTGCGCAAATCTTCTCCGCGGAGAAAGTCTAAATGCCTTTTGCCTACCGTGCTAGGAGTCGAGAAAAATCAGGAACATATCAGGAACTTTTTGTAAAATATCAGGAAAAATCAGGAAAATATCAGGATTTTCAAAATTAAAAAATACTAGACACCCTGTAATTGCAAAATATAGTCCATTTATGCCCTGAATTCATAGCTGATCTAAAAAATCGAAATCAAAGAGGGGGTTTGGGGGTGTTTCGGCTCCTGCAGTCTGGCCGTTTGACCCTGGTTCACCCTGTATAAGCACTCTACGGTTTACTCTCTAGTTATGTTTGGGGGTCGAGGGGGAAGGGGTGTCAAACGAAACAACCCTACCCACTCGATCGAGGAGTTAAAAGTTGCGGGCGCGACGATCGGACCCCGACTTCGCGCGATCGCCAGACCTCGCGGATTTTGGCGCGAGATCCCCGGATTCGACGGGCGGAGTGTCTGGAACTCGCGGTGGCATCGGAAACACAATAAATCGCCGATGGAAACACTGCCGAGCTGAAGAAGAACGCCGTCTGAGCCTTCCGACGATGCCGAATTTCCCTCAAGAAAAACTGAATTCACTGAGAAAGTGGAGATGTTGGAATTTCGGAATGGAATTTTCGATTTGGCTATCGATTCTCATGTAAAAGTTCGCGAGAAACACGGTGGTGCCACTGGTTTTCTCTGAAATCAATTCCCAAGCTCAAAAAAAGCTCTCAATTTGAGGCTAAAATGGAGGGGATATCCCACGCTATCTTGAGAGTCCACCTCTATCAAGACAAACACTCCATGCAGAGATAGGGAGCAAATACTTTGACAGGGCTGCCACTTTATTTGGGGATTATGTAACCGAAAACACGGCAACCTTGCTAATGTATTTGCTCCCTATCTTTGCACGGAGAGTTTGTGTTGATGTAGAGGTGGACTCTCAGGATAGCGTGGGATATCCCCTTCATTTTGGCCACAACTTGAGAGCTTTTTTTGAGCTTGGGAGTTGATTTCAGAAAAACCCAGCGGGTCTATCGTGCTCATCGCAAACTTTTACATATGAATCAGTAGTCAAACCGCAAATTCCTCACACATGCAACATCTCCGGTGTCAATATTTATTCTCAAATTTTTTAGTCAATTTTGTACAATACAAGATTTAATCAAATATATCTGAAAATTCCTAGGAAAAATACATATATAACTCACCTCGCATACACATGTTTTATTTGGGGAAATCTGGCAACTATTGAATGTTCATACGGCGTTTTTCCTCAGCACGGCAGAACAGCCGTGCACTCCCCGTGCGCTGTAATTGAAAAGTTTCGCCGCGCCACGTCCAAGACGGAGAACGGGCACGTCTTGCGCGGTAGCGCAGCGTGCTTTGCGATAAATCGATTGATCTGCCATTTAAACCCACGGGAAAGAATCGATGAACGGGGTGAACACCGTAATAATCGAGTCTTCGCCGTGGCTTCAAATGAAGAAGTATCGATGGTCGATTATTCACGCCTCACCACGTGAGGGGGAAAAAAGTCGGGGGAAACAAGGCTTACAATACTTGAGAAGTTTCCAGGCGGCGCTGCCAGAGACTATATTTTATAGATTCCGTACAGTTTTCTTTTCGACGGTAGCATCCCTTTATACTACTGTTGGTAGTCAAAATTCGTATGTAACGTAGTATGGGGATTAGAACACAAAGTAACCTACACTGGAAAAAAAACACATGGGATTTAGAGTCCAGACTCTTAAAAACATCGACAAGAAAAAATACTTTTGATTCAATCAGATTTAAGCTTAAATCAAGAACCAAACCTCTTAATTTGAGCGGATTTCCTTTTGATTTAAGCTTAAATCTGATGGAATCAAGAGTCCATTTTCTTGTCGATGTTTTTAAGAGTCTGGACTCTAAATCCAATGTGTTTTTTTTTCCAGTGTAGAGGAATGAGAAAGATTCTAAATCGAGCTCCAAGCCACAAGAAATGCAATACATTCAATCACATGGTGCTAAAACTGCAAGGAACTGACTCGTTGTCAACCATGGTTCACACACCGAAACTGCTATTTGGCATTACATAGGTGGAATTCCTTTTGCTTTATTTTTTTTTATCTCTCTGATTGTGCTTTTAATTTCTTCCAATTATCTTTGCATTCTAAAATTATATTTACTATATTTTTTTTGTTATTTTCTGTTTCAGGTAAGTTACCAGTTCGTCTCTCTCCTTCTCAAATTGCTTACATCTTAAGAATCTTACATCAGAATCTGGAGATTTCCTCAGGTCAATTCTCAATTTGTAGTGGCCGATAGAACCGTATCCGGTAAGGAATTACGTGCAGTAAAAATTTATGTTGCTATGTTTAAAAATAAGAATTCTTCAAAATTATCTTCAGTTCACGCGTCACGGTTTCGGTCAGAGTACCTATCACAAGCGCCATGCGACGTTTAAACATTTCCTCCGTCATTTCATTTTTTCACAGAGAAATTTTTTAAAGAAGCTATCGAAACATTTCAATGAATTCTTTATGTGCTGCCGACAAAATTTAGTGAAATATTGAAACAGATTCAAACAACAATGCGACCGCGTAAGTCCGCAATCACATATCGACGGTGAAACTACCAAACCACGTATCTCGTTTGCGGTGTTTAAAAATCTACGCTCACATTTTATTTTTTTGAAGTAGACCAAATCAATATCATTCCTTGAAATTTTCACGGAATTTTCTCCGCACAAAGAGGAAAAATCACAGAAATTTTCAAGACTGGATGTTATGTAGTTTTTCATTTAAAAAATAAAGTATGACAAGAAGTCTGCGACGTCGCAAACCGAGATACGTGGTTTGGTAGTTTCACCGTCGATATCTCGTTTGCGGTGTCTGAAAATATCCGCCTCTATTTTATTTTCTTAAAGGAGAACAAATTGACATCATTCCTTGAAGTTTATGCAGAATTCTTCGCACAGAGAAGAAAAAAGACGGAAGTTTTAAAGAATTGCCGTTGAGTAGTTTTCCGTTTAATAAGTAAAGTATGATAGGAAGTCTGCGACGTCGCAAACCTACTCATGTGATGGCCGACTCACACCGTCGAATTTCTTTGTAAAAAAACAACATGGTGGTAGAAACTTTCAAACGTCGCATGGCCCTCGTGATATGGTGACGATGGGTCGGGTGCCCTTCTGGGCCCCAAAATCTCCATAACTTAACCTCAAAAACTACCGACTTGTCCGTACCCTCTCCATGTACTGCCGTGCTAAGGAAAACCGGCGTATGAACATTCGAGAGTTGCCAAATTTCTCCGCATCAACCATGTATTTTCGAGGAAAAGAATGCATATTTTCCCGTGAAATTTTCAAATATGTTTGGATCATATTGCGAACAAAATTATCTGAAAAATTCGAAAAAAATCTTCTAAAGTCCTGTGCATTCGGTTTTTAGTGAAGGAAATCTGGCATTGTCTAGAGGCTCTTACGGCATTTTACCTTAGCACAGTACTGCCGTGCTAAGGAAGAACGTCGTATGAACATCCGAGGGTTGCCAAATTTTCTGGGATAAAGCATGTATTTTTGACAAAATCTATGTATATTTTCCCCCAAAATTTTCAGGAGTTTTAGATTAAGTTGCGAACGAAATCTTCTCAAAAGTTGGAAGAAAAATATTTACAATTTCCCCAATAATTTCGTATGTTTCCAGAGGAAATTTGGCATCGCCTGGAGGTTCATACGGCGTTTTTCCTTAGCACGGCAGAGTAGTAAAGACTCTCTACTGTCATGAGCCGACGATCCTTCTTTTTAATTTCTTCATGATAATGCGAAACCCTCGATAAATCGAGGATACAAAGAATCGATGGGGGAGAAAGTTGGGCGTGGGGGTTGGAGGGAGGATCAACAAGTTGGGAAGTTGGTCCTTTCATGCCCGAGCATCCCTCATCCCCCGCTCGCCGCCCCCGCCGTCATCCCCATCCGGCCCGAGTCAATTTGGAGTTTTTCAATGGAGCCATCTTCGTCTTCCGTCCCGGGATCCCAGGGAGTCCCTTCGATTCCGACGCACGTTCGCCGTTTACCGCTGACACTGATGTCGCCCAGTGCTCGCATGTCCAATTTTTTTGCCTCTCATGGATCGTGTTCGATGTATCAAAAAGGCGATATTGTATCCATATCGATTGGTTCAACATGTAAACGTAGCCTCAAATGTCAATTATTGAATCACACCAACTCGGGTTTTTTTTCGATTTTCACTTTTTTACGGTTTCGTAACAATTATGGATAGAAGTATATGCATGCAAAAGGAAATTTCGAAATTGCAATCGGAAGTGCTCAAAACAGCGACGGGAATAGGAGAAAAAACCGAAGTATTTCATTGGAAATACCAATTTTTGGCCATTTCAAGGGAAACGGGTGACCATCCGATTTTCCGGTTTTCTCTTTTCGGTTCGGTGTACCTCGTACCTACAAGTTATATAAATATTCAAGCGTTATTCAAGTCGAAAAATATACATTTTTCAGGGCAGACTATGAAAAATCAGGATCTGAAAGTCGGTGAGAACGAAAACACACCAACTCGGAATTTTTTAAACGCTTCATTCTCTGTCATCAAAAATGGTGTATCGATTTCAACTTGGTGCTTTACAAAGTCTCTAAGTACTTGTTCTTTGGCATCAAAAACGTTTTTCTCAAACTAACTTCTTCGTCCGCTGCGCAGTTTTAGGTGTTTCCTGAAAATTTTTTTTTCCCCCGAGTTGGTGTGTTTTCGAACTCACTCATTCAATTGAGTAATCTGAGGGAACGGGTTTCCTGTGATACATATAGATTTTTTATTCTTATGAGTATAAAATGGCGATGGAAAGTGAAATTGCCAGGAATTTCCTTTCAGATGTTCCTACTTAAATTCTAAAATTCTTGTTTGAAGTTATGTTCTATCGTTTTGACCCAAACGATACATCGAACCACTATCGAATACGATCTATCACACCGAGCAAATTCTTTCACTCTGAAAAAAGCATATTTTAGTAGAAGATCGCGGTCGGGTCAATTCTGTTAGAAAAAGTAAATGAAATTTTGTTTTAACATGGGAAGCACGAGAGTGCCTTTATTGATAGAGTATGCTGCCGCGATAGCGAAGAGACCCGCAAGTCACACATTTTCGAAGTCGAGTTTCCTTTAAAATTCGACGAATCTCTTTTAGATGAAATCGTTGAAATAGCTTCAACAGCAAAATTCGTCCGATTTTTAAGAAAACGGGGCATGCGTAAACGCCGCGAGTGTGTAGAGGAGTTTTTTCTTCTTTTTTTTTTTAATGAAAATGAGATTGTTTTTGTACCAGTTGAGAGCATGAGGTTGAATCATAGATCGCTGGCTGATTATCTGACTGGTGCGATCGGCCAACTGTGAAAAACAATGAAACGGCAGTGCGGAGAGAATCAAATGTTATTTACTTTTTTTGGACTCTCCACGGCTTAATATCAAGCCGTGATCGTCTAGTGGTTAGGACCCTGCGTTGTGGCCGCAGTAACCCAGGTTCGAATCCTGGTCACGGCACTAAAATTTTCAACCTCCCCCGTGCATCAATCAAACACAGATTCTAGATTTTCGAAAAGTATGTTACTAGTCGCTATTTTGTGCTTCTGCCAATGAAGGGCATCCATTTGCCGAAGAATCAAAGAAAATGTAGCCCCAAATATGGAAAATTAAAACCTCAGATGTTTTATCTCCAAGTAACGCGGTTTCAAATTTCAATTTTAAGCTGTGTCAAGTTCATTTTTCACTTCGGGGTTAACAACTCATCGGGCTCATCAGGCAAGTTTTGGAGGGCGCAAGCCCTCTCCGGACGGAAGGTTAATATATCCGCACAAATTTTCCAAGCCCAACATTTCCACACAAAATCTTGCCGCTTTTAATTAATCACACAATTTGGCAACACCGCGCAGATTTATAATTCGCATTTAGCGAAGAGAGTTTATAAATAATGAAGAACAATTTTTTAAGAGAAAGACCCATATTGTCCATTAGGGATAGCAGGCTCAGAGTTTTTTCTACGGGACATATTTTGCGCGGAAATGTCGAATCACGATTTTTGTGCGGAAATGACGAAAACAAAGGTTTTCGTGCGGAAAAGGCATACCTCCCTCCGGATGTTTGACCGCGTAGCGGCCAAGGGGCATTGTCCCCCCAGCACAGCCGTGCTAAGGAAAAACGCCGTATGAGCCATCAGGCATTGCCAAATTTCCTTCGAAAAACAACGAATTTGCAAGAAAATTAGTGAACATTTCCCCTTCGATTTTTCGGAGTATTTTCTTCGAACTTTAATCCAACCATCCTGAAAATATCAAGGATGAATATTCATAACCTTTCTCGAAAATTGATATTATCTTAGAGGAAATTTGGCAACATCCGAATGCTCATACGGCGTTCTTCCTTACTTTGGAAAAAAACCACATTGGATCTAGAGTCCAGACTCGGCGTTCTTCCTTAGTATGGCAGAGCACTTATCCGCAATGAAAATCGTTAAACATGTTTCTCGCACGATTCGACATCGGGGGCCGAGACGGTCGGGCGTCGTCCTCAAATCGCAATAACTTTCCTGCCGATTAAAACTGTCTCCTGTCTTTTAGCCGTCCCCCATCGGTGACCCCCCTCCCCCCACTATTTACCCGTCGCTTCGTGTCAGTTGATCCCCGGGGGTCACGAGTCGCCCGCGCCGGGTCACCTGTCCTTTATCGGCTTGACCATCGCGCTTCTTTCCACATTGTCCCTCTGCACACGGAGGAAAACAAAAAACCTTGTGCGTGCGAAACTGAATGGAGATGTTGCAAGTGTGAGGGATTTGCGATTTGACCATTGATTCTTATGTAGAAAGTTCGCGAGAAACACGATGGTGCCACTGGTTTTCTCTGAAATCATCTCCCAAGCTCAAAAAAAGCTCTCAAGTTGAGGCCAAAATGGAGGGGATGTCTCACGCTATCCTGAGAGTCCACATCTACATCAAGACAAACTCTCCATGCAAAGATAGGGAGAAAATACATTGACAGGGCTCCCACTTTATTTGGGGACTCAAAATTGAAAACACGGCAACACTGCTAATGTATTTGCTCCCTATCTTTGCATGGAGAGTTTGTCTTGATGTAGATGTGGACTCTCAGGATAGCGTGGGATATCCCCTCCATTAAGCCCCCACTTTGAGAGCTTTTTTTGAGCTCGGGAGTTGATTTCAGAGAAAACCAGTGGCTTCATCGTGTTTTTCGCGAACTTTTACATAAAAATCAATGGTCAAATCGCAAATCCCTCACACATGCAACATCTCCATTGTTCTGCCGTGATAGCGAAGAGAGCGAGTAAGTTAGTATTAATATCACTAATATTATAAACGTAGATTTATTATAACTTATAGGTTGATTAATTTTATTAAAAATTAGAATAAAAATAACTCAAATTGATAAATCACAAGTCCAAAATGATACTTCGTCTCCTCGTATAAAATACCGGATCTTACTTACTTCTATTGTTTTTGTAAATTTAAATTGAATAATAATACAATTAATGAATAGCTAAAAACTGATTTTGGCGCGTATACGTAGTATACCGCCTTTGCGATCGTTTCGAACCCTGCTCGATACAATAACCGAGTCCCTTAGTTCCTTACCGAAAAGTGACTACCGCGAACTTCTGAGATTTTCCAAAGCGTGTAAAAAGTTTATTTATCCGTCAATAATTATGATTTAAAGTTGCTTCTCATTCTGGGGCTCTCTAGTTTATGTGCAGTGAATACCAAGAGTCTACGTTACTTGGTTTTCTTAAAAAAAGCCTAAGAGTACGACGCGCTGATTCAAAATATGCATATATAAGCAGAATCAAGCGAACTGATTCGAGGATGGCTGAGCAGGTCGGCACTCTCGGAATGAGAATTTAACTCCTCCGTTTTGTTCAAAACGTTGCTTTGACAGATCTGTAACCTCGGTTATACTTTTCAAAAGTTGGTACCCGTGCTCTGATAGTGCTGTTCATCTGACAACAATGTCAGTGTCAGCTGATAATAATATTTTTTTCATATGAGGTTAATAAAAAGTTTTCAGTCAGTCTTTGACATCCTGAATAATTGTCTTGGTATTTATTTACTAATTTTACAGAATTATATTTTATTTCTTATTACATCCTCTTTGACATCCTGAATAATTGTCTTGGTATTTATTTACTAATTTTACAGAATTATATTTTATTTCTTATTAAAACTAAGAAATACAGTGCAATCTGTGTAAGTGCAATCTGTGATGAGCCTCGAGACTCATTAGACCATTAGCTAAACGTGGCTCATACAGGAATCCACTTACCCCTCTCTTCCCCACGCTCCTGATCACTGCGTCGGCGTCTCGACGAACAATAGCTAATGACGGTCGCCAAGCTAGACCGGGATCCTCAGCCCCTCGCCCAATTACTTACGCTTCATTAACCATTTCACCGTCACGCTAGGATTCGCCCAATTTTCAAAAAAAATTGTTTCGCGAGTTTTTAGCAATTTTTTCCTTACTTTCCGTTGAAACACGAATTAAAAGAGGTCTCATTCATAAAAATCGGCCAAATAGAAGAGAAGTTACAGTATTCGAAATCCGAAGAAATCAACAAAACTTCTCCAAACAAAAAATAAAATGAAGGGGGAAAAAAAGAAATGTATAAATTACAATTTAATATGATTGACCTCAGAATGTGACAAGCAATTCAATTATAAAAAGGAGAAAAAATTGAGTGAAATTACAAAAAATTAGCCTCTTGCAAGGGGCTTCCTTGTATGAGTTTTGACCTGAAGACAAGTAAATCCCGTTACATTATTAAAACGAAATTGACTCCATAGTTTAATGCCTTAGTTTCTTGAATACGATTATTTTAAAAAAAAATAATCGAAAATTTATACCAGCAATTTTACCCATGGGGTGATTTCCTGAGAGCTGATAATATCACGAATTTCTCATAGAGCCCTTCAAAAATGGCTTGCTTTTTGGGCAGCCGATTCGGCCATCAAACCGGGGTTTAAATGGAAGCTGATAATAACACAAAGCTCTGAGAAAAATTTTGAGATGAGTATAGGAACGGTTTGTAAATTACGAGGAGAGGCGGGCATTCTGTTCAGCATATCGATACATAAGTATTTTCACACGTAGAATTTAATTTTCACGTCAGGGAGTCGACATATTTTGATTTTTGCATGAAAAGACGTTTAAAATAAAAAAATCAAGACATATTTAATACAATTGCATTTATATCGAGTAAATCTCTTTTCAATAATATAACGGGATTTACAATACCGGTGATTTGGGTATTTTAGCCCCAAAATACCTTTAAATCGACTTTATCTTCTAGGAGTTCGACAGAATTTTTCCTTTCTTCGCTTAAATTTTTCCGTAGCACTTTTCTTCAAGAATCTGATAAAATTTTGCTTGAGGCAGATCAAAAAACTTAAATTTGTTCGAATAGCTTTCTAGATTCACAATACACGGTCTCGTCAAGGTGCGTCGTTGACCTTGCACTGTTGGATCGTGAATTCTCTTGTTGTGCTGCTTGCCTTTTTTGAAATCTCTGTAAATGAAAACTAAAGGGGTTGATATGTGCGAGTTAATGACGCGCCTTATCAACACATTGTGTTGGAGTTCACTGCTTGTTTTTTGTTGTTGTTATTCTAATTATCATCATAATAACTATTAAAAACTTTATAATTTCAACGCTTCCGAAGATTTTATGAAATCATTTCCATGAGTTCGAATTATACTAATTAAAATAGATAATCCAAGTACTCCTTCTGTAATTAGTGCAATAAGTGCAAAATGATGTGTCCCATTAAGGAGGGTATTCTGGCCCTAACTTTGGTCGAAAATTGAAACAGCCTGGAATAATGTCATGTATGGTCAAATCGACTCTTAATCATCTACCCTGTGAGAACTTGTCCTTATTTGAGGTGTTTTGAAAGGTTTTTGCCTGATTTACCAGCGCATAATAGTGTAGTTTTCCAGCATTCTCGAGTAATTGCTCATTTTCGGTCCTGAATTAGATTGTTTTTGTATTAGCACAAGCGACTACCACATTCCCTTTTGAATATGTTGTAATGGGTGTACTAAAGATTAACATATTCGAATATGAAAGTGGTAGTAGCTTGCGCTCATGCCTAAATAATCTAATTTAGAACCGAAAATGAGCAATTACGAGGGTCATCCAAAAAGTAAGTTCACCCCTTTCATATCTCCGAAACTAAAAGGGATAAATCAAATCGGTAAAAAAAAACTTCTTACTTATATCCTCAGCTCTCCATAGGTACCAAGATTTTTAAATTTGGACCAATGGTTGCCGAGATATTCGATTTTTACGTGAACAACTCCCGGCCAGTTCCGTCCACCAAACGATGCGCTGCGATTCCCGTCACGCTACCTGAATTGACTGTGTTCCCCACACATCTACGTAGGAATAACCACCTCAAATATTCTAAGATTGGCTTTAAAACAATCTTGCCTTATTTTTCGACGTAATTTCCGTTCCTATAGATGCATTTTTCATAGCGTTTCTGAAGCTTCTTCATGCCGTTCTCAAAGAACACTTTTGGTTGACTCTTGAACCAGCCATTGACTGCTTCCATCACCTGCTGATCGTTCTCGAAGCGCTGGCCACCTAGGTGCTTCTTGAGTTGCGGAAAAATATGATAGTCACTCGGGGAAAGGGCTGGAGAGTATGGAGGATGAGGTGGCACCTCCCACGCAAATTTGTTCAACAAATTTTGGGTCTCTTTCGCCGTGTGAGGTCTGGTATTATCGTGAAGGAATAGGGGACCACGAGACAAGAGACCCGGTCACTTGTTTCTTATTGCCAATCGCAACGAATTCAATATTCCACAATACCGTGGTGCATTGATTATATACCCTTTCATCAAATAATGGACGAGAAGTACTCCTTGAGAGTCCCAGAAGACAAAAGCGACGCGACAGCGCGCGGTGCATCTCATATCAGCGCGTCGTTTGGTGGACGGAACTGGCCGGGAGTTGTTCACGTAAAAATCGAATATCTCGGCAACCAGTGGTCCAAATTTAAAAATCTTGGTACCTATGGAGAGCTTAGGATATAAGTAAGAAGTCCTTTTTTACCGATTTGATTTATCCCTTTTAGTTTCGGAGATATGAAAGGGGTGAACTTACTTTTTGGATGACCCTCGTATTCCAGAAAACTACAAAACTTCACTATTTTGCGCTGGTAAATCAAGCAAAAACCTTTCAAAAACACCTCTAATAAGGACACGTTTTCACAGGGTAGATAATTAAGAGTCGATTTGACCATACAAGACATTATTCTAAGCTGTTTCAATTTTCGACCAAAGTTAGGGCCAAAATACCCTCCTTGATAGGACACATCCTTTTTGAGAAAACGATTTCAGAAGCTTCTGTCCGGAAAATTTTATTGCAGGAAGCCCTCTTTGTTGAATTGCCGTTAAGTATCCAAAAGCCTCCTAGAAATCGTTTGGATGATTAAAAATTGACCGATTTTATTTCTACCACAGAAAAAGGGTATTTTTCATTTTCATGCTAGGCTAGTGTTAGGCAAGACAGCCGGGAGTGCTTTCTTCTGCATACTTTCGTGGTTGTGTTTTGGACACACAACAAACCAATTTTTAGGATGTGAATTGGCAGAAGAAGGCGGCTCTTTCTTTGAAAACACTATGTTTGCATTGTTTTCAGTGATTTTATCTAAAAGAGGTAAGATGAATTCTGAGGGAAACTCGATTTCGAATATTCGACACTTACTGATCTCTTCGCTATCACGGCAATATTTTGAGGGGACCGTTCCTGCTTTTTCAGGTTTTTCCTTGACCAAAGCAACCCCCGAGTCGTGAAATCCTGCCGTTTTAGATGTCACCTCACAATTTTTTCTCAAGGAGATCCGCTGTTTGGGGCAACACTAGTTAGGTACGACCATTCAGCAGGAAGGCAACTGCAGACGAATTTTTTTCTCTGAATTGAGATCCCCAGTTTTCTGGATTTTTACCGCACGTTGGCTAAAAAATTCCGACTTATAATCTTCGGAAGTAGATCCGGGCGTATTTCAGAATTTTTTCCTGGAACTTTAGAAAAAATCAGAATTTTTCCTCGGAAATTTTGGGAATTGGAACTAATTCCGGGAACCCCGGAATCTCTGGTAAGATAGAATTGCAGCACTGAATTAGAGTCCCATTATACCCAGAGTTACGACATCTCAATTCTGGTCGGGCTGAATGTGGCCTAAAAAAAATCCAATTCAAATTGGTTCTCGCTCATGGAGTCTTAAAAGAGTGCACCAAGATGGCGGTGGCTCGAATGTGAACAAAAATAATCAAAATATCACCTAATTGTGATTTATCATCGAGTAAACTGTTATTTTCATAGCACCAAAATGAAAATAGATTAAGAAATTATTCAGAAATCAATCCCGTTTTATTTTTTGCAATTTCTTGGGTTAGGTTTTGATCAGTTTTGTTGATGTTGTTTTCGGATGACAGACATCGCAGGATTCCTTATCCTTATCCCTCACCATCGTTCGTTTGGGTGCACACTTTTGTGACACCATGGCCAGTGTAGAGTACCTATATAGGGAGAGTATGGACAACTCGAATTATGTAGCTCTTAGGACCCAAAAGGGTAGGTAACCTTTGAAAACGAAAAATGTCACTGTCATTCTTTAGACTCTAATATCAAACGCAAATGGACAAGAAAATTCATTTGTAAGCCTTCTTACGCAAAAATGAATAAAGTCTATGCAAAAACCAAGTCAAATACGTGCTTTACCAACGACAGTTCCCAACAATTGTGATTATAAATCACTCTGGATAATTTGAACCCATAGATTGCCTACCCTTTTGGGGTCTAAGAGCTCCATCACCTAACCTCAAAATTTTTGACACGTCCATACTCTCCCTATATAGGTACTCTAGGCCAGTCCAGGCCAGCTGATAATCGAGATGTCTTAATTCTGGGTATAAAGGGACTCTACGCTGAATTGAATAATCGGGCTGCAAAGTCCAGTAACCCGAGCACTGGGTCAAAGCGGCCGCGGAGCTAGTCTCTGTGCGACGGGCGGGCATGGGCCGGGAGAAACAAAAAATTAATTTCTGTTCCGTCTGGAGATTAGTTTTCAGCGAGCTCATTAGAAAAAGTTGCCGCGGATCCCAACTGCAATGCGCCACGCGTCAGGCGCCGGAAAAGCCCTGAAATGCTGGATATTAGGTTTCGCCGCCGCGCACCAGATCGCGTCCGAATCGCCCCGTAAAACCGCGGGAAGCGGCGTCTTACCCGACGGAAAGTCTGAGGTTTTGCAACGCCGGGCTCGCTCGATTTTTTACTCACACGCACGCCGCGGCAGAGTCTCGAGTTCGAGTTCCGGAACTGTCCTCAGTATTTCTTGCCCCGAGGTTGTCAAGTCTCCGATATTCCATCCCTCGTGATTTTTTTTTAATTGGACGTATTTCTGGCGAATGGAACCCGAGACAGGTGGGAAAGAAGGGTTAAGGAGGGAAGAAGGGAGCAATTATTCGAGGAAACTACAAAACTTCACCATTTTGCGCTGGAAAATCAAGCAAAAACCTTTCAAAAACACCTCTAATAAGTTTTTACAGGGAAAATAAGTAAGAGTCGATTTGACCATACATGACATTACTCTACGCTGTTTCAATTTTCGACCAAAGTTAGGGTCAAAATACCCTCCTTGATAGGACACGTCCATTTTGAGAAAACCATCTCAGAAGCTTCTGTCCGAGTTTCCGATATTCTATCCCTCGTGATGTTTTCTTAATTGGACGTATCTCTGGCGAATGGAACCAGAGACAGGTGGAAAAGAAGGGTTTCGCTAGCTAGCCGAGGGCCGTAAGAAAGAATGGGAATTCTAAAGCGCCAGTGACGTCAGTGGTAACGACAGGGACGAGGAAATTCATTCTTTTTATCTCACATTGGTTACGCGGATTTTGAACTGCCCGCTGACAAGAAACTCAATGCTCTAGCTAAAGTTCGCAACCGGCCCATTCTGCCGTAATAGCGAAGAAAGCGATAAGTTTCTTCTCGAAATCGAGTTTCTTTCTAAAGTAGTTCAATCTCTCTTAGATGAAGTGACTGAAATTGCTAAAACAGCAAAATTCGTCTTAATTGTAAAAGAACGAGACATCTGAGAAAGCCGTAAGTTCGCAAAAAATGACGTAGTGTCAGGCAAGACAGCAGTTAGTGACATATTTCCTCCAGAGAGCCAACGAACACAGTGCGCTAAAGTGCCGCTCTCTGCTGCCAATTTCGGACGTGAAAATGTGTTTGTTGTGTGTCCTAAACGCAACCGCGAAAGCATGCAGAAGACTGATGTCTTGCCTAACACAAGCCTAGCATGAAAACGAGGAATACCCTCCGTATGTAATTGAAATAAAATCGGCCGATTTTTAATCATCCAAACGATTTATAGGAGTCATTCGGATGATAAGTGGCAATTTGACAAAAAACGGAGGGTTCTTTCAACGAAATTTTCCGGTTATACGTTTCTGAGCCCGTTTTTTCAAAACTTTATTTTTGCACTAATTGCTCTCTTCGCTATCTCGGCGGCGCAGTGGCGTAGTACGTGCTATGCGTGAGGTATCCATGCAGTTTTGCAGGCACTAACAATGCGCACCGTGGAATACGCGCAATGCGTGAAGTATTCACGTCGTCTTGCAGGCGCTAACATTGCCGTGACTGTAATTGACCACTGGACAAGGTACGAATTTAAGCATTCTGATAAATGTTTTTTAACCTGAATTTTACGTAGAACAAGATTCGCGCAACGAAAATTACTGGAACCAACTCCTAACGAAGATATCAACGTTTTTATTTCACATTTGTTACGGGACTTTGAACTGCCCGCTCACAAGAAACTCTACGTGAGTCAAATCGCGCACTACAACGGTTTCAGCAAGCTTCTCAATCGAGCAATATTCATTTCACACCATGTGTTTTTCAAACTGTAAGTAATTTGCTATAGCTGAGCCAAAACGTCAAGATCGAGGTTGCCAGATTTTTTATCGTCGAGACGTTCATGATAACGTTTACCGCAGGATGTGAATCACGTAGAGCATTGAGTTTTCATGAGCAGGTGGTTTAAATTCACGCACCAAGAATCATTAAATATCTTCGGAAGGAATTGATTTCAGTAATTTTCTTTGTGCTCATCGTGCTTTACGTGAAATTTTGGTGATGAAACATGTATCGGAATGCTGAAATTTGTACCTTGTCTAGTGGTCCATTTAATCTGAAATGTCTGAAGATTCCAAGGAAAAATACACATGATTTTCTTCCAAAATTTTATCTGGGGAAATTTGGCAACTCTAAAATGTTCATACGGCGTTCTTCCATCGCACGGCAGAACACCGCGACGACTTTCGCGGCGGCAAATCCGACAATGCGGCAGGGACGAAGGGCGTTGTACCCGTAACGCGAAAATGATGAAAGTAATAAGCCGGTAATGAAACGCGTGGCCGGGTTTCCGTTTTTGCGCGCGCCCGGCATTCCTTACCGCCCTCGGGGCCGTGATTTCCCCACCCCCCTCCCCTCCTGACGGGCGAGGGAGGGGGGTGCGAAGCAACAAAAGGAGTTTTATTGCTGATATGAATGAGCCCCGTATGAGGATTTTCTTGCTCGAAGGGAGAAAGGGTATAACGGGGTTTTCGCGGGAGCTTCGGCGGCGCGGAGGTGAGTGGGAAGTGAGGCTCATCTTCGTGAGCAGTTTTGTGTTGACGTGGAAAGTTCGACGATTTGTTAGCTGGCGCGACGCGAGGGAGCTGACCTGCAAAAAAGGGATTCGCCGCGAACAAGAACCGTTGCCACGCGCTGACATCTTAGTGCTGTCGGGGGATCGAAAAACTGAGGGTTCGACACCTTTGCCGCCAAGCCAGGAAAAACGTTGTAATGGCCTGGTTACACGCTCAAATTTCCGTCAAATTCCGATCAAAAATTTGACTAAGATGGCGGTCGAAAGTTATCTAGATTGATGTAGAAAATTAATTAAAACAGCTTGTTCATTGAAATAAGCATGGAATATACACGGTTTTGTGGAAATCAGATGAAGTATAAGCCCCACAGTTCCATCATCTACCATCAAATTTTTGCAGGCCGCAGAAATTTGGTGGTAGATGGTACGCACCAGTCACCATTTGATCGGAAATTGATGATAATTTGAGCGTGTAACCAGCACATAAGAGCATTTGAACGTTGCCATTTTCTCCTGAGAGGAAATTTTTGGGTTTTATTCTTTGAGGTCTCAATTTGTTCACGCAGTTTGTATGGATGTTGATACTCGGGCATACTTCCCTTCAGCTATACCTCAGTCATCGCTATGCCTACTGGAATCAAACTTTTTAGATAGCTTGCTAGATTAGGTGGGATGAAATCTCAAAAATTTAGTCCTCTTGTGAGTCCTCAATCAACTTTTAAGTAAAGTTAGGATTCTATCTCTTTGAGATTTTCGGGCACTTCAAATCAAACTACAAAATTAATATCCCTGAAAAATTGGAAGAAAAATATTCACAAATTTTCCTGAGAATGCATGTTTTATCGAAGGAGGTTGGGCACCTCGGCGGTGTTCGACGGCTGACATGTCGTTTTTTCTTGTTACCTTGCTCGCTTCTGATTGGTGCCGGATACAATATTCAATGGTGCGCTTTTTGAACTTCGTACATTTCGGCTTCAGAGTTACTTTTTCGCATTTTAAATGCGCCCATTGTGTTCTGCGCCTCCTTTAAATTCAGAAAAATGTATTCACAACTTCAGAAGCCAAAATTTCTTCGTGATTTAGTAACCCATTAAAAATAAATCGACGCACCGTAATAGCCTCTTTTTCTTATCCTCCCTGTACTTCATCTTGACATGGAAGTGCCGTCTGGTTTTTCAACCCTGGGACACCTATAATAGAAATTTTTCTGCAAACAATGCACCAGAAGCATGACCCATCACCGAAGAAAAAATTGATGTGGTAACGTCCTGGAGGTTAAAAATATGTGCGACAAATATTGAATGTTGTTATTATCACTCTGGCTGTGAACATTTAAGAGTTATCACACATATTTTAACGTCCGGGATGTTACTGCAGCAACTTTTTTTTCGGTGTTAAGGTGATTCGTCAAGCTCAAGTGACGTGGTCGAACTGGCATGCGATACATCGCATCTTTTAGGTAAAAAATCTCGGCAGATTTTGAATTTTCAGCAAAAAAAAGGACGATAGCCCCTGCGCATGAGCCTGAAGAATCATTCTAAACCCAAAAATCGGCAAAATTCAGAGAAATGAAAACAGGATAGTGTTTGGAAAAAAACCTCGCATTCGATACCGAAATCGATAGCTGAATCGAATGCGAGGTTTTTTTCCAAACACTATCCTGCTTTCATTTCTCTGAATTTTGCCGATTTTAAGGTTTAGAATGATTCTTTAGGCTCATGCGCAGGGGCTTTCGTTCTTTTCTTTACTGAAAATTCAAAATCTGCCGAGATTTTTGACCTAAAAGATGCGATATATCGCATGCCAGTTCGACCATTTCTTTTGAGCTTGACGAATCACCTTAAAGTATACATACCCAAAGAAAGGGGCGACAGATTTTTCCTCGTGTACGAGATTCCTTCTTTGATTGAGTGTTACACAGGTTCGAAATCCAGTCGCGAGACAGATTGCGAGTCAACTTCAACGCGTGGCCGATCTGAAAAGGGAATATTTTCTTTAGCAAAGGTGTCAGTTGAGCCAGTACGTGGGAGACCCGAAGGCACCAGAGGCGTTGCGAAATTTCACCCGTGAATGTTTTAATTTCAAGATCGCTCCCGAGTTCAAGACACGTGAGTCTCGATTGGTCTGGCAACGTCCGACGGAGAACAAAGGTTATAAATCACCGCATGAAAAATGGGTTTTCCGTGTATCAGTGGTCGCGTGTCTCCGCTTGGAGGCCCTGCGATGCTGGCGATATCTGTGCGTCGCCCCCCGAACCAGTGCGGAAGTTGACGTATAGAGGTATATAAATTAGAGGCTTGAGGCTCCTTAAATATACTTTCATATTTTCGTCATAGGACGGTGTGGGGGAGACCTATGGGGATTGAAAAAACCTCCAAGATTAAGTGGCTTAACCTGAAAGTCTCCCGTTCTTTTTTTTACAGTCAAACGTTGTCGAATTTATTCGAGATATTCTACCGTGCTAAGGAAAAACGCCGTATGAACATTTGAGATTTGCCAAATTCCCCAGGATAAAACCATGGTGTCTAAACCGGGGAAAACCGCGATTAATCAGGGAATAAAAATTTAAAGTGAAAATCAGGGAAAAATCAGGGAATCTGCCCCAGAAACCGGGAATCTCTACTTTTAACGCTTAGGGATCATTTCGTTTTCAAATTTGGCGGTCTAATCTGATCGAGCGCTATTTTTGACTTCTTGAATGACACATTTGAAACTTCAAATCATTAAAAGTATGGAGAAGCTTTCATTGACCCGATAATACAAACATCTGGAACGCTATCGGAATTGAAATCGATATTCATAAATGGAACTCTGGAGAGTTATATTCTTTTCCCCCAGAAAATCTCGGGGAAGTAGGTGAAAAGTACGGTTTCTCATCAGGGAATGAGCTCCTGGAAATCAGGGAAAAATCAGGGAATGAGCCTGGTCAAAAATTCTAGACACCATGGATAAAACATGCATTTTTGAGGAAAAGTATGCGTATTTTTCCTTGACATTTTCGAACATTTTGCATTTAATTGTGAATGAAATTGTCTGAGGAATTAGAAGAAGAATATTTAAAATTTATTTGTCCAGTAATTTCTGTCTTTATTGAAGGAAATATGGCAACGTCTGAAGGTTCATATCATACGGGGTTTTTCTACGGCAGTATTGGCTTTGATGTTCTGTTACGAGTCCACGGTAAATAGGTTTACACACTTCTAGTGTGCGGTAGAAGATCCTCAATCTTTATTCTCCTAATTGAGGGGCTTAGAGGACAAAGGCACACAAGTGTGGTTTTTGAAAAAATTGAGATATTAATAATTTAAAGTAAAACTCGCTCTAATGCATATTCTGTAAAAAATTCGCTCCCGAAGTCCAATTTATAACCATCAAAAAGTCAGTTTGACCTTTTTTCCGCCATAAGGATCTGTGTAATTTCGAAACTTCAAACACGTATTTCTCAATACAGCGAAAACTTCTCTCGTGCGCCTTGTCCTCCAAGCCCCTCAATTGCCCTCAATTCTAAGCTGAAGAAATATGATAATGATCTTCTATCGCACTGTAAAATTGCACGAACCAATTCAGTGTGGGTTCTATTTATTTTTCATAATAATGCACAGAAATAGTCCGAATAGTGACGACACAACATCATCATAGGTCAAGCATGACATTTAGCAAAAACGACATTGGATCATATTCATCAGTTACCTCTTCCGAAACAAATCCTTTGATTTTTTAGGTTTATTTAAACGAATGGCTGCCACCAGCCACAGTCAGGAAATACCGGGAAAACAGGGAAATGTCAGGGAATTTTAAAAATTCAGAGGGGAAACCTAGAAATGTCAGCGAAAATGTCGAAAATGTCAGGGGAAAATCGTCAAAACACCTTCATTTGCTTTGACAGTTCGACGTTACGAACTTCAAATTTTGCCTGGAAACTATTTGTAACTATGTCTTTTTAACAATCCGGCCTTTGTTCAATTGTCAGGGAATTTTATCAAAATGTGTCGGGGAAATCCGGAAAATGTCAGGGAATAAATTTTCCAAATTCCGTGGCAACTCTGTAAACGGGGGTGCACCTTTCTTTTTCAACTCAAAATATACAGGAATTTTCTGAATGACTGGTCTTACAAAACGGGTATTAATTTAACCGGTTCCCAAAATGAATCATCATGCCCATCACATGTTGCTCTGAGCAATATCACATCATCGATTTGATTGCACAGTCGCTAGGCAGCGCGACAGAGCGTGCACGGCATCATCGTAAAATTAAGGAAGTCTAGAGCGCCTTCAACTTTTCGGATATGCAACACAGACAGTCAATAAGCACGAATAGTTGTATCGTTGTGTTGTAGGTGCTGTTAAAAGTAGACTTTCATTTTTTTGCGTACTCCTTACACCAGCAGACATGGCACAAGCTGAGACACTCCAATTAATACGTATATATTTTACGTGTTAAGTTATTTACGCAACATGAAGTTAAATAATTAACTCCTGAAGAAGATATAAATGTTTGTGATTGGCATTAAATAACAGAAAACATGCGAAATTGTAAGCGTATATGTTTTTAACTTAATTACTATTGAGTCAACATTTCTGAATATCTTGCTGGAGAGTTTATTTCCAAGTCATGTGTTTCATACATTGTTTTATGCGCTAAAACGCCGGAACTAAGCGTTACCAGATATGCAAACTTAAGACTAAGAGGTCTTATAGACTTATAGTATACGCTTATAGTATAGATGAGAAAATTACTGAAAGTTTCAAAAAATGACGTTCAATAGTCTTCCAAGTAGATTATACACTGGGAAAAAAAAAAGAAAAACACATTGGATCTAGAATCCAGGCTCTCGAAAACATTGACAAGAAAAATGGCTCTTGATTCAATCAGATTTAAACTTAAATCAAAAGAAAATCCGCTCAAATTAAGAGGCTTGGTTCTTGATTTAAGCTTAAATCTGATTGAATCAAGAGTATTTTTTCTTGTCTATCTTTTTAAGAGTCTGGACTCTAGATCCAATGTTTTTTTTTCCAGTGTAAAGTATGACAGGAAGTCTGAAACGCCGCAAACCGAGATACGAATTTCTGCAGTTTTACCATCGCGTTGTCTTGGCTCGGGAAAAAGCGGGGGTGGAAAGGACCAATGGTAGCTGGTTCCGTCCACTCCCAATTTCAATTGACGTTTTATTTCCCCTCTGCGAGAATCTATCACAGGTCTCTTTCACGTCGTCGGAGTTTTCATTAATATGCCGCTGACGTCCCAGTTCTCAGCTGTGTCACACCTCTGTCGCGCCTCTATGTTGACTTGGATGCCGTTGCGGCCGCACATTGATTTCGACTTGAAAAATGGCTCGTGTCGTGAGTCAACAACACTCACCAGTCAATGATTGTGCTTTTAAAGAAGAATCGAAAATATTTCCTTATGAGCACTGGAAAAAAAAAAAACAAAAAAAACACATTGGATCTAGAGTCCATACTCTTAAAAACATCGACAAGAAAAATACTCTTGATTCAATCAGATTTAAGCTTAAATCAAGAACCAAGCCTCTTAATTTAAGCGGATTTCCTTTTGATTTCAGAGTAAATGGACGTATTTCTACGAAACAGACCTATGTTCAAGTGAGAAATATGGGGTGTGCTCGTTAGTTCTCTGGCCGTAAGAGTGAATGAGAATAATAAACCGCCAGTGACGTCAGCGGCAATTATGGAGCCGTTGCGAGCCGGGGCACGAGGGAAAGATCGTCGTTGGGGCGCTTTAACTCATGAGCCCTGTCCACAACGCTCTCTTGCCATGCCCGCGGCTCATGAATCTCGCATTCAGTTGGCACATAGGTCTGTTTGATAGAATGTAATATCCCGCTTTTCCAATTCTTCAAAAGGAATCACGCCCACTGACCACATTGCTTCTTATGCAGCTTCAACGAGCACACCCCATATTTCTCACCTCCACATCAAGGTAGATTTACACAGGTATGGACAGAACTTAACAACTGGCCTCTGATTGACTCTCCAGCGGCCCCTTAACGTCAGCCATTTTGAATGTTTTGATTATTTTGATTTATTATGTTCGGTTTATCGTTTGTCAAAATTTTGTGGGATTTTTTGCACAATTTTGATAATGCGATATTAATTTTAACGTTTAAACGCACAAACGTTTGAATGTTAATTTGATTGTAATTTAATTAAAAAACGGGCCCCTTAACCTACGTCACGTAGTCATGTGACACGTAGTGAGGCTCATGGGAAATTTTCAACCTTTCCATACCTGTGTAAATCTACCTTGCCTCCACATAGGTCTGTTTGGTAGAAATACGTCCAAATCTGATTGAATCAAGAGTCCTTTTTCTTGTCAATGTTTTGAAGAGTCTGGACTCTAGATCCAATGTGTTTTTTCTTCCAGTGAAATACTATACTCCACGCTTGCTGTTCATGCAGTCGTAAGATTTCACTCCTTGAATTAAGTTTAGGAGAGTATTGAGGTTTGGTTTTGGCTCATTTTGTGGTACATTTAGCTGCAATCATACATGTTTCAATATATCTATTCGATGTTTATTTTCTTTTTTGATTTTGTTCGCAGGTAAGCCCGATGTGGATTTCCGCAAGTACAATTTTTTGAAGCAAAGATAGGTGAGTTGCAGAAAAGACATACAGATTAACGAATTGACTTTGCAAGGATGAAAATGGATGAAAACATTGGATCAAGAGTCCAGACTCTTAAAAACATCGACAAGAAAAAATACTCCTGATTCAATCGGATTAAAGCTCAAATCAAGAACCAAGCCTCTTAATTTGAGCGGATTTCCTTTTAATTTAAGCTAAAATCTGATTGAATCAAGAGTGTTTTTTCTTGTCAATGTTTCCAAGAGTCTGGTCTCTAGATCTAATGTGGTTTTTTTTCCAGTCAGCCCAGAAACAATAATCGAAGGGAATGGATTCGATTGACATGGAACGATCGAAAAAACAATACGTGAATCAATCGACAGCACATATCTCTTTATTTAATCATCTTTTCGTCACTCAAATAAACGTCGTCTGCCAATTTCAAGTGCAGGGTGTCTAAAAGTCTGGAAATAGTACTGATTTTTCAAGGGCTGTCCGAATGTACTGTAATAGTGGGGAAATTCCGCAAAAAGGTCCGGAATTGTTTTTAATTTGTTGTTATTTTCTTCGAAATTTCAAATTTTTGAAATTTTTCTAATTTCGTCGAATGGAGGTACTGAAAAATTACGGAATTTCGCGCGGAAGCGTCTGGCTTGTTGAATATTGCGTAGCAACCCAGTGCGCAAGGGTTGGATGGAACAACTTATCTTACAAAATCTTCGCTTGTGCCGTAGTATCGTTTTTGAAGCGGGAACCTTAAAAAACGCATATTTTTCATGAAGATAGTGGTATACTAGAAATCGCTCGCGGTTAATGAGCAAATAATTTTAACTGAATTAAAAAACTGTGTTTCAAAGAACAATTCCTCACCAAACAATATTCTTAATGAATTCCTCCTTGCTCTGAATTTTGATTCCTCCTTTGGGATTCGATCTCTGTACCGCCTTACTCTCCTCCCTCACCCCGTCCATCGCAAGCGTCTTAAAAATGATTTTATTTAGAATAGGGATGATTTGAGACTTGCCCGATGTCCTCATCATGATTTTTAAGCTGTTTATTTTTAAAGAAAAAATTCCTCGTCTTGGTCTAGCTGAAGTTTGCAACAGGCCCATAGCTCCTAATTTAATTGAATAGGTCCACGTCCTTAGGGTCTGAGTTGAAATTTGCTTCCTTTTTTGGAAATTAAATTACCGGCAAAACCGCCGAGTGACACTATGTGCCGAGTCATGAGGAGGTTGAAAAAGGCACTTGCTCTGACCCAGATAGGTACCGGTCATGATACGGCAGGCGAGGTGCATGGAAGAGCGTTGTCACTAACAAGTGTCTGAGAAGCGGGGATGCCGATCATCCCACTAAATCAGCCTCTAGTAGCAACATTTGAAGAAAAGGGAAAAATTATGAGTCTTGGGAAGATAATTCTTTAAAAAGACTTAAAATTCAAGCAACAGGAAACCAATTTTACATGCCTATATCTTCGTAAAATTTACAATAGATAAATTATAAGTGAAAAAGAGTTTGAAAGCTCTCAAATGATCCACTGTGCTTTTTAAATACTCACAATGTTTGAAAATTGTTTTACTTTTACATTTCAGAAATGTAGGGTAATTTTTATCGATTATTTTACCATAGGTTACATCTCGTAGTTTTTGTATTTTCTGCTTTGCTAACAATTTATTTCAGTGCACTTTATTGCATTTTGTCTCTGCGAGCTATGTAGGAGGATATTCCAGTTTTTAATAGTTTGTTTTTACTTTTACCCAGTCAGAAGCTATTTTTGAAAAAAATTGATATCTATAGTGTCACTATTGAATTTCTACTGATTTCTACATTCTTTTAGCTTCACTAAAAATAATGCGCTAAAAACTTATCCTTTTGCATAATGTTTAGCAGTTTGTTCGTAAGATTTTGCAAATTCTTTTCCAAAATTCGCTGACACAGGGAGCATTGATTTGATTCAATTGATTAACTAATATTACGGACTTTATTGGCACAACATTTTTCAGTCTGAAAGAGAGTTATGTTTTCAGTGATTTTGAATGTTGTTGATAATGCTAAAATGTAATGAGAAAAGTCGGCACAACATTTTTTAGTCTGAAAAAGAGTTATATTTTCAGTGATTTTTAATGTTGTCGCTAATGCTAAAATTGAATGAGATAAGTCGGGGAAAATTCGTCGCCTGATTCATCGAACAATGTTGAAAGTATACGAAATCTGCCGTAAATAGCTTGTATCCGGGCAAATTTTAATCCTGCACGATCTAGCTTGAAAACCCGACAACAAGGGCTGAGACAGCCTCTTCACTTCTTCACCCCGTGAAACCACTCATCTTCTCTGTGTGGCTAAGTCGGGGTGGAAGTGGAGGACTAAAACAACATACTCTAACCTAACTACTCTCTCTGTGACGTACGTTGAATACTGCAAGCCGGGGTGTTATCAAACCGTGGCGAGGTGTTGGTGATCGATTATCGATATTTTTCCATTTGAAGCTGTGGTAAAGAATCGATTATTTAACAGTTAGTTGCGAACACTCTGTTTTTCGATCCTTTTTTATAGGTTTAAATGAAAGATCAGTCGATATATTGCAACGCACGCCACGCCAATGTTATCAAAACCTTCTCATCCGTCTGACTAAACGCTTTATTTAAAGGAGGGACGAGTCGTAATGGGGAAAAATGTCAGTTTTGGAAAATAGAATCTTGATTCGTATTAATGGCTATTTTTATTATTTGTTTGTATGAAGCATTATTCCAACTTTTCGATCTCGGATCGAATTTTTTTATCAACCAATGGAGAGATCAATCAGAGTTACTCGTATGTATGATAGAATTTCTCGTTTCACGATCTAGTATTGTTCAATAGTGCAGGATATGAACTAAACACCCTCGCTGGGCTGAAAAAGAAAACATCCCTCGATGATAAACATGCCCACACAGGGGTTAAACTTTAAGTTCAAATGCCCTTCGTTTTTCAGTAAAGAACCATCATTTATGGTCAGCATCCATGGAAGCACCTGTCTGCACACTGCATAGAGTAGGTAACCGCACATACATTGTTTCTGAAGTGCGCAATAATAATAGTAGACTCTGATTGAAAAATTAAGTTCATATTCCCTTCATTCTGAAATGGACGTATTTCTGTCAAACGGAACTAAACGCCATCGGGGTAGGAAGGTAGAGGGGGGCTTGGATTGGCGGCGAAACCGGGCGTCGGGCTCATTCGTTCCTATACTCGCAAGCCTTTTCCATGGCGCTTAGTTCCGTTTGACAGAACGCGCTATCCGGGATTCTAAATTCCTCAAAAGGAACTCAAATTTGCGCTTAGTTCCATTTGACAGAAATACGTCCAAATAAAGAGCCGCTATCTCTGACCATTCATGAAAGCACATACCTATCTGCACAGAGCAACTATTTGCACATACATGTTTCTGAAGTGAGCGAAAAATACCGGTCTCTCATCGCAAAATGTAGTCCAAAATGTATCGTGTGAAGCAGAAAGGAACCAAGCCATATAAGCTTTTTCCAAGTTTAAGTGGGCAGTTTATTTTTTTATATAAAAACAGTTGTGCAGATTTTTATGCACTTTTCAGTGAATTTCATTCCTTACAAGTACATGAAGTTACGTGAAGTACATTCCTTAAAAATTTCAAAGGAATCCGCATTAACACTCTGCGTAAAAAACTAAGCTGTTGCTGCTTAGTTCCTTCCTACTAAATGTGGTCTAAATAGTTGTCTCTTCTTGCAAAAATAAGTTCAAACTCCCTTCATTGTGAAATAAGGAACCCCTATCGTTGACCCATTCACGAAAAGACCTATCTTCACAGAGCAACCATTGGCACATAGATCGTTTCTGAGGTGAGCGAGAAATACTGGTCTCTCATCGCGAAATGTAGTCCAAATTACCTTTTTGTACACGAGAACACCATTTTTCATCCTCTCATACTTTCTCTTACCATCCGAGCCCACAGCTCCACACCGCGCATTCATTTCGTCAGACCCGATCTGCCGTGCTACGGAAAAACACTCTATGAGCATTCGAATATTGCCAAATTTCCTCTCCAAAATATTTATTTATGAGGGAAGTTATGAATATTCTTCCTTGAAATTTTCAGCATTTCTAGGTACAGTTTCGAACAAAATCCTCCGAAAAATCGGATGAGAGATATTCACAAAGGATGTGTCCCATTGCTCATTTTCGGTCCTAAATTAGGTAGTTTATGTATGAGCACAAACGACTATACCTTTTTTTCCTTTAATATGTTGTAATGGGTGTATTAAAGATTACCATATTCGAATATGAAAGTGGTAGTCGCTTGTGCTCATACATGAACAATCTAATTTAGGACCGAAAATGAGCAATTATTCGAGAAAACTGCAAAACTTCACTATTTTGCGCTGGTAAATCAGGCAAAAACCTTTCAAAAGCACCTTAAATAAGGACAAGTTCTCAGAAGGTAGATGATTAAGAGTCGATTTGACCTTACACGGAAAAAAATTAAATGTTGATTTAGCATTTATACTGTTGAAAAGATGTCCGACAAGTTTCAAATGCTGATTTTACATTTTAACAAATGCTAACGTAACTACGCCCACTGTAAAACGAACAAATTTAAATGTTATGTTAGCATTTCTGTAATGTAAAATCAGCATTTGGAACTTGTCGGACATCTTTTTAACAGTATAAATGCTAAATCAACATTTAATCATTTTCCGTGTACATGACATTATTCTAAGCTGTTGCAATTTTCGACCAAAGGTAGGGACAAAATACCCTCCTTAATGATGGGACACATCCTTTTCCGGAAAATTCGTCGTTTTTCGGAGGAAATTAGGCAACGCCTGATGGCTCATACGGCGTTCTTCCTGAGCACGGCAGCGACGACCTCGACCGTTACTTTTAAGTAACCTCCCTTATTTTCCCCCTCGTTTCGTTTCGCAATGTCGCGAAATTCGCATTCGCGGCACGATTAATTTTTCCGCCCGTTTTCCCGGGCAATTTCAACAAAGGAGCGGAGCCGAAACCCCTGCGAGGTAGGCCATAAATCAACAGCCCCGCAACGTCGGTGCTGGTTCGGTAGTCATTTTGTCAAAACTTTAAATTTCTTCGCGATTTCTTCCCGAACCCCCTCCCCTTCCACCCCGCCCCCCCCCGCGCCCGGCGGTTTCATTAGTCATACACCACTATTGTTCTGATTTGTAACATCCATCACTAGGGAACGGAGGAAGTTTATTCAGAACTCTTTTTCTCTCCCCGGAGCGCGGTGCGGCGCGCGGTGGGTGAGTCGTAGGAGAGTTCGGGCAAAATTCTGAAATTTTGGAAGCTTATACAGGGTGATCAAAGGTTAAGTGGCCAGACTACAGAAGCCTGTCCTATGGGTCAATATAGAATACCTGTTTAGCGAGAGTATGGACAGATCGCTCCATGGAGGTCTTAGGACCCAAAAGTGCAGCCATCCTTCACTGGAAAAAAAAAAAACACTTTAAGCTTAAATCCGATTGAATCAAGAGTATTTTTTCTTGTCCATGTTTTTGAGAGTCAGGACTCTAGATCCAATGTGTTTTTTTCTCAGTGTTCTAACCAACTTCTAACACGCAAAATTTCACTGCCAGTCTGCAGAGTCTGCAAATTCGAATTCTAACCAAGACGGCCAAGAATGTACAGAAATGAGCGTTCTCCCCGCTAAAATGAGTAAATTTATGCAAAAACTGAGTGCGGCGTACGTAAATTCATAAACGATCTAAAAAAAAAACCGAAATCTCAATTTAAAGAGAGGGCTTTGGGGTGTTCCGCCGTCTGCAGTCTGGCCGTTTAACCATGGATCACCCTCTATTTTTGAAAATATGAAACACGAAGTTTAGGAGTGATGTCATTGGTTTTTTCGTGAAATTTTCCTCCAGGAATACTCTTTGAGATCGAATTTGTGACGAAATAAACATCAAAATTTGAATTTTAATCATGTCCGACCTATCTTTTAGCTCGTTCCACTGCGCGGCAGGGAATTTTTGTTTTTCCTCCCCGAGAAGCTTGCTCGAGGCAACCGGGGGGGGGGGGGGGGGGGAGCAGAACATGATAATGAAGTCATAATGGCGAAGACTTTTTATCGACTACGACAGCACGGACCATTTTTCTTTAATTTAATCGTTCGCGAACGAGGATGGGGGGGGGGGGGCTTGGGGGGTTGTTGCTCCCCCCCCCCCCCCCCGGAACGTCCTGCGAGAGCACGTCTCGAGGAACCCGTGTTGAGCTCGTTAGCGAAAAAGGGAATTTAATCGGACGCCTATGTTTTAGTGAATTCTATTTTTTAACCGATCTCGCAGGTGGTGGACCTCTTCACCGAAAAAAAAAATCTCGGTGTATTTACTAAGAAAAGGGTAAAATTACCAAGAATTCAGGGTTCTATTTGATCCCAGTTCTTTCTTGGTAAAATTACCATTTATGGAATTGGTAATTTTACCGAGAAATCTCGGTAAAATTATTGAACTTTCCCGGTAATTTTACTGTACCTTGGTAAAAACACCAATATTTTTTATCGACTGCGGTAGAATTACCGAGATAAAATGGCAAAGGCACCGGGAATTGATTACGAATGAAAGTAGTATTCTTACCTGAAAAAAATAGTGAAAATACCGGTTTTTAGGTAAGCTTACCAGTCTGTCTTGGTAAAATTACCAATAATTGGTAAAAAAGTGAGATGGTAAAGGTACCAACGGACCTTGGTAAAAAAGCCGATTCTTTTTTAGTGTTGATGCTCCAGGCCGGAGATACCGCGAGTCTAGGAGGCCTTCCTCCCCTTTGGATAAGAATAATATGGCCGTACACGGAGGGAAAAAAAACTCGTGCGTGGGACCCGAAGTTTTGGTCATATGGATCTCTGAAGTTTTCAGATTGAGCATCTGAACACTTTAGGTCTAGCTGCCGAGGTTCGGATCATACATCTGAAACTTCAGTTCTTACATCTGAAGTACTTCAGATGTGAGAACCGAAGTACTTCGGATGTGAGAACCGAAGTACTTCAGATGTAAGAACTGAAGTTTCAGATGTGTGATCCGAACTTCGGCAGCTTGACCTAATGTGTTCAGATGCTCAATCTGGAAACTTCAGAGATCCATATGACCTAAACTTCGGGTCCCACGCACGAGTTTTTTTGCTCCGTGTATGTAGTCTGACATGCGTAGGTCATATTCTCACCTTTCGGCCAAATTATCAAAGCGCCATGCGACGTTTAAAAATGTTGACTGCCATTTTATTTTTTTACCAAGAAATTTTTCAACGAAGCCAGGGTATCTACAAGTCTAAAATGTCCGCCAAGTCCGGAAATAGTGTTAATTTTTTAAGGGCGGTCCGGAAGTACTGAAAAAGTGCGGAAATTAATTTTTGTCGCGATTTCAAATTTTTGAAATTTCTCGAATTTCGTCAAATGGAGGTACTAAAAAAGTACGGAATTTTTCTGTCGGGGGAGGCACTGAATTTCTTGAGTATGTACCGTAAAAGTACTTATTTTTGACCAGCCTGTTTTAGTAGACACCCTGACGAAGCTGTCCGAAAATTTTATTGAATTTTCTGTGTGCTACCGAGAAAGTTCAGTGAAGTTTTCAAACAGATTCTACCAACTATTTTCCTGAAAAAAATAAAATGGTGGCGGAAATTTTGAAACGTCTCATGGCACTCGTGATACTTGGCCGAGAAGTGACGACATTAGGAATTGGAGGCAATAGAGGGAGAAAATAAAAGAGCGAAGAGAATGAAAGGTCCCCAAAACGATTGATTAGGCGTAAGGTTAAGATTACGCACCAATATCCGAATTCCTGCCTCGAGAGGCATACCGCGGATCTCCGACTTATTTCTGAATTTTTCCTGTTATTTTGGAGTGTAAACTTCATTGTTTGTATGGTGAGATGCATACTCGAGTATGAGATATCGGAGGGTTATAAAGACGAGAAAGAATGAAGGGCACAATAATTCGAAATAGAATTTTAAATAAAACGACCCAAATTTCGGAAAAATTGAAAAGCGAAGCAAAGTCCTCCTACCACCTTATCCAACATTCATTCTGGATAATTTTTATGGTCAGAAATCAGTCTGGTCTCATCAAGGTCAGTAACTTCGAAATCGCCTCTCAACCCAAGCTAAATTTTTTTCCGGAGATTTGTGGTACCATAAGCTTCAATCTGGCGCAAGTCCCATCAGGCGAATCGAAAGCCTAAGAAGGGATGAATTTCAGCCTTTTGTCACAGATGTCTTTCATTCCTAAAACTCGAAGTCACATTTGATTTTTTATCATTTTCCCGCGGTTCAAAGTACCACGTGGAAAATGCTGAAATCCACGTTCTCTACGATGGTAGATTCGTGCTGACTCACAATATTTACCGGCAAAATTAAGGCCGAAAATTTCAAAAAAAAAATGGAACATAATTAAACTGCAGGATGATGTCACCCCGAGAGACGTTAATCGATTTGGGCCTTTTTGGACCTCAACAGTAGATCACATTCGTCACTCATCCCTTCAGTCTTGGAATGATACCCATTATGGTCCAATTTTTTTTCCTGTAATTACTTTTTTTTTGGAATTTGTTGCCTTGATTTCCCCGCAGAATATAATGTGGAACCAACAATATTCTACCATCCTGTTATTTACACTGCGGGCCACGAAATTAGTGTTTTTTCTCCCATTTCGTCGGATCATACCAGCTACGCAGTCCGTTTTGTCCAGAAAAATTTGGGAAAACAGCTTTAATGGTGGCATTTTCCCGCATCCCCCTTTATAGAAAATGAATAAAAAACAATTTTTTGGCGTTTGTGTGTTAATGTCACAAGAGTATCTCTCAGACGCACGAATGTGATTAAAGTTTAAAGTTGCAACATTTAGCCACTCTAAAAGTGTGTTTCACTAGGAAACTGTTGACATATTCCAACCGAAAATTGTACAGATTTTTCTTTCAATTTGACGCGAAATAATCAGCTTTTGGACAGGTACTGCTCAATTAAACTCTTACAAAAAGTCGAAAGGATTGAGTTCATTTCGCAATTGTGGAATGGAGATACGTTTTTTTGTCCAAGGCACGACGAGTTGGGCGCTCATTGTCGTGAGGAGTGGGGTTTTTTTTGGTTTCCTGCCGGTGACGATTTCTACAGTTGCGTGCAGTGTTAAAATTTCATATCGATCTCAATTTTTTAGTAATAAAAAAAGACACACGTGGTTGTTTTTCGAGGAATTCAATTAAAAATTTCACCTACAAAATGGTCGTTCCAGTATGTAGGTAGCACAGTACGTCCATTGCATTCGTAGGACAGTGTGGTGTGAATAATGAGAGTCAAGCTGCTTGGATTTTGGATATGGTGTCTTTTAGGCACCCGATTTCCATCAATCGCAGGAGAGGTGAGTAATTGAGTACTAACATTTAAAGTTAAGTAAAAAAAAACTGTTAAAATATAAGTTAAAAATATTTAAAATAATAATTCGGTAATGTATAATACCGATGATTAAATTGAATCAGTAAGTTCGTAAACACACCAACTCGGGTTTTTTTCGATTTTCACTTTTTTACGGTTTAGTAACACTTATGGATAGAAACATCTGCTCGCAAAAGGAAATTTCGAAATTGCTATCGGAAGTTCTCGAAACAGCGACGGGAAAAGGGAAAAATCGAAATATTTCATTGGAAATACCAATTTTTGGCTATTTCATGGGAAACGGGCGACCATCCGATTTTGCGGTTTCCTTTTTGCGGTTCAGTATAGCTTTGTACTAAAAAGTTACATAAATATTCAAGCTTTATTCAGGTCGAAAAATATAAATTTTTCAGGGTAGACTATGAAAAATCAGTATCTGAAAGTCGGTGAGAATGAAAACACACCAACTCGGAGATTTTCAAACGCTTAATTATTCTCTATCATCAAACATGGTGTATCGATTTCAACTTGGTGCTTTACAAAGTTTCTAAGCACTTGTCCTTTGGCACCAAAAAGATTTTTCTTAAACTAACTTCTTCGCCCGCTGCGCAGTTTTACATGTTTCCTGAACAATTTTTTTCCCCAAATTGGTGTGTTTTCAAACTCACTGATTCGATTTCGGAATTCTTTTGACTGATCGTGATCAAGAATTACGGGAATGACAAGTGGGAGAAGAACGCAAATTAAGATTAAAATGCGAGCAGTTTTGGCAAAAATAGATAAATTTGATAAAATTTAAGAACAACATTGAAAGGCATAGTCTCCTTGATCGGTCGGTAGAAAAAGAAGAAGAGAAAAACATATTTAAATGTACCCGGCACTTTATATTAGTGAAAGCTGCAATTTTAATTATACCTGATTTTCACGGGGAACAACTTACGCAACTCAAAAAACTCAATTACGATTAGATCACTGTTTTTAGCACAATGTTAATCGGAAGTACACAAGAAAACTACTACATTGTAGTGAGGAACTTCATCCCGAATTATTTTTAGGAGCAAAAAAAAAAAAAAACGACTGCCTGAAACTACACGTAAAAGAAGTCAAACTTCTGTCAATGAATAGCATTTAATGACCATTATATCGTTACCTTTCGGCCAATGCATCACAAGCGCCATGGGTCGTTAAAAAATTTCCGCCGACATTTTTTTTTTTTTGTCACGGAGAAATTATTCAACAAAGCTGTCCAAAAATTTCACTGAATTTTCTTTGTATGTATGTATGTATGTATGTATGTATGTATGTATGTATGTATGTATGTATGTATGTATGTATGTATGGATGTATGTATGTATAAAGTCGCTTTTATAGCGCTCTTTGGCGCTCTTCGACCCCTAGCCGCCAAAGTCTTTTATCCTCCCAAAGCCCTTCAGGGAGTTGACAAACCCTCATTTCTTCTAAAACCCCCTGTCGCCACCCTTTCGGGCGTCCCCTTCGTCTCCTCCCAGGAGGAACCCAATCAAGCAACTTCTTTGGCAGCCTTTCGTCCGTCATTCTATTGACATGACCATACCAGCCAAGCTGTCTGGCCATGACGTCGAATATGATGTCATTTTCGACTCCCATGATCTGACGCACTCTTTCATTGCGGACCCGATCTCTTCTAGAAATTCCTGCAGACCTCCTCTAGAAATCCATCTCCGTTGCTCTTAGCATCCCCTGTGTGCGCTCTTTCAGCTGCCAAACTTCACATCCATATGTAAGAATACTCTTGACTGCTTGGATTTTCTTTGTGCTGCGGATAAAATTCAGCGAAATTTTTGTTGGAAAATTTTTCTGTTTGAGATTCAACCAACAATCTCTCCGTAAAAAAATAAAAGGGCGGCGGAAATTTTGAAACGTCGCATGGCGCTTGTGATACTTTGGCCGGAAGGTGACAATATGGTGGTGCATCCGTTTTAACCTCCACGTCTAATCTACGTATATTTGTTTGTTCGCTCGTAGATCAGTTCACAACTGCGAGGAGAACTAAATAAGCTCGTGACTTATAATCCGTGCCATCGCATGGGTACTAATCGAAATAGAAGAGACTGCCAGGCATCCGTTTCGAAGTTTAAAGAGATACCGGAAAATGATCGTGGCCCCTGTAAAAACATTCATACCTTCGCCTGTCACTCTAAGTTTCTTGAGTCCGAGAAATGTAAAGTGTGGGTCACGGTAAGTAGACATATCAATTAATAGAACTTTGAATGACATCCCATCTTAGTTGGTACTTACATCTTAGTGGACCACTAGACAAGGTACAAATTAAAACCATTCTGATACATATTTCTTGACCAAAATTTCACGTAAAACACGATGTGCGCAACGAAAATAATTGAAATCAACCCCTAATGAAGATATCAACGTTTTTATTTTATATTGGTTACGAGAAATTTGAACTGCCCGCTCACAAGGAACTCAAAGTTCTACGTGAGTCAAATCGTGCACTACAACGGTTTCGGCAAGCTTCTCAATCGAGCAATGTTCATTTCCCACCCTGTGTCGTTTAAACTATAAACAATTTGCTATAGCTGCGCCAAAGCGTCAAGATTGAGGTAGCCAGGTATTTATACCACAGAGACTGTCATGGTAACGCTTAGCGCGCGATGTGACTCACGTAGAGAATTGAGTTTTCGTGAGCGGGAGGTTTGAATTCACGAATCAATAAATTATTTGAATTCACGAATCAAAAAACATTCAATATCTTTGTTAAGCGTTGATTTCAGTGATTTTCATTGTACGCATCGTGTTTTACGTGAAACATTGGTTAGGAAACATGTATCTGAATGCTTTAATGCGTATCTTGTCTATTGGTCGCCATTGCGCATATTTGAATGTGTGCCTTTACACAAGCATGTGTATCCCGATCTCCTTTGTTGGTACATCGGAAGATTTAAATGAACGTATTTCTGCCCAGGAACTAGGTGATTTCTATTGTACTTGCCTACTAATGAACTGTGTACTTTCTAATGGAACTATGTGCATTATAACGTGAGCCCTGTTATTCATTTATTCTTATGGGTCTCAGGGCTCATGTTTTAATGCACATAGCTTCGTTTGGCGGAAATACGTCCAAATGATTATCCGTAATCCTAATCATCCATAAAATCACTACGACGGTGGACAAAATCACTACTTCTACAAAATTACTAGTATGCTTGATTTTGTGGATTGCATTTTGCAAAAAGAAACCAGGAGTATTGTAATGTTGCTAAAATTTTGCATCTTCTTTTATCTTGGAAGAAAAACCTGATTGTCCATTAACAGTTCTTACTTTACTCGCTAAAAACTATAAATTTAAGACAAAACTTATCATGTAAATTTCATATTTTTTCATGGTTTCAGTAATTTTATTGCAAAGGACGAGGTTGCACAATCTTAGCACCATTATTGCAACGTTTCTAGTTCTTTTTTCCAAAATGCAATCCATATTTTTGCACCCCGATCTCCTTTCTTTCGTCCTTATAACTTTTCATGCGATGATGGCCGTTTCGGGATAAAGTCCCATCCTCGGGTTTTTAGAGTGATTGGCACCGATTCCATTGATCGCACAAGACACAAGATTAGACCAGCCAGTTTATTTCATAGAGAAGAAATTGAATGGCAATGCACTAGAGCGCCAATGACGTCAATTGGACTACATTTTGCAATTTGGAACTATAAACTCTAGACCGGTTTAGAAACAACGTATGTGCCATTAGTTTCCATATGCACATAAGTCTTTTTTCAGAAGAGCCAGAATTTATAGTTTTAAATTGCAAAATGCAGTCCAATTCATGAACGGATCACTCCGAGCGCCGAGCTCCTTGCTCGCCGGAAAGTGTGAACCAACAAACATTTTTAAACACGGTTGCTGATAGGAGAATCGGGAGTTGTGAGTAATTGTCGGGTTTTATTCATTTCAATCAAAAGTCATTTTCGCGAATTTTGGGAAATTAGGTCGATCAAAGTCATAAGAATGGAGATGTTGCATGTGCGAGGAACTTGCGATTTGACTGTTAATTCTTATGAAAAAGAACACATGAGCTTCTAAAAGGGAGGACTTGAAATTATTGATTTTTTTACGTGATAAAGTGAATTTGTTCCGGGCGTAGAATTTTGAATCGAATTTCAGGGCAAGTTTGATCGAATGAAACAAATCTGCGCGACAAAATCACATTATAAATGAAGGGAAAAATTGTTTAATGTGTGCCAATATAGGAAATGTTTCTCCTCGCAGAATACATTGTTACCAGATAATGTTCAAAGTCAGCATATTTCCTCTAAATCCGTCTATAATATTTGAATTTTTCTGTAAAATCTGGCAACCTTGCCGCAGTTATTACCAACACGCTCTGACACGATGTCTGGAATGGCCAGGAATGTTAAGTAGGAATAAAGATGTTGCATGTGTGAGGGACTTGCGGTTTGACTGTTGATTCTTATGAAAAAGTTCGCGAAAAACACGATGGTGCCACTGGTTTTCCCTGAAATCAACTTCCAAGCTCAGAAAAAGCTCTCAAGTTGAAGCCAAAATGGGGATATCCCACGCCATCCTGAGAGTCCACCTCTACACCAAGACAAACTCTCCTGTTTTTCAGGGACCAACTAATTTTCACCAATGCTTGTCATTTTCAGGGACCAGGAATACCAAAGAAACAAGAGGTGACATTGAGTTGGTGTGCACACAAAGCTCTCGATCCCGCATGGGAAGAACCTCCCAAAAAAAAGTCATCCCGGAAATTCCGGAAAAAATCCTCATTTAGGAAACAAGGAAGTAAACGGGGCTGAATGAACTCCACCAAAGATTGAGAATTAAACCGAATACCCCCCTTCTTTTATGTGTGCTGTGTACCAACTAAATTTAAATTTATTTAACTAGTTAAAATATAAAAAGAAAATCAACGGAGTTTGCGAAAAATGGAAATTAACAAGAAATGAAAAGGACATAGACCTAACTATCTTAATTGTTAAACCAATTATCACTGTAAATCTTGTTAAATTAAGTATGTTCAGTGGGTTGAACAGCAGAAATAAGTATAAGCAAAAAGAAAATTACTTGAGTAATAAAAGACAGTATTAAAATGTAATATAATAGAATGTATGTCATCTGTCCTTTATTTATACTGCTGAATGTCGAAATGAACAGCGCCCTCCGTTGCGTCGGAATCAATGGAACCAATAGCGTGGCGAAAGAAATAAGAAGTTAACCATTTTTCAAAAAAAAATCATCACAACTTTTTCCGTTTAAAGTAGTATATACGAGTACATAATGAAAATGAATGCGCTATGAACAGAATGCTACCTGAACCGAAAAAGTTAGATGTTCAGTACAAACCGAAAAGTCCCTGCAACCGAATTTTTTTCTCAGTGTTCGTTGATGTGTTCGAATATATAGATATTTGAAATAAAGAAACATCGCGAAACAAAGTGCATTATATTATTGACACGATGGAACTTACCTTTTATTCAATGTACAATATTTATATAAAACCAGGAACATATTAGAATGTCAATTGGCTGGCTACGCTAATAAGCAAGAAAGAAATAAGACTATATGATGATCGAGCTACAAACCAAAAAATCAAATGTAATGAAATCAATTACACGATGCTAACTACAAGCAAGCAATTGTCATGTAATGGATCACATTGCATTTTGTTCTTTTGGCTCGTAGCTCGATCATCATTTTTTTCATTCCTAAAAAGAACACAATCTAAAGGTAGTAGTAAGAGTCGTGAACGTAAAATTTAAAGGGTCGAAAAAAAATCGAATGAAGATAAAATATGAAGAAAGAGGAAAAAAGAAAAGAGGAATAACCACAAGAAAATTTCCAGAAAATTAAATGAATAAAATAAATTTGAGAAATTTTGGCGCCCCCTTAGGTGGGGCCTCACGCGAATGCGTATTTTTCGTGCCCCACGCGACGGGCCTATACCGTCGTGCTAAGGAAGAACGGCGTATGAGCCTTCAGGCGTTGCCAAATCTCCTTTGATAAACACGAATTTTCTGAAAAATTTGTGAATAATTTTCTTCCAATTTTTTGGAGAATTTAATCCCTGATTTGAGCCCGAGTGTCTAAAAATTTCAAGGGGAAAAATTCATCAACTTTTTCAAAATTAAATATTTTCCGAGAGGCACTTTGACAACATTTGAATGTTCATACGACGTAAGGAAGAACGCCGTATGAGCCTTCAGGCGTTGCCAAATCTCCTTTGACAAACACGAATTTTCTGAAAAATTTGTGAATATTTTTCTTCCAATTTTTTGGAGACTTTAATCCCGGATATGAGCCCGAGTGTCTAAAAATTTCAAGGGAAAAATTCATAAACTTTTTCAAAATTAAATATTTTCTGAGAGGCACTTTGACAACATTCGAATGTTTATATGACGTTTTTCCCTAGCACGGCTGCATGGTGGTACATCCTAATCTCTTTCCGCCTTGGGAGGCTCGAGTGATTTGTTACCTCTTAAGGTTGAAAGTTGCTAGTTATCGGTGTCGCGGAAGGTGTCGAAAGGCTCTGATTGATCGCCGGAAATATGTCGACTGGGTGAGGGCTGGGGGGGGGGGGGGGGGGTTCGTTTGGTCCAGGCCAAGTGAGCGTGAAATTCAGCCCAATTTTCACACCAGCGCCTAAACATCGCAGATGCGTTGGTCTCGAACATTGAAACTAGAGTCCCTTTCTAGAGAGAGTTGAGACAACGCGGCTTTTTTGTGATCTTTGATCAACCCATTCCCGAATTCTTACCTCCGTTCCTTTTCTCATTCCATTTGTTTCTTGCCGTACACCCTATTCCCCGGCCCATTCTAGTTTATAACCTTTGCAATTTGTGAAAAGTTAATCTTAATTCCCGTTTTTGACACTGTGGAGGTCTTAAATAAGGGAACCAATCAGAAATGGAGTCACATTGTCTTGACTCTCAGTATAAAGGAACTCTACATAGAAATTGTTCAACGAAGCTATCCGAAAATATCACTGAATTTTTTTGTGTTCTACCGCACAGTGAAACGAGTCAATCAGAGAGGTTGGACATGAAATTGTTTACTAAAATTCAAATTTTGACGTTTAATTCGTCTCATCCTGAATTTGAAGGGGTGCTTCTAGAATATAATTTTACGAGGAAACCAATAGAGCCACTTTCAAACTTACTTTGTTTTGTATAAACAGAGATATAATCTTTTAAAGTTTCCAAATTTTTTCCGACCTCTCTCACCACTTTTTAACTCAATCTACTGTGTGCTGATAAAATTCGGTGAAATATTCGAACATTTTAAACTCACAATATCTCTGTAAATAAATAAAATAGTGGCGAAATTTTTGAACTCTCAGTGTAAATGGACTCTAATTGAAACTAGAGATGACGATTTTTTCGAATAAATCGAATTTGGGAACTTAATTTGACATTCGGTAAAAACTACTACTAGAGCTGAACTTGAAATGAAATTTGGGTATTCACAAAACCTAGGCCTTATGTGACACATTAACGTCTAAATTTTTTTTCTTTTTCTTTTAATAATTCGATTACGGCTCGAAACTTGCTAAAGTTCGACACAGTTAAACAAAAAACCAATTACATTTTGAACTGAAGCACACCAAAATCAATCGTATCTCAAATTTCGGATATCACTCTTTCATTTTTAATGTAGCGAGAACTCCGTAAACATTTCCTTTCAGCACGGATATAAGATTCCATATTCTCGGTCGAAGAATAAAATTTTTATACTCTAAAACGAATCTGGTAATTGCTTCTCTATTGAGTGACTGTCAGACAGCCACGCAGCAACAGGTTATAAATAACTTCCGATGCCATCAAAATGAATGAGTTTGTAATCCTCGTTTCAATTCAGTTTGCCAAGAATATCTGTTAGCTGAAATACCTGAAGGTTAACCACGGATACGAGTAATTAGAAACTTGGAAATGAGACCAGTGGCGCGGCGTGCTTTGCGATAAATCGATTGTTATGCCATTTAAACCTATGGAAAAGGATCGATAAACAGGGTGTTCACAGCTAACCCCTTAATAATCGATTCTTTACCGTAGGTTTAAATGGCATAACGGTCGATTTATCGCAATTCACGCCACGCCACTGAATGAGACATTAATTCACTGACCCAGGATCAGGGAAATTGACTGACAACATTTACGATACTCACATTGTCAACTTGTTCCGGAGTTGCCAGAATGAAAACTCCTTCATTTACGAGACATTCATCGACGGGCGTAGGCGGATCCAGCAATTTGGCAACGCCGGATTTCCTCCATTTAAACCTGTCTTGAATAATCGATTCTTGTCGGAACGCCTGGTTCCTCCGGGAATCGATACATTTCCGTAGGTTTAATTGGAGTAAAAACAATGTTGCCAATTTGCTACATCCGCCATTTTCGACGGGAAATTGACCAAAATGCGTACATATCTTCTCAATTCGTTGTCTTCTACCAAAAAAACCTAACCTTATTCGAAGGCTGCAAAATTGACTCAAACGATGCGTTTTTTTTACAAGAGTATGATCGTGTAATTTCTATTCTAAAAAGGACTGATTTTCTGCGTGCGTTGTTGCAATAATGTTTTATATTTTAAGTAAGAAATATAGCCCCCAAAAAGTTTTCACGACATTTGGCAACGATTTTTTGTCCAGTAGTTTACGCCCGCACGTAAAATAAGCAACAGTGACTTGGTCCAAGCGTTATATTTTTGTCGGTATGTAAAATTATATTGACAATATGGAAATGAGAAATTGAGAGAGAAGGAGGTGTTTTTATGGTTGCTCTTTTTCTAAATGAAATGTTATTACTTTCTCCATTTGAATCATCTTTTTCAATTGTCATTGGTGAATTTTTGGTTTTATTTCTATCCCAAAAATAATCGATGTACAATACACCTTATATATGTATAGGTACTTTCTTTTCATTTTTTTAATTTTTTCTTTACGAAATTATTACTTCATTTTGAAAACATTTATATTTTTAAAACGTGGCGAATGTTTGTAAAACCTTTTCCAAGCGACATTAATCTCAATGAGCCGCAGTTGTGCCGACAGAAACTGCAAAAATGAATGAAAGAGGAAAAAAAACCAAGAAGCACGCAATCTTTAGTTTTAACCCATTTGTACATCGATCTTTTAGAGTCAAATGCGTCAAATTTTGAGCGTTTGGTTGCGCGTACACCTCGCTGCAGCATATTAAAAGCACAAAATGTAAAAGAAAAAATTAAAGTGCTTTGGAAATCATGAAATTTGACACGGAACCACCGATATTTAAAAAACACACATTATATTATTATTCTCCTTTGATAAATTGATACATATTTTTCCCCATCAATTTCAATGAGAATAATCAATGCAGAGTGTGCAAACATTTCAAAATTATGGGACAGAAATCGCCGACTATGCGGGTGTAAATATTAAAGCCAAACAGAGCGGAGCGGCTTGCTGCCAGCGCGAGAGGCTCACTGGCGCCTACAAATCTAAGTGGATACTTCATGCATTGCGCAATGCTTGAAGTATCCACTTAGGTTTGTAGGCGCCAATGCGCGTTTCGCGCTGGCCGCTCGTCCGCCGTGTGGCGGCGCCTGAAGCAACTATTTCACAACAGAGGTGTTGCACAGTATTATACGAAATTGAACGTATGAAGAATAACAGGCATCCTTTAAAAGTACAGATCTTTCCTCGCAAAATAAATCAAGATACTTATCGTACACAGGAAAAATCTAAGAGCCTTTAGCTGAGGCAAAGATAGAGGTTCATCCGGTTCAGGTATAACAAGGTGGGAATTTCTTGAAAGGTACCTAAGTCCTGTTACACCAAAGAGGTGTAGAGAGTTTTAGTGAATTTTTTCTCATGGAATTGACGCTCCCCCATTTTTACCAAAACTCTCATCTATACATATATTATTCTCCGTTGAACCAAACAGACAAAACAAAAAAACAAGCAAACCCTCATTCTTCCACTCCAAGACATTATACATTTTCATCCAAAAACGTCGTGAGCAATTGTCGTTTGTATTTACATGTGGACCAATTAACTTTGGGTCTCAACGGGCACGTGGACCAAAATCTCTCGTGCCGAAAAAACGCGTGGACGTAAATTACTGGAAAAAACAGGTGCGCGGACAAAAAATCCTTGACGAAACGTCCTATAACCCCCAAAAAAGGAATCGAATTCTGTTGGTCCTATTTCCGAAGGGCGTCTCTGTCATTGATTTCTGTTTTCAGATATGTGCTTCTAAAGTTTAGCCGTTTTACGTTTTATCCAGCTCAGCTAGAATAGCATCATGACAGAGGAAACAAAAGCCGTGTTTCAAAGATACATGTTATGAGCGTATGAATGGCTGCAGTAATGGTAAATGAAGGAGGCATTTATTTTGCGTCCTGCGAGAATTTTCTTCCGGACCCAGGGATGCCATATTTGACCTCGAATTCGGGCAAGACTGTGAGAATGTTAAAAGCTACAAAGTGATTTTTTCTTTCGACCTACGAGGGTATTTTATTTATATGTTCTTATTTATACACTACTGATCGACGTCGGATGAATCGTAAAAAAAATCTGTGAATAGATTAACAAAACCTATGAGTCGGTCAACGAATCCCGTGAGTCCATCGCCTTTTTTTGATCGAATCGGTGTCGATCGGTCCACATTTTTTATTTTTCGATCGATTTATGTCGATTGAATCGACAGCGTTGTTTTCATTATTCGTCGATCGAATCGGTTTCAATCGGTTTTCGTTATTGATCGACTCACGTTTTTCTTTTTCGGTCGGGTCATGTCGATCCAATCACGTCGAGCGGTTCTTGTTTTTATTTCTTGATTGTTTTATGTTGATCGAACCCATACACTGGAAAAAAGATACAATTGCATCTAGAGTCCAGACTCTTAAAAAAATCGACAAGAAAAAGTACTCTTGATTCAATCAGAATCTAGCTTAACTCAAGAACCAAGCCTCTTAATTTAAGCGGATTTCGTTTTGATTCAAGCAAAAATCCGATTGAATCAAGAGTATTTTTTCTTGTCAATGTTTTCAAGAGTCCGGACTTTAGACCCAATGTGTTTTTTTTTTTCCAGTGCCCAGTTAAATTTTGCATTAGCTGATTTGGCTTGGTTCCTTCCAGCTGAACGCGGTCCATATATTAAGTATTTTTAGGAGAAAAGAATAAGTTGCACGATTTCTAAAACACTGTAATCGCGCTGGTCCCTATTTGCTAAATTCGATTCAATTCGTATAGATTCTCGCAGAGTTTTCTGAACCGACAACGCGCTCGGACGAAGTAAATCACGGACGCGGAGTCACGTGCCGGGGCCGACTGTGGAGTTGGCGAAAATTGGGTGTAAAACGGGCCGTAAGTAGAGTAAACGCTCGTAAAAACTCGTTTAACGAGAGCGACGCCCGCGCCCGGCTGAAAAGGCGATCCCGGCGACCTTCGTTTGTGCCGGCGATAATAAAACGTACGTGGCCCTCGCAGGGACGCCCGCCGGGACGTGGACGTAAACAGGGCTCGCCCGAACGAACCCTGCCAGCATTTTGCATGCCAGGTCCGTCTCAGTGGCCTCCGTGCATCGTGCACACCCGTCGCATCCGCATCCGGACGAACGACGGAGTCTCGGAAAACTCGCATTCGCGGTGCTCCTTCAATTGGAGAGAAGGCAACATGACCTACGCCAGAGCTGTATTAGTTGCTTTAAGTAACCCCTCTTCTTCATCCTACTCTACTTCCTCTTCTTCCTCTTCCTTTTCCACTTCCTCTTGTTTTCCCTGTCCCCTTCTTCTTTCCCTTCATCTCCTTCTTCTTCCTTTTGTCCGTCTTCCTCTTCTTCTTCTCCTCCTCCTTCCTCTTCTTCCTTTTCCTTATTCTCTTCTTCTCCTTCTCCTTCTCCTCCTTCTTCTTCTTCTTCTTCTCCTCCTTCTTCTTCTCATTCCTCTTCTCCTCCTCCTCCGCCTTATCCTCCTTCTTCTTCCTTTTCCTTATCCTCTTCTTCTCCTTCTCTTTCTTTTTCTTCTCCTTCTTCTTCTCCTCCTTCTTCTTTTTCTTCTCCGCCTCATCCTTCTTCTTCTCATTCCTCTTCTCCTCCTCCGCCTCATCCTTCTTCTTCTTCTTCTTCTTCTTCTACTTCTTCTTCTACTTCTTATTCTTCCTCGGCATCTTTCCAGGACGTGGACGTAAACCGGGCTCGCCCGAACGAGTCCTGCCAGCATCTTGCATGCCGGGTCCGTCTCGGTGGCCTCCGTGCATTGTGCACACCCGTCGCATCCGCGTCGGGACGGCCGACGGACGACAGAGTCTCGGACCGCGTTATTAAAAAAATGCATATTTCTTATGCAGATTGTGAACTTGGGGGTGTAATTGAATTGCGTTTAGCAGAAAGGACCCAAACTACATTACCTATTGCCAAGTTTAATTTCGCAATTTTTTCGCATTTTCGCAATTTTTTTTGCCCCGTTAAGTTCGGCAATAGCTAATGTGTCTTGGTTCCTGTCTGCCTAACGCGGTCCAATTGCAAGTCAAAATTCGCTAATGTTATAGTGGCCCATCTGGCACCAAGGGCGGGCCCAAGGAAGGACGAGGAGATAATGCTCACGAGCCATAACGCGCGAGACAAAAGCAAAGATTACGCGCATGGAAGGAACATCTAATTGAATATCAAAATCCGCTCGAAGCTCCGCAGGTCCGCGGGTTTCCAGGTTCCCGATCAATATGGGGAACGGAACCATCCGCGGGGCGGCGGGGGCGGCTAATGGGAGGGGGCGGGGGGAGACAAAAGAACGGGAAATTGACACTGTGAACGACGGCTACGAACCAACGGCTAGAAATTGTCAATTACATCATATAAATGCACCCGGCCGCGTTGCCTTTTCCGCCAACCCTTTGAGATCTACCGTCCCACCTATGCTCAAGTGCGGAGGGAAAACGCCGTATGAGCTTTCCGGACTTGCCAAATATCCTCTAATAAAACATGAAAGGGCAACATAAAACATGTAGAGGGCGCCCAATGTAAGGTAGAGTACCTGTAAAGCGAGACTATATACTGATATGAAACTCCGAAAATCCATCAGGACTTCACCGATGCCTCCGCGAATAAAATTAGGGCCCAGAAATGCAGCCAACCTATGCATTTCAATTATCCAGAGCGATTTATTAATACAATTATCACGAACCATCGTTTATAAAGCACGTATTTGACTTAGTTTTTTCATAAATTTACTCATTTTTGTGAAAGAACGCTCATTTCTGTACATTCTTGGCCACCATGGTTAGCATTGGAATCTGCAGACTGGCAGTGAAATTTTGTGCGTTAGAAGTTGGTTAGAAGGGTGGCTGCACTTTTGGGCCCTAAGCCCTCCATGAAGCGATCTGTCCATACTCTCGCTATACAGGTGCTCTAATGAAAGGTTGGAGGGAGGGTATTGAAGCGGAAATGTTAAGGTGCTCAATGCCCCAAGATTTGTGGTTTGAAAGAGAGCTGGAGGTTAAGAGTCGTAGAGCGCGAGGGAGTGCTGTAAAGCGACTTATATGTATGTAAAACATTAATTTTAGAAGAAGATATTTAAAGATTGTCACAGGGTTGCCACAGTTTCGGAATATCGGGAAAACCGGGAAAGGTCAGAGCTTTTTAAAAAGTCAGGGAAATCTGGAAATGTCAGGGAAAATGACAAGAATGTTAGGGAAAATGTGTTAAATGGACTGCATTTTGCAATTTCGAACTATAAATTCTGGCTCCTCTGGAAAAACACTTATGTGCATAGGGAAACTAATGGCACATACTTTTTTTTTAAACCGGGCTAGAATTTATAGTTCCAAATTGCAATATGCAGTTCAAATTGTACCCTCCTTTGATTTCTCGAATGGGTTTGCCGTTTCGAACAACAAATTTTTTTATGAAAACTATTTCTAAGTCTTTTTAACAGTCTGGCATTTGTTCAGTTGTCAGGAAATTCCATCAAATTGTGTCAGAGAGATCAGGGAAATGTCAGGAAATTTTATTTTCTTAACTCTATGGTAACCCTGTTGTCAATGTCTTGTGGTGTAGTGGTTGTAGCACTTGCTCTATGATTGAGAAAGTTCTGGGTTTGATCTCTGGCCAGGTTACCCGAGTTTGATGGTCTCGGGTGACGGTTACCTGGGGCTGGGCTTGATTAGGGACTGAAGAAGGATGCGGGACTTCAGGGACAGTAATCATGAGATTATCCCCGTAGGAATATTTGAAGTGTAAGAAGAAGAGAAAAAAATAAAGTCGAGATTATTCTTCCTTCAAATTTCCACATTCTTCCCCCATCTTTCTGACGAAATTTTCTAAAAAATTGGAAGAAAGATATCCAAAAGTTTCCAAAAGAATTCGTATTTTATCGAAGGAACTTTGGCGGCACTTACACGGCAAAACGGGACAGTGAGAGAGCAGGTGGAAATCATAATTGGCAGCAATGATCGTGCATGAGATAATTTCAAAGGCTATTAATTTCACGGCTATAATGCACTTGCATCACACTCAGACTTCCAAAAGGATGACACCGATGGTTCGAGTGGAGAGATAGATGCGTATCGCCATTGCAGCGTTTCAAAATGCCAATCACGATAAAAGGAAACTAAGGGCTTCATTTTCCTATGGAAATGTTTTTCTGGAAACAATTAAGTAACAATTTCAAGAGATTCTCGTAGTTTCTCCTCATTTCAAAAAGAAAAGAAAATACAAGTATGATTTGAAACCTTCACTAGTAAAAGAAACCTCTTGGTTCAAGAGTGTAGTTCCTTGTCGCCGGATTTAAGAGTCTGGACTCTTATTTCAATGCGAAATCCGCTTGAATCAATGCAAAATCCGCTTGAAATAAGAGTTCAAGACTCTTAAATCCGGCGACAAGAAACTGCACTCTTAAGTCAATGCACCGCGGCATTGGTCCAAGAGGTTTTTTTTTTACCAGTGTTGGCTTCCAAGGTACAGATATTTTGACAGCTATCATTAGTATGCTAGCGAATTGAGTATGGAGGACTATTTTTTTAGAGAGAACCAGTGGGACCATTCGGAAAATTTCACTTAGGAATCAGTACTCCAATCGGAAATTCCTTGTCACATGCAATAAATTCAGTTTTTATTAGAGGAAACTTGGTATTGTCTGAAGGCTCATACGGCGTTCTTCCTTACGACGGCAGGATTCAGGCAATCTCTGTGATGCGTTCTACTCTGCCGTGCGAAGGATGAACGCCGGCTGAACATTCGAGAGTTGCCAAATTTCCCTTCATGAAACGTGTATTTTTGACAACATGCATGCATATTTCTCCTTGAAATTTTCAGATATTTTATATTGAACTGCGTAATAAATGGTCTGAAAATTTTGGAAAATAATATTCGCAATTTTCCTAAGCCTAATAAACCTCTGAACCTAACCTTTGAAAACCTTTGAAACCTCTAAACCTTTGAAAGTTGCCAAATTTCCCTTGATATAACATGTATTTTTGAGAATATTCATGCATATTTCTCCTTGAAATTTTTTGATATTTCATATTGAATTGCGTACAAAATTGTCTAAAATCTTTGGAAAATAATATTCGCAATTTTCCCAATAAATTCAGTTTTCATAAGAGGAAACTTCGCATTGTCTGAAGGCTCATACGACGTTGTTCCTTAGGACGGCAGGATTCGGGGCGCCGCTAACCTTAACTCTAAGGAAGAACGCCGTATAAACCTTTGAAAGTTTCCAAATGTCCCTCGATGAAACATGTATTTTGAGAAATGCATGCATACTTCTCATTGAAATGTTTCGATATTATATAATGAGTTGCGTACAACATAGTCTGAAAATTTTGGAAAATAATATTCGCAATTTTCCTTATGAATTCGGTTTTTATCGGTATTTTTGAGAACATTCATGCATACTTCTCATTGAAATGTTTCGATATTATATAATGAGTTGCGTACAACACTGTCTGAAAATTTTGGAACATAATATTCGCAATTTTCCTTATGAATTCGGTTTTTATCGGTATTTTTGAGAACATTCATGCATATTTCTCCTTGAAATTTTTTTTTCGATTTTTCATATTGAATTGCGTACAAAATTGGCTAAAATCTTTTGAAAATAATATTCGCAATTTTCCCAATAAATTCAGTTCTTATTAGAGGAAAGTTGGCAAGGTCTGAAGGCCCATACGGCGTTGTTCCTTAGGACTGGAGGATTCGGGGCGCCGCTAACCGCTCAGCCGGACTCATTGTCAGCTCGGCGGCCAAGGACGGAGCCTAATGAACCTCTGAAACTAACCTTTGAAAACCTTTGAAACCTCTAAACCTTTGAAAGTTGCTTATTTCCCTCGATAAAACATGTATTTTTGAGAACATTCATGCATGTTCCTACTTCAAATTTTTCGATATTTCGTAATGAATTGCGTACAAAATTCACTGGGGAAAAAAAAAACATTGGATCTACAGTTCAGACTATTGAAAACATAGACAAGAAAAAGGACTCATGATTCAATCAGATTTAAGCTTAAATCAAGAGGAAATCCGCTCAAATTAAGAGGCTTGGTTCTTGATTTAAGCTGAAATCTGATTGAATCAAGTGTCCTTTTTCTTGTCAATGTCTTCAAGAGTGTGGACTCTAGATCCAATGTGTTTTTTTTTCCAGTGTTGTCTAAAATTTTTGGAAAATAATGTTCGCGCAATTTTCCCAATAAATTTATTTTTCTTCAGAGGAAACTTGGCATTGTCTGAAGGCTCATACGGCGTTCTTCCTTAAACACAGCAGGATTCGGGGCGCCGCTAACCGCTGAGCCGGACTCATTGTCAGCTCGGCGGCCAAGGACGGAGCCTAATAAACGGGCGGCTAACGAGACTCGCGCCCGCCGGAAAAAGTTAAAGAACCCACCCACCCACGCCGCTCCCGCCGCGCCACGCTTGGAGAGCTTCATTTTTTCGCCTTTCGCCCTCATAAATATTTATTGGCTGCCCGGCGCATTCCACCGCTGCAACGCGGCCCAGATAAATCCCTCATTTCAGCCGCGCCCGCTAGGAACCACCCTCCGAAGTTGCCAGATTTTACCCAGAAAAATATTCATTGGAAAAAAAACCACATTGGATCTAGAGTCCAGACTCTTGAATACATTGACAATAACAAGGACTCTTGACTCAATCAGATTTAAGCTTAAATCAAAAGGAAATCCGCTCAAATTAAGAGGCTTGGTTCTTGATTTAAGCTTAAATCTGATTGAATCAAGAGTATTTTTTCTTGTCCATGTTTTTAAGAGTCTGGACTCTAGATCCAATGTGTATTTTTTTCCAGTGCACTTTGGATTCATCAATTGAATTGTATTTTGTAATTCCGAACTTCGATCTCTGGGTCTTTTTGGAAACAACGTGCGCACCATTAGTTTTCCTATGCACATAAGTGTTTCTCCTTATTAGCAAGATGTTGTAGTTCCTATAGCAAAATGCAGTACAATTAGCGGTCACACATAGTGTGTGTGGTATTCACATTTGCACTGATTGCTCAACTTTAAAATCTTACTTAAAAATCGACAGCCAGGTCAAAAAACGCTTCCTGGCACCAAGTTCCTCAAAAATCGATGGAACAGGAATCTAGATAGCATTTCTGGCCGCACCTTTCGTCTTGAATTTTCGAATTTTGAAAATTTGAGCTTAAAATTTTAGTTTCCCTTAAAAAAAAAGCTGCCTGATAAAAATTTTCACAAAAGCCGATTGAACACGACCTGCACATCAGAGAATCAGTAAGACTTTACCTTGCGGTAAGCAATGCCAGTCGATTTTTGCACGTAAGAGCGCCTTCATTTTCGTCTGATACTGTGCAATACTTCTGAGGCGGAATAGTTGCTCAGAGCGCCTTCAACGGTATTGCCTCGACTTGAAGTCAGAGGATCAAGATCACCTCTGAAATTCTACTCTATCTCGTGCGCAGTTACACGATTTCTCATTGCTGTCGGAGGGGTAACATTTATACTTTAATTTGCGACGTTGCAAGTTTTTAGCTGCAATTTTATGCGGGTAAAACAATAAGAAAACTCTAAAATCTGCCATGATCTTTCCGAGATAAGATGAGAAATATTATTTTACTCTTTCATTCAGTATTTTTTTACGCTTTCGTTAAAACGGGGGAAAAAAGATATAGTAGGAAACTTCGAACGGACATAAACTGATCCGAAATTTGTAGTCTTTGAAGAAAAAAAGCACCGAAACAAACTGAATGACCAATCGGTAATATTATCAGCTCGTTTTTGCGTTTATGATAATCTGATATAAAGACCCTGAACTTTGATGATGTGAACCGAACGTTCGGTGTTCCATATTATCCCAAATATTCGGTTTATCAAACTGGACTTTCGGTTCGTGTAACTCAACGCTGGGCATATTATGACCAAACTTAGTTCGTCAGCTCACTTTACCGCACAAGTTCGGTTTGACGAACGGAAAATTTAGTTTGACAAACCGAATTTTTTGGGATGATATGAAACACCGAACTTTGGTACATACGACCGAATTTTCTTTTTTAATGTACGTCTTTCAGTCGGGACATTTTTGAAAGAAAATAGAGTTCCTATCCTATCCAACCCTGAAGCCTGAAGTTGTCACCACTTTTATTCCTATGTGGACGATTTACAGTAAAGCCCTAATCTTTGCCTTGTAACTACCATCGTTGCCACCGATCCCACGGGACAAATTGACTTCATCGTCCAAGGCGGGTCACCGACATCAGCAACGGCGTGGCGTCCAAAGGCTTGCGATGTCATCAGAAAGGGTCCGAGAACATTTTTATGATGCAAAACTCGATTGCCATTAAGTCCTGCGAAAGGCGTTTGCGAATGCATGAGGCGCTTCGCAAATCTCGGGAGAAATATTAACCTCTTTTCCACTAGAAAAGTCAATGCTGCATACTGCCGTGCTAGGGAAAAACGCCGTATGAAACTTCAGGCGTTGCCAAGTTTCCTTTAATAAATTCACCATGGCTGGCGACCGGAAAAGCCAGGACAAGTCAGCAGCCTGATTGTTGAAATTTTGTTTGTCGGGTAAACATAGATGACATATAACTAGTGTTGCTCCAAACAGCATATCTCTTAGAGGGAAATTTGTGCTCGAATGAGCTGTTCCCTCTGTATTGAGTTTTTCAACTTTATGCTGAATTTTGTAACGCACGTTGGCAAAAAAACTCCAACATTCTGTCGTTGAGTGCGTCTACCGCAATCAGTTTGTATAGATGACATAGGTGAAAAGGCGGAGCGTGATTGGTCGGCTATGTCTTACCGCTGCTTTATTGTGCCTTTGTGGGGTGGAACTCTTGACAAGCTAAAGGCACCTCTTGAGTTTCCGAAAGTTTGTCGTCCATTCTACCCGACGAAAGCGCGATAAGGCAGAGATAAGACATAGCCGACCAATCACGCTCCGCCTTTTAACCCATGTCATTTATGTTTACCCGACAAACACTAAATATCAACAATCAGGCTGCAGGATTTGTAACTTGACCGGGAAAAATCAGGAAAAATTCGGAGAATTTGGCAACGGACAGGAAATTTTTTGTGGCTGGGTTCCATGTAAAATTCGGGTCCGTGACGGGCCATCTGATCGCGTTGTTCGTTGTTATGCCAACGTCTTGACCACATTCGTTAAGTGGCCTTACGTTATCGTAAAAAAGTCAGGGAGTTTCATTAGAAGAAGTCGGGGAATGGTAAAATGAAATTTTGCCAACCATCCTGTTAATTGCATATTTATTGGGAAAGTTGTAAATATTTGTCTTCAAATTTTTCAGGCAATTTATCCGCAGTTTAATCTAAAATATCTGAAAGTTCAATCACGAAAATGAATAACTCTCTTCGGAAGTATACGGTTTATCAGTGGTAAGTTGACAACATTTGAATGTTCACACGGCGTTTTTCCTTAGCATGGCAGCAAAACAAGGGTAAAAAGAGGACAGTCTACAATTCTGCCTTAATCTCTGTGACGTAGTCTACGGTAATTCACGCTTGCTGTTCATGCGGTTGTGAGATTTTACTCCTTGAATTTCGTTTAGGAGAGTATTAAGCAACCAGGGCTTATTTCATCTGTGCGTCTGATTCAAATTGATTTAATTTTGACTTATTTGTGGTGCATTTAGCTATAATCATACTCGTTTCAATATTTAATGCTTATTTTCTGTTTTGATTCTGTTCGCAGGTAAGTTTGGTGTGGATTTCCTCAAGTATACATTTCTGAAGCAAGGGCAGGTGAGTTGCGAAAAAGACATACAGATTAACGAATTGGCTTTGCAAGGATGAAAACGGCAAACCGTGTTGTGTAGTAAATATGTCCCCCCCCCCAACCCGCCAAAAAAGGCTGTTTATTGGTGAATATCCGTCAGTTAATTCAGTGACTGAGCTGCGGTGGTATCAGCTAAAATACAGCATAGGTAAATAATTTAATCATGTGCTTAATTAAGATCACAGAGTCCGTAACCTGGTGCGACTCTGTATACGTATATGAAGTAGAAGAGGTCTAGAGGATATCAAGGGTCAAGATGTGTCAAGCTCGACACGAGAGTATATGCAACCCGCCAAGCAAGTTCATCGTCGAGTTGTCAGATTTTTAGGCGATGCGACTTTCGTAGCCTTTTTATAAATTAAAAGCGTAGGATTTCCTGGAAGCATTGGCGTCTCCAGTTTTCTCAGCACTTGACATCCTTCCGAAATGAGGGCAGGCTTGCCGCACTCTCCCTGTTCATCACGCTGAAAATTGCCTTTGCACGAAATTGACCGCGAGACAGCCAATGAGGATCGTAGGACTGCTACCGGTGACTGTTTGATTTGACAGATTGGAAGCGTTTTTTGCATTCTTTTACTTCCAGCTTTATTTTAGGGTTAGCGTAAAAGATTTTTTGGAGAAGAAACAAAAATTGAAGTGAGTCAAGAAATTTAGCAAAATTTGTTCGATATCTCCAAGTTTATTTACTTCCAGTGTAGATGTGTGTTAACGGTGGACGTAACATTTTGACGTTTATGCAGTGATTACTTTCTGCATGATTTATAATGGGTCACAAAATCTGGTGTTTTAGGTGATGGGTCAAAATTTCAAATGGGTGACGATGTGTAATAAAGTATACCTAAAAACATCAGTTAAACCTGTAGCATGAAGTTAAGCACTAAATGACACATCGAGTCCAGTAGTGACGGATTAAAGTTTCAAGTGTTTAGTTCTCGAAATTGATCCAACATCAAGTGTGTACTCGCGTGTTTTGCTGTTTGATTCGTTTCAAATATTTGTCTACAAAACAAGGCCTGCTCGAGGGACTACACTCCCGCGCTAGGGAAGAACGCCGTATCTACATCCGATAGTTGCCAAGTTTCCTCCGAAAAAATTATGAATTTTTAGGAATTTTATGGATATTTTCTCTTGAAATTTGCACATAATCTAGGTCTGGCTGCGAATGAAATTATCTGAAAAGTTGGAGGGAACAAATTCTGAAATTCCTACCTGTAAATTTGCATTTTATCAAAGGTAACTTGGCAACATCTGAAGGTTTATACGGCGTTTTTCCTTGGCATGGCAGTAAACTGCACCGAGCTAAGTACTCATGGACAGTTTATTTCCGCATTTAACGCTGCTGAAGTGATGGCGTGGTGAGTAGGCCACATGAGAGGTAAAATTAAAGATGATGACTGTGTAGTGGGAATAGTTATCGCCTCACTTGAATTACTTCCGGATCAGTGGCGTGGCGCACTTTGCGATCTATCGATTGATCCGCCATTTAGACCCGTGGAAAAGGATCGAAAATAGCGTGTTTGCAACGAACACCTTACTAATCGATTCTTTATCATAGCTTCTAATGGGGAAGTATCGTAATCGATCATTCGCACCACGCCGCTGGATTTTCAATCACGGTGTTTTGTGGCTTTATACCAGTGGCGTGGCGTGCTTTGCGATATATCGATTGATACGCCACTCAAGCCTATGAAAAAAGATCGATTATCAGGGTGTTCGCAGCGAACACCTTGGTAATCGATTCTTTACCATAACTTCAAATGGCGAGATATCGATAATCTATCATTCACGCCACGCCGCGCCACTGCTTTATACTCTTGCCTAAATTTTCTAAGCTTATGCCGTTTTTGCACGACCGGCCCATGATTGATTCAGAGGATAAATCCCTTATGAAGAATTTTTAGTTTTATAATTACTTTAAAATCAAAGAAAAATGAGTTTTCTAGGGAAACACATAAAAGATCTTTGAGTTCTGGAAGTTCCGTGTTCTATGACATACTAACCTCGAGTTTACGTTCGATTTACGTTCAGGAGCTAAGAATAGTTGCGTGATGCACATATTTACAGGGAATTCGTTCTCAAAGAAATCAAAGAATTACTGTATCCAAAAGGAAAATAATCAGGATTTCTATCCAAGTTTAAATATCCGACTATTCGCCTAGGCATTTGACAAAGTGCCTGATTCGACTATTTGCCTGCGGCAGACATATGGTTATATTTCCATGACACCACGCACCCACGTAGTTTCCTTCATTAAAAGATCGTGGACATCAGCTTTTTTTGCATGAGATGATTCAATTTTGACGGCGGAACAAATTTTCTGGTGATATATCGTCACCTTCCCACCAAAGTATCACAAGCGCTCTGCGACTTTTCAAACTTTCCACCGGCGTTACTTTTTTACGGAGATATTGTTGTTTGAATCTGTTTGAAAATTCCACCGAATCTCATTGGCAGCAGAAAACAGATTCAGTGAAATTTTCGGACAGCTTCGTTGAACAATGGAGATGTTGCATGTGTGAGGGATTTGCGATTTGACCATTGATTCTTATGTAAAAGTTCGCCAAAAACACGATGGTGCCACTGGTTTTCTCTGAAATCAACTCCCAAGCTCAAAAAAACCTCTCAAGTTGAGGCCAAAATGGAGGGGATATCCCACCCTACCCTGAGAGTCCACCTCTACATCTAAACAATTCTCCATGCAAAGATAGAGAGCAAATATATTAGCAGGATTGCCACTTTATTTGGGACTCCAAAACTGAAAACACGGCATCAATGCTGATGTATTTGCTCCCTATCTTTGCATGAAGAGTTTGTCTTGATGTAGAGGTGGACTCTCAGGGTAAGGTGGGATATCCCCTCCATTTTGGCCTAACGTTGAGAGCTTTTTTAAGCGTGCGAGTTGATTTCAGAGACAACCAGTGGCACCATCGTGTTTCTCGCGAACTTTTACATTAGAATCAATGGTCAAATTGCAAATCCCTCACACATGCAACATCTCCATTTCTTGATAAAAAAATGAAATGACGACGGAAATTTGTAGACGTCGCATGGCGTTTGTGATACTTTGGCCAGAATATGACGATATTCTTTTCCTTATCTGTAAGTCTCGTACGATCCTCGTAAGATGCAAATCTTTTTTTCTAGCTGATACGAACTTTGGATAACAGCAACTCGAGGCGCCTTTGCTTTTACTTCACGTCCTCATCACAAAATACTGATGCAGGGTTTTCAGCACGTGCAGAGGCCTCTAAGCTCTCCTCTTCAACTTTTGCCTGAGCCTCGACTTAATTATTCAGCCACGCCTCCCACGATCAAAGAACCTGAAAATCAACTTGAACTCCTCACAGCCTCCTCGAGACTAGTTTATTTACATACAAGTCCCACCTCGTAGTTTCCTAAACGAAAGAACGATACTGCATTTCAACTTAACGCAATTTCCATTCGCTAATACTGCCGTTCTAAAGAAGAACGCCGGATGAAAAATCGGCCATGGCGCCTAAAAAATGAAGGCTCTGCGCCAACGTGGCCCCTAAAAATCTGGATTTTTACAGGAAGTCACATAAAGAAAGAAATACAAATCTATTTGAATTGAAAAATCTCAGAATTTCCAGCACTACAAGTGAAAAGAGCCTCGCCAAAAAGTGGTGTTTTTTCGCCCCTTTTTTTTATACCCGAGTTGGTCAACCGGACGGTGCTCAAATGAAAGCCTATGGTAAGGCAAACTTCCATGCAAAGTTTCAACTTGAAGTGACCCCTGGTTTAGGCTGTACAGCGTTGCCAATTTTCCCGTTTCATGTGCTAAAATCAAGGATATTGGACTATTAGTCCGGTGCATAAGTAGACTAGTACACCCAAGTTGGTCAACGGGACAAAGCTCAAACGAAAGCTCATGGTAAGGCAAACTTCCAGGAAAAGTTTCAACTTGAAGTGAAACCTCGTTTAGGCTGTACAGCGTTGCCAATTTTCCATTTTTATGCGCTAAACTCACGAAATACTGAATCGTCATGGTTCAACAGACTATTATACCCGAGTTGGTCAACGAGACAAGGCTCAAACGAAAGCTTATGGTAAGGCAAACTTCTGGGAAAAGTTTCAACTTGAAGTGAAACCTCGTTTAGGCTGTACAGCGTCGCCAATTTTTCATTTTTATGCGCTGTACTCACGAAATACTGAATCATCATGGTTCAACAGACTATTATACCCGAGTTGGTCAACGAGACAAGGCTCAAACGAAAGCTCATGGTAAGGCAAACTTCCGGGAAAAGTTTCAACTTGAAGTGAAACCTCGTTTAGGCTGTACAGCGTTGCCAATTTTCCATTTTTATGTGCCAAAATGAAGGAATTCGGGACTAATAGTCCAATGCATCATAATTAAACAGACTAGTGCATCGGTCTACGAGCTGAATACTACCCTGAGATCGAATAGAAGGGTAACTAAAGGCCATCGTGAACTTTTTGAAGCAGTGTTGCCAATTTATTATTAATTTTTTTAACATAAAATTAGGGTTTTTCCGAGATTTTTGGCGGAAAACGTACCTTCATGGGCTACAACTTTGATGAGTATGGGCTAAACATTACGACTCGATAGTAAATGAACGCTACAGACGGAGAAAATTGAATTCCGAACGCAATGTTGCCAAGTATATTTTAATTTCTTACAAAAATTAAAGATTTTCTCACGTGAATGCTTCGATAAACGTAATTTCCAAGGCATTCATGTCATTCTGATGACTGAATATCACCATGGCATAGTACATGATTTCTGTTCAAGGCAAAAATGGAAAGTTCAGAGTAACGTGGCCAAATTGTGTGCATTTATTTTACGACGAGACGCCGATATTTTTGAGCTTTTCGTGCGAATAATCGTGCTTTCAGGTTCCTTCACCATACAAGGTAGGCAAACTATTACCATTCAATAATATCGGATTGATTTTTAAAAGAGAAGACGAATTTTTAAGTCTATATTACCATTTTAAGGCATTTTTACGATAAAATGATGAGTTTTTCAGCTCCAATTTGAAGATATTTTTGAGAGGCAAAACGTGATTTTAGTGGTTTTCTCTTTTTGGGAGGCGTCTCGTCGTAAAATAAATGCACACAATTTGGCAACGTTACTCTGAACTTTCCATTTTTGCCTTGAACAGAAATCATGTACTATGCCATGGTGATATTCAGTCATCAGAATGACATGAATGCCTTGGAAATTACGTTTATCGAAGCATTCACGTGAGAAAATCTTTAATTTTTGTAAGAAATTAAAATATACTTGGCAACATTGCGTTCGGAATTCAATTTTCTCCGTCTGTAGCGTTCATTTACTATCGAGTCGTAATGTTTAGCCCATACTCATCAAAGTTGTAGCCCATGAAGGTACGTTTTCCGCCAAAAATCTCGGAAAAACCCTAATTTTATGTTAAAAAAATTAATAATAAATTGGCAACACTGCTTCAAAAAGTTCACGATGGCCTTTAGTTACCCTTCTATTCGATCTCAGGGTAGTATTCAGCTCGTAGACCGATGCACTAGTCTGTTTAATTATGATGCATTGGACTATTAGTCCCGAATTCCTTCATTTTGGCACATAAAAATGGAAAATTGGCAACGCTGTACAGCCTAAACGAGGTTTCACTTCAAGTTGAAACTTTTCCCGGAAGTTTGCCTTACCATAAGCTTTCGTTTGAGCCTTGTCTCGTTGACCAACTCGGGTATAATAGTCTGTTGAACCATGATGATTCAGTATTTCGTGAGTACAGCGCATAAAAATGAAAAATTGGCGACGCTGTACAGCCTAAACGAGGTTTCACTTCAAGTTGAAACTTTTCCTGGAAGTTTGCCTTACCATGAGCTTTCGTTTGAGCCTTGTCTCGTTGACCAACTCGGGTATAATAGTCTGTTGAACCATGATGATTCAGTATTTCGTGAGTATAGCGCATAAAAATGAAAAATTGGCAACGCTGTACAGCCTAAACGAGGTTTCACTTCAAGTTGAAACTTTTCCTGGAAGTTTGCCTTACCATGAGCTTTCGTTTGAGCCTGTCCCGTTGACCAACTTGGGTGTACTAGTCTACTTATGCACCGGACTAATAGTCCAATATCCTTGATTTTAGCACATGAAACGGGAAAATTGGCAACGCTGTACAGCCTAAACCAGGGGTCACTTCAAGTTGAAACTTTGCATGGAAGTTTGCCTTACCATAGGCTTTCATTTGAGCACTGTCCGGTTGACCAACTCGGGTATAAAAAAAAAGGGGCGAAACTTGGCGAGGCTCTTTGCGTTTTCTATTCTTCACGATTTCATTCTTAGTGCTTTTGTCTTCTCCAAGTTACAGTTATCTACTAATTCTGTTACGAAAACATTTTGCGTCTGACTTCTCACTAAATACGCCATAATGTATAGGCAAAAGGTCAATTTAGCCCCTACAAAATCCTCAATGGCGCCTAAAAATCGGGCTTGATGCGCCACACGGCTCCTAAAACTCTAAGGTGAGTTTTGAATACTGCACTGGAAAAATAAACATATTGGATCTAGAGTCCAGACTCTTAAAAACATCGACAAGAAAAAATTCTCTTGACTCGATCAGATTTAAGCTTTAACCAAGAACGAAGCCTCTTAATTTGAGCGGATTTCCTTTTGATTTAAGCTTAAATCTGATTGAATCAAGAGTATTTTTCTCGTCGATGTTTTTAAGAGTCTGGACTCTAGATCCAATGTGTTTTTTTCTAGCGAAGAACGCCGTATGAACATTCAAGAGTTGCCAATTTTCATCGGATAAAACATGTATTTTTGACGAAATGTATGAATATTTTTCCTTGAAATTCCCAGATATATTAGATTAAATTGCAAATAAAATAGTCTGAAAAATTGGAAGAAAAATATTTACTTTTCCCCAATGAATTCGTATTTTATCGAAGGAAATTTGGCAATGCCTGAAGGTTCATACGACTTTTTTTCCTTAGCACGGTAGAATAGTGTTCATGCCAGGAGACCGCCAACTCAAAGGTGAGTTTCGAACACTGTTTGACAACACCTAAAGGCTCATAGGGCGTTTTTCCTCAGCCCAGCAGTACATGAGACTCGGGCTCCTCCAAAATTGGACGGAGTAGATTTCAACATGACCGATCTGAATACAAAGTTAATTACCGCGAACGTAATAACGTTCCCTCTCGGGAAGAACCGCGTTCTCGAACGGAAAACATCGTATAGATACGCGGTTTTGCGGAAGATGGTACCGAAATTAAGGGATGGGGCTCGTAAATTATAGCCGAGTTGGAGGAAGTTTCAAGAGGGGTCGTTTCTCCGCTTTGATTGAGGGGCTGCTTATCAGTCGCCTATCGTTTCCCCGTAATTTCAACGCTCTTGAATTTAATTATTCGGGGTATTTATTTTATTGGGGCGGAGTGTGCTTCGTGAATAGTTCAAGAAGAATTGGGTACATTTATTCAAAGAAAGCTTAGTATATGTTGTGCTAAGTGAAAACGCTGTAAAAGTATTAGACTATTTCCAAATTTCTCATTGTATAATATTTGTTTTTTAAGAAAAATATAAATATATCTCATTGAAAATTTCAGACTTTTGGGATCAAATTACGTGCCTAATTCCTACTTTCCTACATTTATTCAAAGAATGTTTACTGTACTGTTGTGCTAAGTGAAAACGCTGTAAAAGTATTCGACACCAAAGACACCAGATCGCACCAAACAGCGTATCTCTTAGAGGGGAAATTTTGCTTGTGTGTAAGCGGTTTCCCTCTGTATTGAGATTTTCGGCTTTAAGCTGATTTTTAACGCACGTTGGCTAAAAAATTCCAACATACTAGGTTACACTGAAGAAAAAAAAAAAAAAAACACATTGGATCTAGAGCCCGGACTCTTGAAGACATTGACAAGAAAAAATACTCTTGTTCAATCAGATTTTTGTTTAAATCAAAAGGAAATCCGCTCAAATTAAGATGCTTGGTTCTTGATTTAAGCACAAATCCGATTGAATCAACAGTATTTTTTCTTGTCGATGTTTTTAAGAGTCTGGACTCTAGATCCAATGTGTTTTTTTTTTCCAGCGTACCGATTAGGTAAGTGTTTATATAGAAAAGGAATCACGCGTTTGGACTTTTGATTGGTGGATTGTGAAATCATGGTGTCCATAATTCTTGACTGTATAAGTTCCCCGATTTTCAAAACTGATAGTTTGAAGAAAGTTAGAATAAATTCGATTAGATTAAAATAGAAGACGCAAAATGAGGAGAAAGTATGAAAAGGAGGGTTCGATTTTTTATTTCAGCCCTCATTTCTTCCGGGCCCACGCGATGCCCGCCCATGTAGTCACACGCGCGTCGACAGAACACAAGTCCTTTGCCAAATCTTGAGTCGAATCCTAACGTTAGCGAGATCGTCACGTTAGACTCCGGATTCGACGTAGTCGCCGTCTCTCGAACGAAAGAACGTAACTCCATTCCAAGGCTGCCAAATCGACTCAAAAAATAAATTGATTTCAATAAGATGTACCGGTCCGATTTTAATCCCAAATTTGTCTGATTTTTGCAAAAAAATCTTTAATAAAATTTGTAAAATTTTCAGTTAGGAACACCCAAGGTTCTTCTAGCAAACATGCAATTTCCAGGAGGAAATTTGGCAACATCGAAATGAAGCTACGTTCTTTCGTGGAGAAACGTGAAGTGTCAAAGGTGACCCTGTGATCTTGATTTTTCCCGAGGCCGCGTCTGAAATCGCATCAAACCCGACAGCCTCCTCACGGCTAACTCGACGGCGAAGATAACTCAGGCTCGATTATCGAATCGATATCAAACGACCTCGATCGATATAAAGCATTGCTAAGATAGGGATTAATCGATTCGATAGCGATTCGACGATCGAGCCGCGGTGGGGTATTCAGATTCAGCAAGGCAGTTTCTAATCTAATGAGCGCGGAACTTAAAGTAACTCAAAGGAACGCAACCCTTTCCTCAAACGGCGAGCCTCCGAGATCCCTTTGATCCCGGCCCGTTCCCGGAAACCGGGCCCTTCGCGTCCCGGCGACGCCTTCTTCGAAGTCGACTCACGTGGGCACCCGCCCGGACGCCCCCCTTTTTTCGGGAAGTGCTAACTCTTCCTGGATCGAGTTTCGCGCGGTGTCACGGCGCACGGTGGATCGACTCGATAGGAGAGGTCGGACAAAATTCGAAAACTTTAAAGGCTTATAACTCCGCACATAAGAGATTTTGAGGTTCTAAAAGTGGTTACATGGGTTATCGCGTAAAATTTTCTGTTAAAAACATCCCTTAAAATTTAACTTGTGACGAAATAAACATCAAAATTCGCAATTTTAGTCAAAAATTTCATGTCCGACCTCCAGGGTGTCTAATAAACGGGCTGGCAAAAAAACAGTACTTTTACAGTGCTTTTTCAGTACATTCCCAAGAAATTCAGTACCTCCTCAACATTAAATATTCAGTACTTTTTCCGTACCTCCAATTGACGAAATTCGAAAACTTTCAAAAATTTCAATTTCTCGCTCAAATTGAGACAGAAATGCCAAAAAATGAACAAAATTCCGGACCTTCTTGCCGAATTTCCGCCTTTTTTCAGTACTTCCGGACCGCCCTTAAAAAATCAGTACTTTTTCCGTACTTTCCAGAAATTCCGGACTTGTGGACACCCTGGACCTCTCTGATTGACTCGATCCACCGTCAGAGTGGCATAAAATGTAAGAAAGGGATGAAAGATTGACAATTTGAGTTCAGTGAAATATTTCATGAAATTTCACGAGGCTGTGAAATAATTCCTATTTTTCGGGGGCTAGAGTATGCAACCCGCACTCGAAGACAAAACTAGATGAATGTCACAATTTTTTCATTTTGCAAAACACGAAAAGGAGCCGGTATTTTTCGATATCTTTCGTTTAAATCTGAAATTTCGTCAAACGTTCCACGTGTTTCAATAATTTATTTTTCATGGAACTGTGCCATGCACCCTATCCACTGTGCGGCACGAAGGAAAAGACGAGGACGATATTCAATTCGGTGATGGTGTGGCGCCGCACCAAATGACGGTAACTAGGTTAGGTTGTCGCTGATGGTTTCTTAGAAAAAAAGGAATACACTTTTTGGTTCGGCGTGATGCACGACGTGCCATTTTCATTCAAAACCGTGCATCGAAAATACTCCGAGTCTAAGGGGTGGAAGTTGAATCTATCGAGCTTAGAACCATACCACTGCTGTCCTGAGGAAAAACGCTGTATGAGCATTCAAATGTTGCGAAATTTCCTTCGAAAAAATGTTTATTTTGAATAAATTATAATTACTTCCTCTTGAAATTTTCAGATAATTTAGATTGGATCGCGAATGACATTCTCTAAAAATTTAAAGAAAAATATTCCCAGATTTCCCGGAGAATTCATAATTTACCGAAGAAAATATGACAACGTCCGAAAGCACATACTGCTTTCTTCCTTAGCAGTGCCAAGTTAGCAATACGGCATACCATTGCCGTGAGCATTCCAACATTGCTTTTTCTCTCAGAAAATATTTATTTTTGAAGAAAGTTATGAATGTATGCCCTTGACATTTTCAGGCATTAAAAAGGCTTGATTTGAACAACACCATTTTATTTGTATGTGAATAAGAACCACCAAGGTGTTGTGTTTAATATTTTTTCATCACTGAGGCACCTTTCGGCTTACGCCATCTTCAGAGTACAAATTCTTTGGAACATAAATTCATTGGAAACTGTGTTAAAACAAAGTGTGATATATTTTTTATGTTCCAAAGAATTTGTACTCTGAAGATGGCGTAAGCCGAAATGTACCTCAGTGATTAAAATATATTATACATAACACCTTGGTTCTTATTTACTTACAAATTTTCAGACAGTTTAGATCAAAATTAGAAACTTCGGAAAGTAGGAATTTTGTACGTAATTTGATCCCAAAAGTCTGAAATTTTCAACGAGATATATTTATATTTTTCTTAAAAAATAAATATTTTATAATAAGAAATTTGGTAGCGATTGGCTAGTAACGATCATTCAGGAAGGCAACTGCAGACGCGTTTCGGCCAATTGGACCAATCCTCAGTGCAGTGCAGCCTCCTGAATTTTCTGCCACCAAGCTCGAGAGATCATAAAAACCCAACAAGGCCAAAACACGTCTGCAGTTGTCTTCCTGAATGGTCATAACTAGTGTTGCACCAAACAGCATATCTCGGGAAATTGTGCTTGTGTGTGAGCTGTTTCCCTCTGCACTGAGTTTTTCAGCTTTATGCTGATTTTTAACGCACATTGGTTTGAAAATCTCAACATCCTGTCTGACGATTCGTGCGCCCTCCACAATCAGTTTTTGTAATCGGTAACTGGCTCGGTCGATCGGTCACGGAACCTAACCTTACCTAAACTAACCTAAACCTAAACTAATCTCATCCAATCCAACTTTTTATAGACTCTAAATTTCAAAAATCAAGGAACTAGCATTGTGAAGAATTCTAGATCAGAGACAAGAGACCTTCCACTAGTATCATGGCCATGGTGGAAGCTTTTACTTTCGGGACTTCAACTTTCTACTGTTGACTTACTTACGTGGTTGATGTGCGACAACGTGTTGGCAGCTCCGTTTTGCAAACAAGCCAATAATGGCTGAAGTTTGGGAAACTTGTTTGGCTCATGACGTCACCCGAAGCTCCATGTCAGCCACCAATCAGCCACCATGTAGGTAGGTCAACAGCCGAAATTAGGATGATAACTGTTGCTCCCTTATAATTGTCCATAAGGAATTGTTGAATCCCCGAAAGTAAAAGCTTCTCTTCGTGATAGCGAAGAGAGCCGTAAGTGCAAAATTTTCGAAATCGAGTTTTCTTCAAAATTCGTCTAAACTCTTTTAGATGAAATTACTGAGACAGCTTAAACAGCAAAATTCATCCTAATTCAACGAAAACGAGACTTATGTGAAAGCCGTAAGTGCACAAAAAATGACACAGTTTTTTTTTCAATACAGCCGTAGATGCATGAGAGCCAATGAGAACAGTGCTTTCCAGTAAAGTGCCGCCCTCTTCTGCCAATTTCTAACCTGAAAATGTGCTTGTTGTGCGTCCAAAACGCAACCACGAAAGCATGCAGAAGATAGCACTTACGGCTGTCTTGCCTAACAAAAACCTAGCATGAAAATGAAAAACACCCTTTTTATGTAATGGAAATAAAATCGGTCGATTTTTAACCATCCATACGATTTCTAGGAGTCTTCCGGACGAATATTGGCAATTTGACAAAGAACAGAGGCTTCTTTCAATAAAATGTTCCGGTCAGAAGCTTCTGAGCCCGTTTTCTCAGAACTTCATTTTCGCACTTACGGCTCTCTTCGTTATCACGGCAGTTCTACCTGTCGCCAAGAGGCCAGTGGAGAGTCTCTTGTCTCTGTTCTAGACACCATGGTTTTAACATCTACTAATCAAAATTTGTCCAAACCCGTGATTCCTTTTCGATAAACACTCAACAAATCGGCAACAGACCCGGTCTACTGGTCACGGAAACCTGTCCGCGCCTGGAAACACGTGTCATTATTTAAATAGATCCCCCGCTCCGCATCCGCGACCGGGGCCGAAAGGGGTCTCAACAAATCTCACTCTTCTAAATGAAAAGTGCGTATTTGTTCCTCCCCCCCCCCCCTCCCGCGCTCGTGGCTAGGGCACCTGTTTGCTGGTGGGAAGTAGAGAAGGAGAGAGCTTTATTGCCGACGGGAGAAAAATGGCTTTGCGAGAGTTTGTAAGCTCGAGGCTTCGGTGGCGTTGCCAAATCGTGCAGTGATTGGGGGGATTTCCCGTCAGATTGATGTATCTTAAGGACCCTTCTCAGCTAAAGGGCCTTTTTTCATTTTTTGTTATATTTATTCATTTATTTTTTCCTTACGAGGGACCACTAACAAGGTTGGCCCTAACAGTCTGTTATCGAACGGAAAAACCATGTAGATTTCAATGCTATTACATGCCCTTCTCGTCTAAAGGGTCACTTTTTATTTTTTGTTATATTATTTTATTTATTTATTCTTCTATTTATTTTTTTATTTATCTATCTATTCATCTAATTATTTATTTATTTATTTATTCCTTTTTTCCTTACGAGGGACCACTAACAAGGTTGGCCCTACAGTCTGTTATCGAACGGAAAAACCCTGTGGATTTCAATGCTGTTACGTGCAGCGAGCTGTTTTCAAAATTTACATTGGTTTCAGAAGGATTTTGGGGCGAGAAATGTGGACTCATTGACATTTCTGTGAGGAACTTCACTTTCTACTTCATCATTTTCAACTTGATTTAACGCATTAAAATTATTTTTTCCTCAAAGGCACTACTCAGTCATGAAATAGATAATTTCAGAAGCATCAGATATTTGAGATCAAGAGTCAAACGGTGGGGTGCGTCGCCGAAATAATGGACATATTTTCGATCGCACTTTTTTCTAAAGTATTGTATTTACGGAAACATTTTTTGGAATAAAAATTTAGAATTTTTAATGTGTTAGCTTTGTACTTTAAGGGACATTTTAGCAGTACAATTTTATTGAAAGCAATTTTCAGAAGGAAATATTTAAAAATCATAGAGGATGTATCATACTATGTGTCGTGATTATGATCATCATCTCTTTCAGACGATGGCCTTGCCATCAAAGGTTTTAGCCGTTATCTGAGGGATGGACTTGGATGGGTGGATTTTGAAACCTGACAAGTCGATTTTATCATAAGTTTCATAAACAACCAACAATCAAATAGTGTAAAAATATTCAGTTTTAACGCTTTAGTATGCATTCGTCCGTTTTGTCGTGTGAAAAATGCATATTTTATTTAACCCTTAGATTCCCAAGCTTTTATTTTTATACAAATTCCTAAGTTGGAGAGAAAAGTTTAAAAAACGAGGCCGAATTAAGTCATTCCCATCCTCGGCTTCGTTACTCACGTAATCTTTGAGGCACCACTATAAAAAGAAGACTTAGGCCTTGTCCACTCGAGCGCGGTTCGAGGAACTTATTCGACGAACTGCTCAGTTCCCGGAACTTATTCATTGAAACGAGGCATGCTGTCCACACGAGTTCGCCCTAACTGAAACCGGAACTTCAATAAAACTATACAATTATCGCAAAATAATAGATTATTACGGCCGCCAAAGTAACAAAAATAAATGTCAAGACATGTAAAGGACGTAAAAAACAAAAACAAACAAATTCACATCAAAAGAAACATATATAGAAGCTCGGAGTACGGGGGAAGTTCCGGGTTTTGGAGGAATAAGTTTTTAGCTCAGCTAAAACTTGTTCCGGGAACAAGTTCCTCGGAATAAGTTCCGCGAACCGCGCTCGTGTGGACAAGGCCTAACGGCTCAAGCACAACGTAGTAGTATAGAATGAGGGAAGGACGCGCCGTCGTCAGGCGCTGAGATACAACTATTCGTGTTTGATGGATGTCCGTGATGCATCTACAGAATTGAAGGCGCCTTGACGCGAGGCGTGAACTCGCAATGCTCCGCTCCAATGAGGTGTCGCTTCCATTGAGGAGACAAGTTAAAGAAGAGACCCGAATACGACCTTCCTATAAAATCCGCTGTGTTGACGTCCTCTTTTTTTATTTATTTTTTTCCTCACTTTGATGATGTCAGATTCTTTTTTAGGATTTGTTTTCAAACTCATATCTAAAGCTTGTATGTACCGGCCTCATGCAACAACCCATGGGCGGCATGTTTGTAATGAGCCTTGGGTTTTGCCCACCATCTGGCATCTAGGGGTTAATAAATGTTTCATTTTCTTCACCAAGTGTTGCCCATGGGACTGGGGGGATAAAATATTCAATTTTGCAAAAATTGTCAGTATATTTCCTTGACATTTTTGGGTACGCGATTCCTAATTATAAACGATGTCATGGAAGAAATTTGGATCGCATTCAGCAAAAAGGAACCAGCAAGATTACAGTGTTTTCAAAATCTTGTAAATTCTTTTTTTTTTCTTTTAAAAATACTAAATATATGCGCAGTATTAAAATTAACACAATTATTTCCCTTTAAAATTAACAATTTTTTGATGGGATGCAAAAACTATTTGCTATTTTGGGATATGTTTTAGATACTTATGAAGAGGCAACATTTTAACAACACTGTAATTGCACTGGTTCCTTTTTGCTACATGCGATCCATTTAGTAGGTATGATGGAGTTGCTTTTACAGCACACTAGAGCGCTCTGCGACGCCTACCCGCCACAGGAATCTGTCATGGTAGAGATCCTCCGGAAGCTGGCATCTCTCCATCTCTCCAAGGATGCCCTCTACCCACCGTTAGGCTGGACGCCCTCTCAACCGCTTACTTGGAAAAAAAGGAAACTTAGACTTTTACTCAAAAATCGCAAATCGCAGTGAAAGAAAGATGTCATCTAAATTTTCATTCCGCGTTTCTCCTTCGCATGGTGGTTGACTTGTGTCGTTACTTTATAGATTAATCTGCGTTGGTAGATAAGAAAATGAGAACAGAGGCGGATCTAGCAATTTGGCAAAACCAGATTTCCTCCATTTAAACCTATGCTGAATAATCGATTCTTGAGGGAGCACCTGGCCCCTCCAAGAATCGATACATTTCTATACGTTTATATGGAGAAAAGACAATGTTGCCAAGTCGCTGGATCCGCCAATGAATGAGAATCACAGGACTTTTTATTAACGAATTTTATGTAAAGATGAATAAGTCACTTAACCCTAATTAAATTGGGATCTTCGCTCACTCTAACACCATACAACACGGGTGGTGTTTTCACCCAAACATCTCCTGTAAAGGGAAGGAGCCGAATGAATATTTTAACGTTGCCAAATTTTTTCCGATAAAATCATTTTTTTTCAGAAAGATAATGTGTTTTGGAAATTTCCCCCGTTATCAGATATCGATGGCTAAATGCGGAAAAAGCATTCGTCTATTACAATTTTCAAGCATCTTTGATTATGTTTTATCGCTTCAAAGAAAACTAATAAACTTTTTTTTTGGCAATTTTGTATGCATACACCTGATTATTTAATATTTGCGCTTATAATTATATCTTCTTACCCGAAATAATTTTAAAACGTATCCTAATTAGTGAGTTCCACGCACATCGTAAAAATATAATATATATATATATATATCATAATTGGATTGCATTTTGCAAAAAGGAACCACCAGCATTGCAATGATTGTGCAACTTCATCCTTTGCAATAAAATTGCGGAAATTGTGAAAAACTATGAAATTTAGATGGTATTTTTTCGCTTAACTTTACAGTTTTTAGCGAGTAAAATAGAAACTATTAAGGGATAATCGGGTTTTTCCTCCAAGACAAAAGACGTCGCACAATCTTAGCAACGTTGCAATGCTAGTGATTTCTTTTTGCAAGATGCAATCCAATGGAAGGTCCCAGAGCGTGAGCAATGGACTACCAGACTTAGTACAAAATGAAGAACCACCATGAATGTTTCCTTTAAGAAATACGTAGCTTACGACGAAAGCATTCCAACTTTCAAAATTCAACCCGCTCGTGAGAAAATAACGTTTTCATTCTGCCGTAATTCACATTTACTGTTCGAGGAAAGCCGTATTCTGCGTGAAGAGCGTCGTATGAACATTCGAGAGTTGCCAAATTTCCCTCGATAAAAAATGTATATTTGACAACATTCATGCATACTTGCCTTTGCAATTTTCAGGCCCTGTCCACACAAGCGCAGTTCGCGGAACTTATTCCTCGAACTGCTCAGTTCCCGGAACTTATTCCATGAAACGAGGCATGCTGTCCACACGAGTTCGCCTGAACTGGAACCGGAACTTCAATAAAACTGTATGATTATAGCAAAATAATAGATCATAACGGCTGCCAAAGTAACAGAAATAAATGTCAAGACATGTAAAGGACGTAAATAACAAAAACAAACAAATTCACATCAAAAGATACACATACAGCAGCCGGATTGTTGAAACTTTAACTGGCTAAGTCGGCACGATAAGACAAGACATAGCCCTATCTGCACCGTGTAATATATCGATTTTCGATTCTTGTCGTGCCGACATAAATTTCAACAATCAGGCTGCTGAAGCTCGAAGTATGGGGGAAGTTCCGGGTTTTGGAGGAATAAGTTTTTAGCTCAGCTAAAACTTGTTCCGGGAACAAGTTTCTCGGGATAAGTTCCGCGAACCGCGCTCGTGTGGACAAGGCCTCAGATATCTCAGGTTAAATTGCGTAACAAATTGTCTGAAAATTTTGGAAAATAATATTCACAATTTTCTAGTAATTTCGGTTCTTATCGGAGAAAACTTGGCAACGTGTGAAGGCTCATGCGGCGTTCTTCCTTAGTACGTCAGTACTATAATCCGCGCTTGCTGTTCATGCAGTCGTGAGATTTCACTCCTTGAATTAAGTTTTAGAGAGTATTGAGCTTAGATTTTGGCTCATTTTGTGGTACATTTAGCTGTAATCATACATGTTTCAATATTCGATGTTTATTTTCTTTTTTGATTCTGTTCGCAGGTAAGCTCGGTATGGATTTCGGCACGTACATTTTTTTGAAGCAAAGACAGGTGAGTTGCAGAAAAGGCATATAGATTTACGAATTATAATAAGCCCCCCCCCCCCCCAACCCTCGAGAAAAGTCTGTCTATTGGTGAATATTCGTCAGTTAATTCAGTGACTAAGCTGTGGTAGTATAGCTTCCTTAGCACGGCATTATTCTACTTTACTTAACTACTTTTATTTTAACTGTTAAATCAGCAATCCATATTTACCCTGTGTTTGGTTTGCTAAGTTATAAAATATTGTATGATATTTAGCCAATTAAATTGAAATCGGAATCCGTGAAAACACTCTGGCATCGTCAAGCGGGCCGAGCTGTGCGAAGGTGTGCTCTGTTTTTTGCGCTCACAGCCCACCGCTGCTGGGAACGGAAAGGAATGCTCAACTAGATTTCTAAAAGCGTATGTTTTATTTATACCCACATCCGACGCACCTTTTCCCCGACCCGCACCCCGCCCGCTCTGCGCACCCTTGCTGTAAACGGATGAACCCTTTTGCACCAGTTCTTGCGCTCCCTTTTGCCAGTGGGGATGAAGTCCAGATCCACGAATCAAATTTTAATTTCCATCCCTCTTTACCGAAAAAATTAGTATGTTTAATCAACCTCTTGATTTTTTTTAAAGAAGAAGAAGACATTATTACTTCATTTTGAAAACATTTATATTTTTAAAACGTGACAAATATTTGTAAAACCTTTTCCAAGCGACATTAATCTCAATGAGCCGCAGTTGTGCCGACAGAAACTGCAAAAATGAATAAAAGAGGAAGAAAAAACCAAGAAGCACGCAATCTTTAGTTTTAACCCATTTGTACATCGATCTTTTAGAGTCAAATACGTCAAATTTTGAGCGTTTTGTTGCGCGTACACCTCGCTGCAGCACAATAAAAGCACAAAATGTAAAAGAAAAAATTAAAGTGCTTTGGAAATCATTAAATTTGACACGGAACCACCAATATTTAAAAAACACACATTATATTATTATTCTCCTTTGATAAATTGATACATATTTTTTCCCATCAATTTAAATGAGAATAATCAATGCAGAGTGTGCTAACATTTCAAAATCATGAGTTAAAAAACGCTGACTATGCGAGTATTATAAATATTAAAGCCTAACAGAGCGGAGCGGCGTGCTGCCAGCGCGAGAGGCTCACTGGCGCCTACAAACCTAAGTGGATACTTCACGCATTGCACAATGCTTGAAGTATCCACTTAGGTTTGTAGGCGCCATTGCGCGTTACGCGCTGGCCGCCGCGCCGCCGCCGTGCGGCGGCGCCTGAAGCAACTATTTCACAACAGAGGTGTTGCACAGTATTATACGAAATTGAACGTACTAAGAATGACAGGCATCCTTTAAAAGTACAGATCTTTCCTCGCAAAATAAATCAAGATACTTATCGTACACTGGAAAAATCTAAGAGCCTTTAGCTGAGGCAAATATAGAGGTTTATCCGGTTCAGGTATAACAAGGTGGGAATTCCTTGAAAGATAATTAAGTCCTGTTACACCAAAGAGGTGTAGAGAGTTTTAGTGAATTTTGTCTCATGGAATTGACGCTCCCCCATTTTTACCAAAACTCTCAACTATGTATTATTCTCCGTTGGACCAAACAGACAAAACAAAAAAACAAGCAAACCCTCATTCTTCCAAGACATTTTACATTTTCATCCAAAAGCGTCGTGAGCAATTGTCGTTTGTATTTACATGTGGGCCAATTAACTTTGGGTCTCAACTGGCACGTGGACCAAAACTCCCGTGCCGAAAAAACGCGTGGACGTAAATTACTGGAAAAAACAGGTGCGCGGACAAAGAATAGTTGACGAAATGTCCTAAAACCGAACACGGTCCATTTCACAGGTGCTCTTGGTACACTGGAAATTTCGAAACGCCGGAATGGAGATGCATGGTTTCTCTCTTTAGCGCATTGGAGGTACATGTATATTCTTTCAAACCCTCCAGTGTATGAGAATGATTCTATTCTCTAACTCTATCTACTTGTAAGTATCTTAATGTCCTGGAACTGTGGCCCGTGTTAATGTGTCCGAACTTGAAGGGTCAAGAGCTACGAGTGACAAATGGACGTATTTCTGCCAAACAGAACTAAGTGCATCATGACGTGAGCCCTGTTATGCGTATATTCTTACGGGTCTCAGGGCTCATGCCGTCAATGCACATAGTTTCGTTTGGCAGGAATTCGTCCGAATAAAGCAAGAGTCCACTTGGGCTTTTCATTGAACTTTGTGGAATATTACGAGGAAGATAAAACAGCCGACATTAAAAACGCATCCGTCTTGCGGTGGACGTAAACTCGGTGCGAGAGAGCCGAGTTGCCGAAACAGTTCGAAGAAGAAGATGCCTGGTACAGAATACTACACTGAAAAAAAAAATCTCGGTGTATTTACCAAGAAAAGGGTAAAATTACCAAGAATTCAGGGTTCTATTTGATCCTAGTTTTTTCTTTGTAAAATTACCATTTATGGAATCGGTATAATTTTACTGAGAAATCTCGGTAAAATTATTGAACTTTCTTGGTAATTTTTCTGGACCTTGGTAAAAACGCCGATATTTTTTATCAACTGTGGTAGAATTGCCGAGATAAAATGGCAAAGTTACCAGGAATTGATTACTAATAAAAGTGGTATTCTTACCTGACAAAAAACAGTAAAAATACCGGTTTTTAGATAAGCTTACCAGTCTGTCTTGGTAAAATTACCAATAATTGGTAAAAAAAAGTGAGATGATAAAGGTACCAACGGACCTTGGTAAAAACGCTAAGAATTTTTTTTTTCCAGTGTAGTACACTACTACACTGCTGTGCTGAGGAAGGACGCCGTATGAACATTTAGGCAATGCCAAGTGTCCTTTGATAAAACACGTATTCCCTGATGAACTGATGAATATTTTCCTTTCAATTTTTCAGATAATTTTCTTCGCAATTTCACCACACTATTACACACTGCCGTGCTAAGGAAGAACGCCGTATGAACCTTTAGGCGTTGTCAAGTTTCCTTTGATAAAACACTAGTTGGATTACATTTTGCAAAAAGGAACCAAGAGCATTCCAGCGTCGCTAAGATTGTGCAACTTTCTTTACCATGCAATTATAAAGTAAGCATCTAAACAAGTTGAATCTTCACTCTGAATAAACGATAAATTCAAAACGAAAATTAAGCATCTAAACAAGTTTTATCTTCATTATTTACATCAAATTTTGAATGAAATTCTTTGAAACATTAGAAGAAAAATACTAACACATATCCTTAAAAATTCGTGATTTGTCGAAGGAAATTTGACAACGTCTGAATGCTCATACGGCGTTCTTCCTTGAAACGGCATTTGACGTCGCCGGCCGCCGGACTTGCGCGGTTCGTCCGGGACATGGTTGCCGGATAGTGCTAAAAATCAGGCATTTTAACCCATCTCCACTCCAATCCATTTAAACGTTACACCTTGTATCACACAACCTGGCAACCTCGTTTCGGGGATTTTTGAGGCGGATTTTAAGGGCGGAACTCATCGCTCAAGAAAAAAACTCGGAGCTGGAACCGGAAATGATGGATCATCGCGCTGCGCAGTAATGAACCGGCGAATTAAAAGTTCGCCGGAAGCAGGCACAGGGGGCGGCGTTTGAACGACGAGGGGGGGGGGGGGCGGCCAAAAATTAGGACGAAAAATATTACGCAAGCGGAAGTAAGTTGTTTCTGTCTCGTCCTTTCGGATAAAAAAATGGTCGCAGGATTGATGTAAAATTCTGGCCTGCGCACACAGGGCCGGGTCGATAGAAGAAGTCGGACGAAATCTGGGAACTTTGAAAGCGTATTTTTTGAAAATGTGAAATAAAATGGTTTAAGAGTGATTCCATTAGTTTTTTCGAAAAATCGCCTTTCTAAAACACGTGTTAAAATGGAATTTGTGACGAAGGAAACTTAAAAAGGATGTGTCCCATTAAGGGGGGTATTTTGACCTTAACTATGGTCGAGCATTGTATCAGCTCAGAATAATGTCATGTATGGTCAAATCGCCTCTTAATCATCTACCCAGTGAGAACTTTTCCTTATTTGAGGTGTTTTTGAAAGGTTTTTGCCTGATTTACCAACGCAAAATAGTGAAGTTTTGCAGTTTTCTCGAATAATTGCTCATTTTCAGTCCTAAATTAGATTTTTTATGTATGAGCACAAGCGACTACCATTTTCATATTCGAATATGTTAATCTTTAGTACAACCATTACAACATATTTAAAGGAGAAAGTGGTAGTCGCTTGTGCTAATACATAAACCATCTAATTTAGGACCGAAAATGAGCAATTATTTGAAGAAAACTGCAAAACTTCATTACTTTGCGCTGGTAAATCAGGCAAAAACCTTTCAAAAACACTTAAAATAAGGCAAGTTCTCACAGAGTAGATGATTAAGAGCCGATTTGACCATACATGACATTATTCTAAGCTGTTTCAATTTTCGACCAAAGTTAGGGCCAAATTACCCTTCTTAATGGTACACATCCTTTCCGCCGTCATTCATTTTTTTACAGAGAAATTGTTGGTTGAATCTGTTTTAAAATGTCCCTGAATTTTTTCGGCAGTTATAGGACATTTCGTCAACGATTTTCGTCTGCGCACCTGTTTCTTCTGGTAGTTTACGTCCACGCGATACTGTGCAACACCTCTGCTGTGAAGTAGTTGCTTGAAGCGCCGCGCCATGGCGGGCGAGGGCGATCAGCGTGACACGCGCATTGACGCCTACAAACCTAACAGGGATACTTCACGCATTGCGCAATGCGTGAAGTATCCATGTTAGGGTTGTAGGGGCCGGTGCGCGTGCCGCTCCGCTCTACGTATGGCTCGAATGGCTACATATGGCTCCTTAGTGGGACACATCCTTTCAGTCAAAAAGTTCATGTCCAACCTCTTCTATTGGTTCGTTCTACTGTGCTGTGTAAGAGTTATTCTTGAATTACTTTACTCAGAATAAAAGTGTGCCGCATGAATTTTTTGCCTCGTTTTCTGATGCTTGAGAGAGGAAAGAGTAAGAAATCTATGTTTCGGTTTTCCAGGATCTGGTCGCCGCTCAACGGACTAGCCTTCGCGTATGCAAAACATTTATGGAATTTAGTGGATTTTTGTTTGGTTGAGGTTTATACGCATGCCCCCAATACTCACTTTGAACTATGTACATACATCAGTGGCGTGGCGTGAATTGCGATATATCGATTGTTATGCCATTTAAACCTTTGGTAAAGAATCGATTATTAAGGTGTTCGCTGCGAACACCCTGTTTATCGATCCTTTTACATAGGTTTAAATGGCATAACAATCGATACATCGCAATTCACACCACGCCACTGACATACATAAAATCAGTTACGTCAATGTTTCTAGGAGTGATTTAAACTTTAATTAATTTTTGTGACGTAACGCCTTCCCAATAAATCCACCGATAGACATATTTGCGTTCAGAGTTTGGCGGTGTCGTAACATTTGAAAATGACGCGGAAAATGACCGCGGAAGTGAATTCACAAACAGTCTCCATTTTTCCTCTACGTTCAATGGACCAGTACTGCCGTGCCAAGGAAAAACGCCGTATGAACATCCGGGAGTTGCCAAATTTCCTTCAATAAAATTTTTATTTTTGAGGAAAGTTATGAATGTTTTTTCTTGGAATTTTCAGGAACTTTGGGTGGAATTGCGAACAAAATTATCTGAAAAATCGGAAGGAAAATATTCGTGAGTTCGCCAGAGAATTGGATTGTATTTTGCAAATAGGAACCAAGATCATTACAACGTTGCTAGGATTGTGCAACATACATTCTTTGCAATAGAGTCACTGAAATAATGTAAATTATAAAATTTACGGAGGTAATTTTCTTCTTGAATTTCTTGTTTATTCAGAGTGCGAAGATAAAACTTGTTTAGGTGCTTAATTTATAATTGCAAGGTATAGAAAGTTGCACAATCTTACATTTTTATAATATTTTTCCAGAAATTTTCCAAGAACTTTAGGTAAAATTGCGAACTAAATTATCTAAAGTATGGGGACGAAAATATTCATAAATTTACCAGGAAATTCGCAATTTATCAAAGGAAATTTGGCAACGCCTGAAGGTTCATACGGCGTTTTTCCTCAGCACGGCAGTACGGGCTCATTCGGAAGTGACAGCGTCGCTTTCTCCTAAACGCACCCTTGACCCGAGAAAATACACCACTTCTTTTGCTCGAAGGGGGGAGGGGGGGGGGGGGGCTTTCGCTCCCAATATGAATTTATGATTCACGAGAGCTCCTCGGAGTTTATTATCATTTTGATGTTTGCCCCCTTCCGCGGAGTCATGCCCTGATAATGCAGCCCGAGCCACGGGGAGGCAGCGCCGACGAGGGTAGTTCGAAAGGGGTGGAGGGGGAGGGTTGGGGGTGCGTGGAGCGCCGGAGCTAAACCAATGGAGCGCAGATAAAACACGCATCCCCCGGATTAAAAGCCGAGTCCCATCCACTCTCAGAAATAGAATTAGCTCGAAGGAGAGGAGGAAAAATAGAGCAGATAGGCTTGCCGGTTTTAGAGAATTTGTCGTCTCCCGAACGAAGGAGCGTAAATCAATTCCAGGGTTGTCAAATTGACTCAAACTTTCTCTTTTTTTTAAAAACGACCAGTGCAATTTTTATTCAAAATTTTGCTGATTTTTGCATAAAATCTGAGGGAAAATCAGTGAAATTTTTAGGTAAAATAGTTTAAGATTCTCCTGGTTAGCATAAAATGGACCACTAGACAAGGTACGAATTGTGGGATTCTGATACATGTTTCTTAACCAGAATTTCACGCAGAACACGATTCGTGCAACGGAAATGACTGAAACCAACTCCTAAAGAAGATATTAACGTTTTTATTTTACACTGGTTACGAGGAATTTCGTACTGCCCGCTGACAAGAAACTCAAAGCTCTACGTGAGTCAAATCGCGCACTACAACGGTTTCAGCATCAGCAAGCTTCTCATCGAGCGATGCTCATTTCCCACCATGTGTTGTTCAAATTATAAGTAATTTGCTGTAGCTGAGCCAAAGCGTCAAGATCGCGGTTGCCAGATTTTTATATCGCAGAGACGTTCATGATAACGTTTAGCGCGTGATGTGAATCACGTAGAGCATTGAGTTTTCATGAGCGAGTGGTTTGAATTCACGCACTTAGAATCATTAAATATCTTCGTAAGGAGTTGATTTCGGTAATTTTCGTTGTGCGCATCGTGTTTTACGTGAAATTTTAGTTGAGAAGCATGTATTAGAATGCTGAAATTTGTACCTTGTCTATTGATCCATTTGGAAGAGAACATTTCGGCGTCTGTAGGACTAAGAAACATAACTCAATTCCAAGCGTCAAATTGACTCAAACGATTGATTAATTTACAAAAATTCACCTGTAAGTGTGCAAGTTTTATCCAAAGTGTTGCTGGTTTTTGCATAAAATCCTAGGAAAAATCTGAGACATTTTCAGTCAGAAATGTCCAAGATTCTCCTAGTTAATATACGATTTTGAAGAGGACATTTCGTCGTCTCTTGGACGAAGGAAGGTAACTCAATTCCTAGCTTGTCAATTGAACAATTTTACACAAAAAATGAACAATTTTACAAAAATGTACCTGTGCATTTTCATCCAAATTATTGCTGATTTTCGTGTAAAATCTGAGGGAAAATCAGTTACATTTTCAGTTAGAAATGCTCGAAATTCTCCTAGTTAATATGCAATTTGCGAGGGTACATTTGGCAGCATTGAGATGGAGTTACGTTATCTCGTGCGGGAAAGGTTTGGTAAAGAATCGATTTTTAAGGTGTTCGTCGTGAACACCCTGTCCGATCCCTCCATGAGCTCAAAACACATATCAATCTATGTATCGCAAAGCACACGCCGCGCTACAGGTTCCATGATCAAATTCCTCTTTGAAAGTTTTTCAAAAATTCCCGCAATCGGAGGCACTGCCTCTCAATTTTCAAGAAAATTATCATTTCTGAATTTTAGCGACAATTATGGACTAAAATTCTTAGAAAATTGCCCCATAAATTTTTACGCTGAACCCATCCATGGCCTCATGGGTATACTACAATCTCAAGTAAAGAAATGATTTTAGGGGGTCTTGGATTCTTTGAGATAAGAAACTTGGTCACCTCTCGGACTTTCTGAAATTCCCCTTTAACATTTCGAAATATTCGAAGTTATGGCTGAATTCAGCTGAGATAATTAATGGGGCTAGCCACTTTGATGAGTCATCTGAAATTTTTTGATACATGCCCTTTTTTGGATTCCAAAACACACTTAAAGATTTTGGAGTAAAATTCTGTGCTGAAGTCTTTATTGCGCCTAAAATCCTTGAGTGATATGCGCGCGGAGCGGAATATATACTCCTTATCGAATGACCAACTTTATTGCGGGGCAGAATCTAACTCTTTTTTTAGAGTGTTATGCGATTTTCTGCCGTTCTAAGGAAATTTGCTGTACGAACAATCGACAGTTGCCAAATTCCTATTGATCACATACGAATTTTCAGGGAAACTTGAGAGTATTTTCCGTCCAATTTTTCCGAGAATTTTCTCCGTAATTAGATCTGCATCATTTGAAGGTTTCAAGAGAAAATATTCATAACTGTCCTCAAAAATAAACATTCTGTTGGAGGAAATTTGTCAACTCTCGAATGTTCATACGGCGTTTTACTCTAGTACGGCAGGTCTATGGTGTTAGCAATACCACTTCAAATATATCACTCTTGGGGTTTTTACGCACTACAGAGACTCTGCGACTGAATTTCGCACCTCGAGTTTTATCAGTGCAAGTCCAATTCTTAATTGAATCAGTGAGTTCGAAAACACACCAACTCGGGTTTTTTTTCGATTTTCACTTTTTTGCGGTTTAGTAACACGTATGGATTGAAGCATTTGCACGCAAAAGGAAATTTCGAAATTGCAATCGAAAGTGCTCGAAACAGCGACGGGAAAAGGGAAAAATCGAAGTATTTCATTGGAAATACCAATTTTTGGCCATTTCAAGGGAAACGGGTGACCATCCGATCTTGCGGTTTTCTTTTTTCGGTTCAGTATACCTTGTACCAACAAGTTACACAAATATTCAAGCGTTATCCAGGTCGAAAAATATAAATTTTCTAGGGCAGACTATGAAAAATCAGTATCTGAAAGTCGGCAAGATAACGAAAACACACCAACTCGGAAATTTTTAAACGCTTAATTCTCCGTCATCAAACATGGTGGATCGATTTTAACTTGGTGCTTTACAAAGTCTAAGAACTTGTCCTTTGACACCAAAAAGGGTTTTCTTAAACTAACTATTTCACCCGCTGTGCGCAGTTTTAGGTGTTTCGTGAACAATTTTTTTTTTCCGAGTTGGTGTGTTTTCGAACTCATTGATTCATATCACTGTCGGGGTTTTTGGGCGCTACGTAGACTCTGGGACCGAATTTCGCACCTCGAGCTTTATCAGTGCAAGTCCAATTCTTAATTGATTATTGACGAAGAGAAAGAACGCGATTTTGGAGTCAACTCCTTTATTTCACTATCTAATTATTATATCCATAAATATAAACAATGAAGTCGAATCCGTGACTCCGCTGCGATGTGAAGTGGATGCTGACGTTCTTGGCGCCGATGCCCCCTTGGGTGAGGTACGCCCAACCCCCGTGACCATTGGCCTTCCTGTCCAGCACCTGCAGGAAGTTGATTGTTTTGTTGTTCTTCACGCCCGTAGACGGGAACTTAATGTCCATCTCGACGATTCGGAACAATTTCGCAGATTTTTTCGCGACGTCAATGTGGATTAGGCTGGAACAGCGGGAGAAAAACAACATGGAATTAAGTCAGCGAGCTTTTGAATCCTTTATATCAATACACGAAGCATGTATCATTTTTTCGGTGTTTCAACATTTTAACTACGAATTTATTTTTTCGAAGATAAACACTGGAAAAAAACACGGTGGATCTAGAGTCCAGACTCTTGGAACATTGACAAGAATAAGGACTCTTGATTCAATCGGATTTTTGCTTGAATCAATAGGAAATCCGCTTAATCCGCAGAGGCTTGGTTCTTGATTTAAGCTAGATTCCGATTGAATCAAGAGTACTTTTTCTCGTCGATGTTTTTAAGAGCCTGGGCTCTAGATCCAATGTTTTTTTTCTCGGGTGAAGCCAACTTTATAGTTGAAATGATAATGAAAGCAAGGCCAAAAAGAAGGAAAGTAGACTTAAGGTGGTTCGATGGACGCCATATTTTGTGTCAGAATGGCATGCGATATATCGCATCAATTGGTTCCATTTTTTCAGCTACTCGTCATTTTTCTCCAATTTTGAGATCGCAATTCTGTTGTTAGGAGAGCAAAGCACTCACTCATCACTTTTAACAAAGAAATTCAACGTAAGAATGGCGTGGTTTTTTTTAGAGAGAAAAAATCGCATTCGATACTGATATCGAAACTGGACTCTAATGCGATATTTTCTCTCTAAAAAAAACACGCCTTTGTCGCGTTGAATTTCTTTGTTAAAATTGGTGAGTGCTTTAATAGTCTCCTGACAACAGAATTGCGATCTCAAAATTAGAGATAAATGACGAATAGCTGAAAAAATGGAACCAATTGATGCTATGTATCGCATGCCGTTCTGACACAAAATACGGAGTCTATCGAATCACCTTAAGTCACAACCTTTCGAATCCTTTATACCAATACGATAAGCACGTATCATTTTTGCGGTGTTTCAACATTTTAACCACGAATTTATTTTTTCGAAGATAAACAAGCCAACTTTATAGTCGAAATGATAATGAAAGCAAGGCCAAGTAAAAGAAAAGTAGACTTAAATTAAAAATAAAATCGCTAAAAATTTAAAAACTTTAGTCGCACTATCGCCGCTAAAGAGGGAGGGCAGCGAACCCTCCAAAACGTCACTCGGGCAAATAATTAAGTAAGGAAATATTGAGTTTTCAAATTTTTAGCAATTTTATTTTAAATTTTATAGCTTGAAATTTTTTTAGCATGTTCTCCGAACAGAGAAAAAAAGGTCAAGGAAGTTTCCAAGAAGTTACGTTGACTAGTTTCTCTAAAAAAGTGTCAAGTTTAGTATGGCAGGGAGTCTGCAACATTGCAAAAGGACATACCGACGGTGAAACTACCAAACCTTGTATCTCGTTTGCGGTGTTTAAAAATCTACGCTCACATTTTGTTTTTTTGAAGTAGACCAAATTAATATCATTCCTTGAAATTTTCACGGAATTTTCTCCGCACAAAGAGGAAAAATCACAGAAATTTTCAAGACTGGATGTTAAGTAGTTTTTCATTTAAAAAATAAAGTATGACAGGAAGTCTGCGACGTCGCAAACCGAGATACGTGGTTTGGTAGTTTCACCGTCGATACGTGTTTATGCACTATGGTCATCGATGTGACTTGGAAAAGAGAACTTATTCCGACATAACACCAGGAAAAAAATAGATTCGTTGACATAGCTCTGATAATGCTCATGTATGCCAGGATTTACCTGCTTTTCTTTTTTTACTTTTTCGGTACCAATAATTTCGATTTACAATGGCGTCCCAGTTAGCACATATAGCTCCTGGGACGGAAAGATGTGTTACCACGAAGAAAGTAAAATTGGACGTATTTCTGTCAAACGGAACTAAGCGCCATAGGGTGAGGAAGGTAGAGGGGGGCTTGGATGGTTATAAGAATCTTTGTCCAATGTTTTTGTGTCCAATTTTTTTTGGTCCATTATACATTTTTGTCCAGTAGTTAGTTTGGTCCAAAAGAAAATTTGTCCTACCTTTTTTAGTCCTCCTTATTACTTTGACCCATACATACTTATATGTCCAATGAGCAGATTTTATTTTTGTCCAATTGAATCAGTGAGAAAGGAAACGCACAAACTCGAAAAATGAAAATAATCAAGACACACACAAAACTGCATATTAGGTGAAGGTTGAGGTAGAGGGGGGCTTGAATTGGCGGCGGAACCGGGCGTCTGGCTCTTTCCGTCCTGTATACTCGCAATGCTTTTCGATGGCGCTTAGTTCCGTTTGACAGAACGCGGTATCCGGCATTCTAAATTCCTCAAAAGGAACTCAAATTGGCGCCTAGTCCCATATGACAGAAATACGTCCAATTGGACGTATTTCTGTCAAACGGAACTATGTGCATTCAGGCATGAGCCCTGAGACCCCCAAGAATATATGCATAACAGGGCTCACTTCATAATGCACATAGTTCCGTTTGATAGAAATGCGTCCAATTGTAACCACGACTAGACATTGACAATTCGGTGGACGCCGCGCCGGTGTCTAAGTATGAGCACTGTAAAAGCACTGTTTGTTCTCTGCGTGCATGACAGTGGAGACATTGTCAGTCGAGTAACTTCTGTCGAGTCAAAATTTTTAATTTTAAGATTTTGACCAAAAACGCTTACGGTGATTCGATAGGCGCCATACCTATTTTGTGTTACAACGACGTGCGATGTATCGCATTGATTCGTTTCTTGTTTCCAGCTTCTTGTCATTTTTATCGAATCTCGAAATCGCGTTTCTGTTCTTACGAGACTGAAGAATTCACTCACCAAAATTGACAAACCAACCAAACGTAATAAGGGGAGGGTTTTTTTTCAGGGGAGAAGTATCGCATTCGATACTGGTATCGAAACTGCACTCGAATGTGATGTACTCCCTCTATAAAAACCCTACCTTTATTGTTTTGAGTTTTTTTTGTCAAATTTGGTAAGTGAATTCTTTAGTCCCGCGACAACAGAAAAGCGATCCCGAAATTTGATGACGATGGCAAGTAGCGGAAAATATGGAATTAATCGATGCGACATATCGCATGCCACTCTGACACGAAATATGGCGTCCATCAAATCACCGTAACTTTACACCGCACCGTCTAGAATATTTGACTCTTTTTGTATGAAATCCGTCCGTTCTTTGCGCTAAAGTCTTTGAATCGTGCACTGTTTGGAGTAAATACCTAGTTTAATCCGTTTTTATCATAATAACAAGCCTGTTTACACTAATTTTGAGGAAAAATACAGTGATAAATGCGCAATACCTGTCTCCGTATCGCCGCTGTCCCAAAATCAGAGAATGGTTTTTGCCTTGGACCTCCTCCATATGCTTGAGTCCTGCATGCTGATGAACGATTGGCTCATATTTGTAGGCTGTGTCTATGTTGTGGTCCTCTGCATGTTTTGTGACGTCAGATTGAACTGCGGCTACGAGAGTCAACGCTAATGCCAATGCTAGTTTCGTTATCATTTTGAGATTACTTGAGATCCTGGAAAAAAAACCATGCTTATGAAGTAAGAGTTAATCTAGTTAATTACATTTTCGAACTGGATGGTTTCACGTGATCTTATTGAGTTTATTTAGGGAGACAATTCACACAACGAGTCTGTCTTTAAGAAATTTTGCACAGAGGACAGAGGCAGGCAACTGAAGTCATTCAGGCCTCGAGGAAACTCTGAAAATGATTTTTTTTTTGCATAAATTTGGAAGATACGTATAATCATAACAAAATAATGCGACATATAAGCTGATGAATATTCCCTTTGACAAGTTCCTACAATTTTTGGTTTGGAATTCAAAACTTCAATGTAGTAAATCTTTAAAACCCCTCTCTCTAACGATTTCAGAACACAATTTACATTATTGGTACAATTTTAAAATATTTTTATTATTTTGATGAAACAATTTATTACCAATTTTGACCGCGTCAACACTTTCGTCAAAAATGACGGCCTTTAGCGTGAGATCAGGCAGTTTAAAAGCCGATTGGCAGTCAAATTTTAATTTCAAATTGATCAAGTGAAGTCAATATCATTTATGAAACTAAAATTAAAGAACGGAGGAAAATATACAAGTTTTTTTTTTTTTTTTTTTTTTTTTAAGACAAAAATCGTCAAGAACCTATTTGTTAGTTAGATATAAATTGATCAGTTGGCTCATGATCCACTGGGAAAAAACACATTGGATCGAGAGTCCAGACTCTTAAAAACATCGACAAGAAAAAGTACTCTTGATTCAATCAGAATCTAGCTTAAATCAAGAACCAAGCCTCTTAATTTAAGCGGATTCCGTTTTGATTCAAGCAAAAATCCGATTGAATCAAGAGTATTTTTCTTGTCAATGTTTTCAAGAGTCTGGACTCTCGATCCAATGTGTTGTTTTTTTTTTTTTCCAATGAGGCCCATCATTATGATTACTTACAAAGAAAGATGGCGCTAAAAAGCCGGAAAGAAGCTGATAGGAAATTAAGTTAGGAACAATTAGTATGATCACTGTAACGTTGTAACTATTCTGAGAATGGAAACAGTACTGACCTCTGCTGTATTGATCGGGTCTTTTATTGATCGAAATCGCTCTACAAAACCTCCCAAGATCCTCACGTCTGATACGTCAAGATGATATCAGGCACTCGACAATCGCTGATTCAACTTGCACTTCAACACATTCGAGAACTTTTCGTCTATTGCTACCGAGCATGATTCACAACGAGGCTTGACATTTCGCCTGTGTAGTATGTTCATTATATAATATCGCATCTATGACGTCTTCGATTTTTTTTGTAACCAATGCTGCCGTCACGCACCTAAAAAGGTAAAACTTTTAAGGTGATTCGATGGACGCCATAATTCGTGTCAGAACGGTATGCGATATATTGCATCAATTGGTTCCATTTTTTCAGCTACTCGTCATTTTTCTCCAATTTTGAGATCGCAATTCTGTTAAATTGGACGACATTTTTTAAGTACATATTTTCAGTGGAGTTTTCTATGTACATGCGTAGGGGGTGGGGGTGGGGGGCGGCACGGACATACTGTTCCGCCAATGAACTTCAGTGAGAATTTCTAGATTATTTCTATTATTCTATATTTCTATATATTATTTGTTTTTCAGAAACTTAGAAATAAGTTTTTTGTAGATTTTCAGTTTTAATTAAAAAAAATGACCTCAGTTTAAGGCAGTCAGTTTGATTTTGCCCTGAAATTTCAAAATTGTCCTCTAAGTTTGGACTATTACGATGAATCTTTGATTTTGCTGAACACTGATGCACGGCAAACAAGAATGAAGGTATTTTGCGAATTCAGTCACAAATAATACACAAGTATGAATTGATATAAGACTTGTCTGAAAATTGTCCTTGTTGTCTCGGGTGAAAAAATGGATTGACCCACCCGAAACTTATTCGTGTCTTTGGTTCTGAAAGAAGTAAACGGACGGGACATATTTTTCGACAGGCATCTTAATTGGTCTTTCCCTGTGCACTGCCTTTTTTTGCTCGGAAAACTTTTTTTTCTCAAGAAAATTTGATTTTCTTATTTTTTAAAAAAAGAGAGTCGGTTGCTTGGAAAAACTACAGTTATTTCCCGCTTTAGCAGAAAAAATAGGTTGGAACCACCTAATCAGCCACCAAATAAAATAGTATCCCTTGGTTCTCCTGAACATCAAATTCGAATAATTTTGCGATCGGTATGGTACCTATGGTGTGGATTAAACTATGCGACTACCGGAAAAATCCGTTACGAGAGAGAGCGAAGAAACCCTTAATAGATGCTGGTATTGTATGCATGTTTTACTGCTGAAACGGGAACCTTTTTTCTATCATTCATCAATTTATTGGAACCTTTTTTCTTCGGAAACCCCCGATTTTTTAAGAAAATGTCAATATCTCCGATCGAACCAAACTGAAAGAAAAATTGAGGTAATATTTGAAATCAGTGCTAAAAATCTACGGTAGATCTACTTCCCCTAACTTTTTCGCGGATCAGAAGACTTCTCTATTTAGTGACAGATGCGATCAAACATATAAACTCCGAAAATAGGAACGGTGCTGAACATGGAGCATGAAGCATTGGCTGACTTTTTGACATTATTCACTGAGAGGCAAGATGAGATACATAAAAATACCCAATCTCCAAATAGATAACTAATGCACGGATCGTATTTTTTGGTTTACTAGTCATAGGCGTATCGTATCCGTCCTATTTCCTCTTAAAATTTCCAGTGGAAAACCACCGTTTCATTTCTCATGGTTTTCTGTGCCCTTTCAAGAATATCATCCAATAAATTCATGCAAAAATTAAGGGCAATGCCCTCCTAAATATTTAAAATATGAGCTAAGAACTTGAAATGCCGCCATCGAGTACTACACTGGAAAACAAGAACACACTGGATAAAGAAAAAATACTCTTGATTCAATCGGATTTTTGCTTAAATCAAGAACCAAGCCTCTTAATTTGAACGGATTTCCTTTTGATTTAAGCTTAAATCTGATTGAATCAAGAGTATTTTTTCTTGTCAATGATTTCAAGAGTCTGGACTCTACACCGAAAAAAATAATATGCTGTTTTAGCATCTAGGATGTCAAAAATGTGTCTGGTGATCCCAAGATGCTGCCTTTACTGCCCCCGCAGTTAATTTTACATCCTGTGAATGCAAATTCAACTGCGGGGGCAGTAAAGGCAGCATCTTGGGATCACCAGACACATTTTTGACATCCTAGATGCTAAAACAGCATATTATTTTTTTCGGTGTAGATCCAATGTGTTTTTTTTTTCCAGTGTAGTTCTTTTTTTTTAATTTTGCCGTAGTTATAACCTATGGTAAAAGAATTGTTTTTACAACCCAAAAGGATGCTTGGAATACTTAAACATGGTCTATGCTCGATTTTATGAAGATTCCCAGATCCGAAATAATAGAAATAAACTCACGATAACTTCTTGCATTATTATCTAAATTAGGTCTCAGTTTCGATTTCAACGAAACCCTTTTAACCGATTATTATTCATACTTTAAAATTAGAGCGAAAAGCAAGTCATGAATACAAGTCATTCATTAAATTATATGAAGAACTAAAAGTTTCGAATGAAACAAGAGTCGAGCTCTCCGCTCTCTCACGAATAGGTCTCGGAATTAAGGTTTCGTCTCTCGGAACGAACAAATTGTTTTCATAAGCTTTGTATATTTTTTATTGTATCTCAATGATGTCATCTTTTGCTCACCTCGCGGTACGAAAAAAGCTTCTTGTTGTCTTTTTTCACGCGTTCTCCTCTCCTCCCCTCCCTCCGCCTCCTAATTCCTCCCTCTGGACCCTAATCTGCCTTTATAAATTTCATTTTCACTCCAATTTGCATCCGGCTTATTATTCATTCCTAAAGAGTGACTTGAACAACCGGGAGAAAAGCGAAAAAAAAGAAAGAACGAAGAAAAAGATGGAACGGGTGGGATCCGGCATGAAAATCTGCGACGTCCTCTTTTCGCCGCACGGTGGATCGGGTCTGTAGGAGAGGTCGGACAGAATTCGGAAACTTTTAACGCTTGTTACTCCGTTTTTATACAACTTTGATGCTTTGAAAGTGGTTACATTGGTTTCCTCGTGAAATGGAGATGTTGCATGTGTGAGGAATTTGCGATTAGACTGTTGATTTTTACGTAAAAGTTTGCGAGAAACACGATGGTGCCACTGGTTTTCTCTGAAATCAACTCCCAAGCTCAAAAAGAGCTCTCAAATTGAGGCCAAAATGGAGGGGATATCCTACGCTATCCTGAGAGTCCACCTCTACATCGAGACAAACTCTCTATGCAAAGATAGGGAGCAAATACATTGACAGGGCTGCCACTTTATTCGGGGAATCTTAAACTAAAAAAAATGGCAACCCTGCTAATGTATTTGCACCCTTTCTTTGCATGGAGAGTTTGTCTTGATTTAGAGGTGGACTCTCAGGATAGCGTGGGATATCCCCTCCATTTTGGCCTTAACTTGAGAGCTTTTTTGAGCTTGGGAGTTGATTTCAGAGAAAACCAGTGGCACCATCGTGTTTCTCGCAAACTTTTATATACGTAAGAATCAACAGTCTAATCGCAAATTCCTCACATTTGCAACATCTCTATTTTCTTCTTTAAACAACTCTTGAAATTTAAATTGTTCCGGAATAAACATTAAAATTTCAGTTTTAGTCAAAAATGCCACGTCCAACCTCTCCAATTGGCTCGATCCACTGTGCGCCTTGCTCAGAAAGAACGTCGTATGGATCTCCATGCGTTGCCTAATTTCCTCCAACAAAATCTTATCTTCCGAGAAAATGTATCATTATTTTTATTTGAAGTGAAAATAAGACGGATGTAATGAAATCGTGAATACAATAAAATTGATTTTTTTTTTACGGAGGAATTGTTGCTTGATGCTTTCCCGGAAATTTTACTGAATTGTATTTCGTGCTGCCGATAAAATTCAGTGAAATTTTCAAGCTGATTCAACCACCAATTTCTCTGTTAAAAAATAAAATGGCGGTAGAAATGTTTAAACGTCGCATGGAACTTGTGATATACTTTGGCCGGAAGGGGTCGGTATATATCAATGGCCCAAGTGCAGAATCGCGTACATGGAACTTGTGATATACTTTGGCCGGAAGGGGTCGGTATATCAATGGCCCAAGTGCAGAATCGCGTACCTGCGTTTGTAGACTTCCTTTCATACTTCACATTTTCTTTGAAAATCTAGTCAATGTAATTGCTTGGAAACTTCTTTGATTTATCCTCTCGGTTAGCCGAATATTTTGTATGAATTTTGAAATGTGAAGTTTACTCGTTTCTCCTCGAAAAAATGAAATGGTTGCGGGTATTTTGAAACACCGCAAAATACATACGTGATTTCGCACTTTAGCCGCATCGATATGAAAAATTAGGTACATAATAATTTGATTTAATTTTGCAAGAAGAAACTGCTAGTATTGTAATGCCATAAATATTTGGAATGTAACTCCATTCTGAGGCTACAAACTTGACTACATAGAGCAATTGAACTGGTTTTAGAATACGACTGCGTAGTTGCTGTCCAAAACTTTTCTAATTTTTAGGAGAACATTAATTTCATGTAATGAAAAGCAGAATCAGAGTTTGCAGTTGAAAACGCCAAACAATTTTCTAGGAAAAAAAGTACGACTCAAGAGTGGAAATTCCGAAGCGTTAAGTTGATTCGATGGACGCCATATTTTGTGTTGGAACGGCATGCGATATATCGCATCAATTGGTTCCATTTTTTCAGCTACTCGTCATTTTTCTCGAATTTTGAGATCGCAATTCTGTTGTCAGGAGACTAAAGCACTCACTTACCAATTTTATCAAAGAAATTCAACGTATTAAAGGCATGGTTTTTTTTTAGAGAGAAAACATCGCATTCGACACTGAAATCGAAACTGCACTCGAATGCGGTATTTTCTCTCCAAAAAAACCACGCCTTTATTACGTTGAATTTCTTTGTTAAAATTGGTAAGTGAGTGCTTTAGTCTCCTGACAATGGAATTGCCATCTCAAAATTGGAGAAAAATGACGAGTAGCTGAAAAAATGGAACCAATTGATGCGATATATCGCATGCCGTTCTCACACAAAATATGGCGTCCATCGAATCATCTTAAGAATGTTTTTGATTTCAACTAGTCGTATATATTGTCTTCTGCCAAAAACTCAAAGTTGAAAAAAAAATTCGTTTATGAAAAGAGGGGTTAAAGTTTATTTTCTACAGGGAGTCTCTTGGAGGAATAAAACTTCAAATCAATTTTTCTCAGTTTCAACTTAACGTGGGTTGGTTCCTTTCTGATAAACTCGGTCCAGTTAATGAAACATAAAAATGAATCTTGAAAAAATGGGGCCTGCAAAAATTTGGCAGCACCTCTACATTATGCGGCGCGGCGCTTTTCCCCGGCACGGCAGTCACCCCGCGAGGATTCAAAGTTCCTTCGGAGCGACTTTGTGCCTTTTTCCGCAACTTTCAAAAGCTGCGAATAATTACACGGCGGAGGCAAGTCCGGGTTAATGAGAAGCTCACTCCTTGAGAGGCGAAAAATTAATAAAGTAAAGTATAATGGAGAAGGAAGGAATGACACCGGCGTCGGAGCCTACTATTACTCCCAACTTACTCCGGTTCCCACCTCGGCTCCGTTTCTTTCAAGTTCCTCTCCCAAGTGCGCAATATTCTAAGTGAAAGATATTTTAGAAAATGGATCCCTAGATAAAGTTAAAACTTAGGTATCAAATTTCGCGAGGAGCTGAGAGGGATAAGCCACCTCTCAAGGGGGTAGGGCGTAAATTTGGTGATGATTTTATGGATCCCTTATCAAGGGCTGAGGAACAATAGCGCCTGACTGACAATGGATCACTAGACAAGGTACGAATTTAAGCATTCCGGTACATGTTTCTTATCCAAAATTTCACGTAGAATACGATTCGCGCAACGAAAATTACTGGAACCAACTCCTAACGAAGATATTAACCTTTTCATTTCACATTGGTTACGAGGAATTTGAACTGCCCGCTCACAAGAAACTCAAAGCTCTACGTGAGTCAAATCGCGCACGACAACGGTCTCAGCAAGTTTCTTAATCGAGCAATATTCATTTCCCACCATGTGTTGTTCGAACTATAGGCAATTTGCTATAGCTGAGCCAAAGCGTCAGGATTGAGGTTGCCAGATTTTTACATCGCGCAGAGACTGTCATGATAACGTTTAGCGCGCGATGTGAATCACGTAAAGCATTGAGTTTTCATGAGCGGGTGGTTTGAATTCACGCATCAAGAATCATTAAATATCGTTGTGAGGAGTTGATTTCGACAATTTTCATTGTGCGCATCGTGTTCTACGTGAAATTTTGGTTACGGATCATATATCAGAGTGCTGAAATTCGTACCTTGTCTAGTGGTCCATTTTGACGAAAATTAGTTAGTGACTTTGCCGCATTCTTCACGGTAATGTAGCATCGCGTCCATGATATTGGACTCCATGATCACCTATATGGACGTTTTTATGCTAAGAGGAACTATGTGCGTAGGGATTGCGTGTTACATAGGTCCTTTTAGCATGAATACGTCCATATAATGTTCGGTTGCTCATCACGTCCAAGATCTTGGACTCCATGCTCACTTTAATGAGGGATAATTTTTTAGAAAAATCGAAGTTTGACATTGGACATTGGATCATGACAAAAAGAATGCATACTACCGTGCTGAGGAAATATGCCGTGAACTTTCGAAATTTGCCAAATTTCCTTTCTGAAAATATTTATTTTGAATGATGCTCATGAATATTTTTCCTTGACATTTTCAGACTTTCTTTATCAAAATACGAACAAATTTCTCCGAGAAATTGAGAGATAAATATTCACAAGTTTTCCCCCAATCATTCGTGTTTTATCAAAGGAAATTTTGTAACATATGAAGGCATGAAGGGCGTTTTTCTTCAGCATGGCATCGTATAGGTCCGAATGTATGAGGAAAAAACGAGCACGCTTTTCAGAACTTTCAGAAACTTTCGAAATTTGCCAAATTTCCTTTCTAAAAATATTTATTTTGAAAGATGCTCATGTATATTTTTCCTTGAAATTTTCAGACTTTCTTTATCTAAATGCGAACAAATTTCTCCGAAAACTTGAGAAATAAATATCCACAAGTTTTTCCCAAACATTCGTGTTTTATCAAAGCAAATTTTGCAACATCTGAAGGCATGAAGGACGTTTCAGCATGGCATCGTATACACTGGAAAAAGATCTAGAGTCCAGACTCTTTAAAACATCGACAAGAAAAAATACTCTTGATTCAATCAGATTTAAGCTTCAATCAAGAACCAAGCCTCTTAATTTGAGCGGATTTCCTTTTGATTTTAGCTTCAATCTGATTGAATCACGAGTCCTTTTCTTGTCAATGTTTTCAAGAGTCTAGACTCTAGATCCAATGTGTTTTTTCTTTCAGTGTAGGTCCGAATATGTAAGGAAAAAACGAACACGCTTTTCAGGTGATTCCTTTATTTCAACCTTAGACAATTAACCATTATATCCGTATACGTAAATTAGGAAGTCAAATCCGTGGCCGCGTTCTGATGTGAAATGAAGGGAGACATTTTTGAAACCGATGCCGCCTTGGGTGAGATACGGCCAGCCGCTGTGGCCATTGGCCTTCCGATCGAGCACCTGCAGGTAGTTGATGGTCTTGGTGTTCTTGGCGCCGTTGGACGGGAATTTGATGTCAGTTTCCACGATTCGGAACCACTTACTGGTCTTCTTAGCCACGTCTGTATGGATCAGGCTGGAACAAAGTAAGCAAAAAACCCGTCGTGAAAATGAGGAAAGCCTCTCTTGTACTCATTTCAATATCACTGGGGAAAAAAAACACATGAGATCTACAGTCCAGACTCTTGAAAACATTGACAAGAAAAAATACTCTTGATTCAATCGGATTTTTGCTTGAATCAAAACAAAATCCCCTTAAATTAAGAGGCTTGGTTCTTGATTTAAGCTAGGTTCTGAACTTCTGATTGAATCAAGAGTACTGTTTCTTGTCGACGTTTTTAGGAGTCTGGACTCTAGATCCAATGTGTTTTTTTCCAGTGACGGATCGCATTTCGCAAAAAGGAAACAGCACGATTGCAGTGTTGTAAAAATGTTGCTTCTTCATAATTATCAAAAAAATCTCCCAAAATAGTAGAAAGTGTTTGCTTCCCACCAAAAAATTGTTAATTTTAATGGGAAATAATTGTGTAAATGTTATTTGTTGAAGGAAATAAGAATTTTACGATTTTGAAAACACTGCATGTAATCGCGTTGGTTCCTTTTTGCTAAAGTCGATCCATATTACCCTCGCACCAATATGCTGGAATGAGAAGTCTGGGCCATACTTTGATTCGTAGAGCGCCTGCCTCGTGTAGGCTGATTTTTTAAATTGATAGACAAAGCTATATAGACATAATAGACGCGCAGGGAAAATGGAGTGACCCTATTGGTTGAAACGAGTAGTTGGTATGGACTGAGAGGGCACTGGTGGACTAACTACAGGGTCTCTCGTAGTTCATCGTCAGTTGGCCCATTACTAACCTCATTTGGACTGCATTTTGCAATATGCAACTATAAATTCTGGCTCTTCTGGAAAAGCACTTATGTGCAGGGAAACTAATGACACATACGTCGTTTTTAAACCGGGCTAGAATTTATAGTTCCAAATTGCAAAATGTAGTCCATTTGTCGATTGCATCCACCCGGTTCCGCCAATTAGATTGCTCCTTTTTCTCTTTGTATTCTCTGTCTATAACTTTGCCTCCCAATTTTCTGGTCACCACGCGACCCAGCTTCCAGAGGATTACCACCTGCGTCTGTGAAGATCTATGTGTAGAGGGAAGGCTCTATAAGTCAGTATCCGTCAATAACCACAAAAATAATTGAAATCGGCCCAGGAGATAGCTTTAGTGAACTATGGAAAAAAAAACAATTATTTCTAAGTCAGAGTGCTAAAATATACCTTTCCAAGACAACTGGCTTATCTGAAATGTGATGTAAAATTATCGGTAGTAAGAGGCTCTTTCCTTCCTGGAAGCTTGTTACTCCATAGCGTTTCTCCTCTGACAAAAGGACGTGTCTGCTGTTTGAGTTGAGCCCTATTTTCTATAGAACTCCGTGTGTTTTAGGACTTACGCGGAAATGGAGATACGCGCTTTCGTCAAAGGAGCGACGACATGCACGCCATCTGGACTACGTTCTGCAATCAGGAACTAAAATATCTGTTTCATCCGTAAAGGCACTTTGTGCGTAGGGAAACTAATGGTGCATATGTTGTCTCCAAAACAATCCGGAATTGTTCGTTCCTAATTACGAAATTAGTCCATTTTCACACTGTCGCTTGAGACGCCTGACTGAGGCGACTCTTCTATGTTGGCTAGACTGGGATTTGTTCCGCCTGCTGATTTCTTGACCAGTGTGATCAGCTGACCGTGGGAGTCAGTGGCGTGGCGTGAATGATCGATTATCTATATTCTTATATTTGAATCCGTGGTAAAGAATCGATTATCAAGGTGTTCGCTGCGAACGCCCTGTTAATCGACCCTTTTCCATAGGTTTAAATGACAGATCAATCGATATATCGCAAAGTACGCCACGCCACTGGTGGGAGTCGGTTCACCGACTGTGAAAAATATCAAATTTTGTTTACTCTTTCAAACCTCGCACTGAGGACACATCAAGCCGTGATCGTCTAGTGGTTAGGACCCTGCGTTGTGGCCGCAGTAACCCAGGTTCGAATCCTGGTCACGGCACTAAAATTTTCATTCCTAGCGCACAGTGCGAACACCCTGTTTATTGATCCTTTTCCATAGGTTTAAATGGCAGATCAATCTATGAATCGTAAAACACGCCGCGCCACTGAAAGTCACTTTCGACTCATTCTCTCTCTATATTGAAAAATACCGGTTCCTTTAATGTTCCGCAAATTGTAAAAATTTTGCCTTTCTCCTACTTTCATATTTCTGAGTACGGACTGCATACTCCAGCCCCTGGAAAATATGAAATATTTCACAGCCTCGTGAAACATGAAATGTTACACTGAAATTTCCAAATTTTTATATCTTTCTCACGTTTCACGCCACCCTGGGGTGGTCCTAGAGATTTAAAATTCTAAAATACGTCAATGGTTTTTTCCATACATCTGAGCGTATTAGGCTAAGGGAAGGATGGGACAAACTGCATGAAGATGAAGCTCGCCAAAGTTCTTTTCATTTCTTTCTTACGTATCATGCCTCCCTGAGGTGGTCCTAAAGATTTAAAATTCTAAAATACATCAAGGGTTTTTTCTATACATCTGAGTGTATTACGCTAAGGCAAGGATAGGGCAAACTGCATGAAGATAAAGTTCGCCAAAGTTCTTTTCATTTCTCTCTTACGTTTCATGCCACCCTGGAGTGGTTCTAAAGATTTAAAATTCTAAAATCAAGGGTTTTTTTTATACATCTGAGTGTATCAGGCTAAGGCAAGGATGGGGCGAACTGCATGAAGATAAAGCTCGCCAAAGTTCTCATCCTCTTATTGTGTCTACGCGGTTCCTTCGGTCACTCTCTTTGAGAGGAAAGTTTCGCTCCCGCCAGGATTAGTCGATCCCTTTCAAAGGCAGTCGCGTTTCACTCCTGCAGTCCCTGAAAAGTTTCACCGAATCCGAAACCACAATAGTGTGGTGCTCCGGCTATCTTTCAATCCCGGAATCGACAACTTTTCCAGATAATCTATCCTATAAGCTCCGAGACCTCCTAAATTTGCGTGTCTGGGAACGCTTAGTTCCAGCGTTCTACCGAGCCGATTTTCATGATTTTTGCGGTTATCGACAGACAACTGGACGTATCTCTATCAAACGGACCTAAGCGCCATAGGGTGAGGAAGGTAGAAGGGGGCTTGGATTGGCGGCGGAATCGGGCGTCCGGCTTATTCCGTCCTATACTCGCAATGCTTTTCCATGGCGCTTAGGTCCGTTTGACAGAGCACGCTATCCGGGATTCTAAACTCCTCAAAAGGAACTCAAATTGGCGCGTAGTTCCGCTTGATAGAAATATGTCCAATTGTCTCTAGATGAGCCCGCTTTATTCAGATTTTGAAAGTATAACCCAGGTTTCTTTATATTTAAGTTGCAAACTCTCCCATTTAAATAATCTATTTTTTTATTTTTTGTCATAGTTCGTTTGAGCGTTCTGCTGGGCCGATTTTCATGATTTTTGCGGTTATCGACAGGTGATAGTTCTTGAATGAGCTCGCTGTAATCAGAATTTGAAAATAGGTCCCAGGTTTTTTTATACTAGAGGAGACCAGAAAGCTTAAAAAGGGGGGCAAAATTTGAAATTCCCGCCAATGAACAATGGCGGGAATTCCAAATTTAGCGGAAAATTGAAGTAAGCGGGAAATTTTGAATCTTGGTCTGTTAGTAGGGTAAGTGAATCGAAGGTACGTTTCTTTGCTACACGCTATTCAAAAGCGACGAAACCGAGTAATATTGTTCATCAAACCAAGAGAGTAATGCGCGCTTTATACCTGTCTCCGTATCTCCTCTGTCCCAAGATGAGAGAATGGTTGTTTCCCTGAACTCCTTGCATCTGCATGAGACCCGCGGGAGGAACGATTGGTTCGTGTTTGTGTGCGCTGTGTTTTGCGTAATTTTCCGCATGTTTCGTGACGTCACACTGAGCCGCGGCGACGAGAACGAAAAATGTTACTGCCAGCTTGATCATCATATTGAGATCCTGGAAAGAAAACCAAGGCGATGGAGTTAAAACTACAATAGTTAAGGAAGGTGTCGGTGTTGAATTAGTCCTCTTTGCGTTGCGCTAGGATTTAACGTGGAAAAATTTTGTAATAAATTATAATAAGAAAAAGTTTTCGTATAATGTTAAATAGAGCGGAGTGAGATTCGGTGCTGGAGTCTATTAAATCGTCCAAAAACCCGTGTTATATGAATGCGATGGGTGATATAGTGTGAGCCACAAATTGTACTTTATTTAGTCCATAACTTCAGTAAACTATTTTCTTTCATATAGTTAGAAGCTATATTTTATAAAGCTTTTATTTAATAAAATCATTAAAATTTTATTTATCTCTATTATTTATCTTATTTTGGGACCGCGCTAAGCAGAAAAAAACCAAGCTACATCAGCAATTCCCAAATTTGATTGGGCATTTTATTTTTTTACATGATAGGGGTCTAGCGGATTTGTATGCAAGTTTCAGTGAATTTTTTGCACAGTGTGAAGTGAATTCCTTAAAATTTTCAAACGAGTCCGCACAAATGTTCTCTTGTCAAGAATTAAAGTGCCCAGTTTCTGACAAAAGCTGATGTGTCCTGTTTCCTTTCTGCTAGTTGCGGTCCAATGGGCCTGTTGCATGCAAGAGATACAGCCGCGCGAATAGACTTTTTAGAGGTTACATGACACGAAAATTACGATGGTCACATTAAAAAAGTCTGAAATACACTCCTTACTGCGCAATTTGCGTTGTTAGGAACGCGCTTTTTCAAATTTCCCGCGTCTGGGGGCAGTTTTCTAATCACCGGAAACGAGCAAGCGGCGGGCTCGGTGATTTCCGGAAGATGCCGAGTCGTTGTTGTTGTTGTTGTTATTTTTTCCTTCAGTTTGTTTACAAACCCAACGTGATCTCATATTGTGGTCCATATACGCTTTATGCGGTAACCAAATCGATCAACTTTTAAATATCCAACGCAATCCTTCTACATTTCATTTCACGATGTCACGAGCTCCGATTTTTAGGTTATGTTGTCAGTTTTAGTTAACCGGAAATAACCGCGAGTTGCCGTTGATTGTTTCCGTTAGAAAACTGCCCCCAGACGCGGGAAATTTGAAAAAGCGCGTTCCTAACAACACAAATTGCGCAGTAAGGAGTGTATTTCAGACTTTTTTAATGTGACCATCGTAATTTTCGTGTCATTTAACCTCTAAAAAGTCTATTCGCACGGCTGTATCTCTTGCATGCAACAGGCCCATTAGCACCATAAAAGCGTATGACACTCCGCAAAAAGAGTATAGTCCCGCTTCGTGATAGTATAAGTCACTCCGTAAGGGAAATTTTGGCGCGCAATCAGTGAAAAAAATCACTTAACTTTTACTTAGAAATTCCTAATAGTTTCATAGAACATAGAATTAGTGCAGTATGCGAATATAAAGTTTACTGTGTTGAAATATGACCACATTTTTGATCTGGGGTATACGAGACTTTATTCGGACCGCCTTTAATAAGAAGGAACCAAGTCACATCAGCTACTGCCAATTAATTATTGGGCAATTTAATTTTTTCCGAGAGAACGTTTGTGTGAAATCCTTTGAAAATTTTAAGGAATTCGCTTCATACTAAGCAGAAAATCCACTATTTGCACGAAAATCTACACAACCGTCTCATGTAAAAAATTAAATTGCCCAATTAAATTTGGCAATAGCTGATGTGGCTTTTTTCCTTTCTGTTCAACGCTGTCCATTTGAGCTTTTGAATTAGGTTTATCTTTGTAAACACTTACGTGAAGCTTACGCGAAAGAACTGAGAGAGAACAACGATAATGCACCTCTATCGCCACACCAACTCAACGGAGCAACTGTGTTGCGGACGAGAATAAAACTGTCCCCAATTGTGTTTATGGACCTTATATTGATGAAAACCGATCTTCAAGCCCCTCCAGATCTTCATATCCGATACGCCAAAACGATATCAGCCACTCAATGTCTGATTCAACTTGGACTTTGACAAAGTCAAGAGCTTTTCCATAAGTCTATGCATGCGCGTCTGTGATTCATGAAAATCCACGTTTGTCGTTTTTTAGGATAAATTGTAAATTTTTCACGAATCTATTAAACAAAATTCGGATTGTGATCAGTAAAAACGGGACATATATTGACTTCCTGATAGCAGTGATGCCGCTATATAATGAAATTAATCAACAATTCAACTCCTCCGTCGAAACCAACAAGGGGACATCAACTTAATAATATTTTATAGGTCTGGCAACGTTGGATAAATTTAAAGCGGATACTGGGATGATTAATTTGCGCACTTACTAACTCAATAGGCTGTAATCTCTTCTTCCGGAACTTCGCAGTGAAGAGGGTGATTTTGAAATGAGCTGCAGAAAACAAACACTCGATTTGCGATTTTGATTAATTTTCTATTTTTAAGTAAACTTTGCCCATGCATTTAGAACTGAAAAGAAGTCGAACATCTGAATTATTCTACCGAAAATTTTAAGTCGTTCCCAGTGGCGTAGTGTGCTTTGCGATGTATCAATTGGACTGCATTTTGCAATTTGGACCTATAAATTCCGGCCCGGTTTAAAAACAACGTATGTGCCATTAGTTTCCCTATGCACATAAGTGTTTTTTCAGATGAGCCAGAATTTATAGGTCCAAATTGCAAAATGCAGTCCAATTGATCTGCCTTCGAATTACAGATTGGCGTTTCAATGGAAATATATTGGGCTTTAGGTGGAATTTTACGGCAAAAAGATCCTACATGGCGAAAGGAATGTTTTCTCGGTGATTACCAGAGGCGGATCCAGCAGTTTGGCAACACCGGATTTCCTCCATTTAAACCCATGTTAAACTATCGATTCTTGTCGAGCACCTGCCCCCTCCAAGAATCGATACATTTCCATAGGTTAATGGAGAAAATCAATGTTGCCAATTTCCTGGAGCCGCCAATGGTGATTACATACTTGCTTTGTGCTCTTGCACCAAGACTCTAAGTCTGAATATTCGCACTTTGCATTTTGTAAAGGTGTGTGTCGTCGATTTCTTCTTGACGGAGGAATTTAACTCCATTATACGGTAGCAAAATTGGCTCAAATAAGTCGATTTTTTACGAAAATGTGACTGGCAAACTTTTCTACGAATTTCTCTCAAAATCAAAAGAGCGGTTTGACGGCGTAAGTCCACAATCACATATCTCGTTTGCGGTGTCTGAAAGTTTCCGTCTCTATGCTGTTTTTTTTAACGAAGAACAAATTGACATCATTCCTTGAAGTTTTTTCAGAATTTTCTTCGTACAGAGAAGGAAACTCACGGCAGTTCTAAAGAATTGCCGGTGAGTAGTTTCCCGTTTAAAAAATAAAGTATACCAGGAAGTCTGCGACGCTGCAAACCGAGTCATGTGAATTATGTGATTGCCGACCTTCACAGTTGAATTGCGACATTTTCAGTCAGAAATGCTTGAAAGTTTCGTAGTGAAAATAAAATTTGGGAGTCGAAATTTTGCAACGTTGAATTTTGTTACGGTCTTTTGTCTGGAAAAAAGCAAAAATGAATTGCAGCCGGAGTAAATTTAAATAGAGGCGAGGACGGTGAAAAACTAAATAAATAAATAGCTTTCCCTGCAGCTCTATCAAAAGTTTGCAGCAGCCCTATTTGTCACTAAGACATCGACACTTGCGACGTGTAGTAACAAGCAGCCGGTACGAATCGTTCAATTTTGCGAACTTATATCACGAACGGTGAAAACGAAAAAGGCGGCGAGGCAAAACCGTGCTATTGCAATTTTGAGGATCAGCCAGCTTAAGTCTTTCCAGGAAAGCGGAGGGTGAGATTTTACTGGAGCAACAGTCGGTGAAAATAGCGTTCTGCCGTGCTAAGGAAAAACGCCGTATGAACATTCGAGAGTTGCCAATTTTCCTTCAATAATATGTTTATTTTTGAGAAAAGTTATGAATATTCTTCCTTGAAATTTTCAGGAACTCCGTGTGACATTGCAAACAACATTATCTGAAAAATTGGAAGAAAAGTATTTATAAGTTTATCAGGAAATTTGTGTTTTAGAAGTGGAAATGTGGCAACGCCTGAAGGTTCTTACGGTGTTTTTTCTTAATACGGCAGTGCCAGGGAAAAATGTCTTATGAGCATTCAGATGTTGTCAAATTTTCTTTCAAGGAATATACATATTTGTAGGAAGTTGTGAAAAGTTTTCACTAGAGCCCTAAATAGTGAGAGTACGAACAAGTCGGTAATTTTGAGGGTAGGTCGTGTAGCTTTTAGGGCCCAAAAGGGATTAAAACCTATGAATTAAAACTATCCAGAGTGATTCGTCATCACAATTATCGTTACGAACCGTCGTTTGTAAAACACGTATTCGACTAAAGCTCCGCATATACGAGGCTTAAGCGCAAGAGCTTAAAGGCTGAGCGATTACTCTAACGCGAATTGGAATAATCGCGCCAATCGCAGTGCGGTCAGCGTGAAACTCATATATACTAAAGCGCCTACAAGATCGTAGAAATACTTCACGCATTGCGCCCAACACAGTGCATTTGACGCAGGGTGGCAAATTACCATGAAAAATACAATCTTGAAATTCCACGTGAAATATTTCATGAAATTTCAGAACCTATGAATGATATCGAAAAACACCGGGTTTTTTTCATGATTCGCAAAATGTAAACACAGTGACTATCCTCTATTTTTGTGTGTTTAAGTGCAGGTTGCATACTCTAGCCCCTGAAAAATATGAAATATTTCACTGATATTCGCAACTTTTCATTCCTTTCTTACGTTTCATGCCACCCTGATTTGACGTGACACGCATATAAGCGCCTACAAGACTGAAGAAATACTTCTCGCGTTGCGCAACCACATCACTGCGCACTTTAATCGTTGAACATTCGTGTTTTCACGTGTCAGAACAACCAAAAATTTACATCAATATCTGACTACACTGGGAAAAAAAACATATTGGATCTAGAGTCCAGACTCTTACAAACATCGACAAGAAAAAATACTCTTGATTCAATCGGATTTTTGCTTAAATCAATAAGAAAGCCTCTTTATTTGAGCGGATTTCCTTTTGATTTAAACTTAAATCTGATTGAAGCAAGAGTCCTTTTTACTTACCGTGTCGATTATTTCACCGTGTCCGTTATTTCACAGAGTCGATTATTTCACCTAGTCGATTATTTCACTATGTCGATTATTTCACTATGTCGATTATTTCACCGTGTCGATTATTTCACTATGTCGATTATTTCACTATGTCGATTATTTCACCGTGTCGATTATTTCACCGTGTCGATTATTTCACCGTGTCGATTATGTCACTATGTCGATTATTTCCCTATGTCGATTATTTCACTATGTCGATTATTTCACCGTGTCGATTATTTCACTATGTCTATTATTTCACCGTGTCGATTATTTCACCGTGTCGATTATTTCACTTTGTCGATTATTTCACTCTGTCGATTATTTCACTATGTCGATTATTTCACTATGTCGATTATTTCACTATGTCGATTATTTCAATATGTCGATTATTTCACTTGTCGATTATTTTACCTAGTCGATTATTTCACTATGTCGATTATTTCACTATGTCGATTATTTCACTATGTCGATTATTTCACCGTGTCGATTATTTCACTATGTCGATTATTTCACTATGTCGATTATTTCACCGTGTCGATTATTTCACCGTGTCGATTATTTCACCTTGTCGATTATTTCACTTTGTCGATTATTTCACTAAGTCGATTATTTCACTATGTCGATTATTTCACTATGTCGATTATTTCACCGTGTCGATTATTTCACTATGTCGATTATTTCACTATGTCGATTATTTCACCGTGTCGATTATTTCACCGTGTCGATTATGTCACTATGTTGATTATTTCCCTATGTCGATTATTTCACTATGTCGATTATTTCACCGTGTCGATTATTTCACTATGTCGATTATTTCACCGTGTCGATTATTTCACTATGTCGATTATTTCACCGTGTCGATTATTTCAGTTTGTCGATTATTTCACTCTGTCGATTATTTCACTATGTCGATTATTTCACTTGTCGATTATTTCACTATGTAGATTATTTCAGTACGTTGACTATTTCACTATGTCGATTATTTCACTATGTAGATTATTTCACCTTGTCGATTATTTCACATTGTCGATTATTTCACTATGTCGATTATTTCACTATGTCGACTATTTCACTATGTCGATTATTTCACTATGTCGATTATTTCACTATGTCGACTATTTCACTATGTCGATTATTTCACTATGTCGATTATTTCACTTGTCGATTATTTCACTATGTCGATTATTTCACCATGTCGATTATTTCACCGTGTCGATTATTTCACTTTGTCAATGTTTTCAAGAGTTTGGACTCTAGATCCAATGTGTTTTTTTTTTTTTTTTTTTTCCAATGCAATATCTGACTAGTGTTTGGACACCGCGAGCCTGCAATCGTAGGATCGAAGGATCATGGAAATTTTCTCGGAAAGTTTTTCCCACTCTTTGTCAACGTTCTCCATCATTAAATATTCCCTTCTGCACCTCGTCCACTCTGGTCCATTTGACAAATCAAACATTAATATTTGCTAGTTTTAGTCGCTAATGTCCCATTTGTCTTCGCCTGTTTACTTGTTCCACCGAGACTACCTATATGGGAGGAGCATGGGCGTGTCGGTAATTTTGAGGTGAGGACACGGAGCTTTTAGATCCCAAAGGTGCAGCCAACCTCGAGTTAATTAAAATTATCACGAGTGATTTATAAATACAGTTGATACGATTTGGCGTTTGTAAAGCACTTATTCAACTGAGTTTCTGCACAAGTGTTCTCAATTTTGCGGAAGAACGCTCTTTTACGAACCCTCTAGGCCATCTAGGTTTGATACTAAAATCTGGATACTGACAGCGACATATTTTGTGTTGGAAGGTTGGCTGCCCTTCTGGGCCCAAGAAGTTCCATTTATTCGATGTCCGCACTCTCCCTCTATAGGTACTTAGGCCGGAATTTTAAGACGTTACTCGAAACTTCCTCGACTCGAGATTTACTCGACTCGAGGAACCTCCAAAACGGCCTCGACTCGAAACTCACTCGACTCGAGAAAAAACTCCTCGACTTGAAAATCTACTCCACTCGAAAATCTACTCGACTCGAAACTCCGTCGTCCAAAAAAAAAAAATGGCTTCCAGGTGAGAGAATGACGTTCAGCGTCAATTAAAGAACAGATTAGGAATTTATTTGGAATAATAGTCATGGAAAAGTGCGTCAAATTAAACTTTAGCGGCTACTTTCATAAATTCCCGGGCCATGAGTTAATTTCTGATTCATCCGCTTGAGTATGCATTCGTGAGATGGTGACTGGTGAGAAGGCGGCCCCGGCCATTCATTGTATTTGTTTGTTTGTTTATCAGTGCCAGACCAGTAATCCTTTTAATTAATTGTTTCAAAGTTAATAATTCGATTTCTTAGTGGTTTTTGTGTTTCTTTATGTGATATAGCCCTTTGTGTCATAGTTCAAGCGTTCAATAGATCCTAATCGTCTTTGAGAACACGGCTAAACCCACACCACAGATGCTTAACATTCATGCGATTGAATGGAAGTGAATTTCTCGGTGATTGAACCTTTCTTTTCTCCTCAGTACTTATTTTCATCATACATGTATTCCATCATGAATTCTCTTTGAAATTTCTCGGAAATGCGTGATTTATTCTCCGGAGAAAAGTTGATAGTGTAGCCCTTATCCAAGCGTCAGCGTCTCAAATACGTACCAATTATGAAACCCTGTGCTTTATTATTTCATTTATATTGTCTACATCTGATTTATAGCAAAGGAATATCCGTTTCTCTCAGGTAACTTATCAAAAATTACAAACCATACCCTCACTCAAAAGCATCTTCTTTCAAAGCCCTTTGGTTAAGATTGTGATTCGTCAAGTTGTCAGCTGGTTTTCACAAACACAAGTTCTATCGAGTCAACATTGAACATTAAACACTGTACCTATGAAGCAGATTTGTGACTTTAGAGATCAGGTTTTTCCTCATTTTCCATTTTCTGAACATGATTTAATAGAAGTTTTCTACTTGGCCTCTGAAAGCACAAGCATAGGCCACATTACGCGATTCGTATCTCTCATGATTATCAATCTTATTCTACCTAATAAGCGTTTTAGAGCTCACTGAGTGTATGTTGAGACAAAAGTCTAGTATTTTCTTGTCACTGCTCACCAATGGTGCTGTCTGAAAGCATGTATCAACCTGTTATATTGCTGCTGACTTGGAGCTGATCAGATAATGACATTCGTCTCAACATGCGATGAGCAAGCTCTAACAGCGATGCGCAACTGATTGTCCAATCTAGAGGACTTTGCTATCATGATGCTTTTCTTTGGGTTGGTATGTCAAGTGCTCATAATTCTTTGAAATTACAATGTGTGCGGTCTCCTGGCCCTCAGGTATTTACCTAAGTTAATCCTGAACCAAAGGAATCTCTACTGAGTCATAATATTCACTTATCCCGACACACTGCAGCACATGGGCAGCTCGAATGCTATTCTCATCAAAGTGTCAGACTCAAGAGTTTCCAAGATGGCCATTGCCCAGCATTTAAGAGAGCAACCTACCTCAGCAGTTTGTGTATCTAGTGGCTGTCTCATTCAAAGATCATGGTTCTCCGCTGATTTGATATTCAACAATTTGCGGAGACCATGGATTGATTGTCCACAGCTGTCAATTTCAACGCAACTCATCAGCCTCTGAATTCACTCATCCACGTACCCTCTCATCCTTCAAATCTTCTACCATATAGTGCAGAGAGTTTGATTTTCTGTGAGTATTCATGACATCATGTTCTATAACTTTCATTCCTTCAGCACACAGTATTTTTCTGTTAAGTTCGGCTATTAACCTTGACCTGAAATGCCCATTTTGTTTTGACTACATGCTTAGCTAAAATTACTTCGTCACCAAGTGTCCACATTTGTAGTGAAGTGGTGAAGCTGCTCATAAATTAACTGATTTGATTCTCTCTTCTCAGAAACATTGGAATTCCTCACTCAAATATTGCTTTATTTTTGTTGATGGGACAAACTTGATCTTTTCTCAGTGCTTCATTTCTCCTCTAGTTCTTATGATGATTTTTTGGGGGGAAGGAGGGAGAGGCCAAGGTGCAAAAAGTTAGAGTGAGCATGTTCATGTGTTTTCTCGTGTCCTTTTGTATGTTTTTAATTATGCTCTCACTATTTTTGCAATACCTGGCACCCATGGCGTCACTAGAAATCGCCCTGATAAATTCTATTTTTTAAGGAATTCATTGCTCGGGAAGCCTAACCAGTGGAAATTGTTTGTATGTTTCTCTGAGACTCGGCGCTCAGTTGTTAGAAATCTGAGGCCCCAAATTTATCATTATTTTTCTTCACTTTACTGAAGAAGTAAATGAGGCCATTTTTAATCCAATCTGTCAATTTTTATGTTGATTTTCTAGGGAGTTACCTACAGGAGTGTTAGCAAAGAATGGGGGAATAATGAGTTGCTCGAACATTTTTCTCCCTGAAAAACTGAAAATTCAGTGTCAGGTTCTTCAGGTTTTTTTGGAGGAGTAGGAGGGAGGGCGGGGGACGAAGATGAATTCAGGATGAAAGCTATTTCTTTATTTCGTGGAAAATTCATGTTTAAATTAAAGTAAATTAGGTTAAAAACCAAGATAGACTTTTGCAAGTTATTATTTTTGATTAAAAACAATACCTTAGGGAACCAAATGTTTTTTCACCGAAACAAACGATGTAATGTCTTAGATGACAAAAAACGGGAATAACTTTTAAAACTATCATAAAAATATTTTTTGAACATCAATTACATCAACTCCACGTCAAATGAAACCCATTAATGCCCTTGGAATTGCATTAGGATCACTATTTGATGAGGACTTTGAATTTGAAAGTAGCTTCGTAAAGTGCATGACCAAAATCCCAAGTGCACAGATTGCCATAAGTAGCAATTACATTGTAACAATATTGCAATTCCACTGAGTGTTGTGTATGTTGCCTAGCTCCTATTTGAAGGGGTCCCGTTTATTGAAACTTGTTGCAATTTTTCAATGCATCGCATATTGCCTATCTTTCTGACACATGGAACTCATTTTGTTGATTGTTTAAAATCAGCATAAATCGACTAAATGATGTAAAAATGTTGCAATTTAATGGTAAAAAAATTACAATTGTATTGAAATCAAACTGCAATTTAATTTCAATATTTTCGTTGCACTGTGCTACTTGGGATGCGTAGTACCCGTGGCGCTGTACTCTTCAGTGGCTCTTTCTGAGGTTCACTTTCTTTGATGAAGCTTTGAGGGAAAGGAGGGGATGCTCTTCGCACGGGGGTGGATTTAAGGATTTTTTTACTCTGAAAAATTAACCCTCTATGACAATATAAAATGTTGAAATTCAATGTCCGTGACCCCCAAAAATCGCCCTTCAGCTACCGTTTCAAAACACCGAAGTTGTAAGGTAGTTGCAACTGAGAAGGAGAAGTTCTAGAGGAAAAACAGTATACTTTTTTCTTTGAAGGGAAAAATAGCATACATATCTAAAGTAAACAAGGGAAAGTGGGTAAAATTAAATTTTAGCAATAAAATTCATAAAAAAATTCACTTCATTCAAATTCACTTTCATAACAAAACAAATCACTTTCAACCAAGTTTCCTCAGAACTCCCTTGAGGGACCTCAGTACCTCACTCACGAAAATCTCGAGATTGACTCAACGAAATTCACTTGAGGAAATTTGGAGGTGACTCGAAGCGCGTTTCGAGTCGAGGAAATTTCGAGTCGCGTCTTAAAATACCGTCAATTCTCGAGGACACTCGAAAAGCGTACTCAAGGAAATCTCGAGTCGAGGAAGTTTCGAGTAACGTCTTAAAATTCCGGCCTTAGTTTTCATTGAACACTGGACAAAAAACACGTTGGATCTAGAGTCCAGACTCTTAAAAACATCGACAAGAAAAAGTACTCTTGATTCAATCAGAATCTAGCTTAAATCAAGAACCGAGCCTCTTAATTTAAGCGGATTTCCTTTTGATTCAAGCAAAAATCCGATTGAATCAAGAGTATTTTTTCTTGTCAATGTTTTCAAGAGTCTGGACTCTAGATCCGATTTGTTTTTTTTCCAGTGCACAAACGGGAATAAAGATTACATTTTCACCGATTGGAAAGATTATAATCTAAAATTGACCGGGGAATAACGGGTTCGACAAGGAACAAACGGAATGGGAGAAGGAACGGAGAAAGAAATTTGAGAATGAGCCAATCAAAGATTACGAAAAACTCTCAATTTGTGTAATCTTTGTTCCCGTTCGTGACTCCATGAAGGAGGGTTGTCTTGACTCTCAGTATGGAGGGACTCTAGCGAAGAGAACAGTAAGTGCGTCAAATTTTCGAAATCGAGTCGCCTTTAAAGTTCGTCTAATTTCTTTTAATCGAAATCACCCGAAATGTTGGTTACTTTCTCTTACTCTGAATCATTGAAATTTCTTAATAGTTTCATCTGTTTCTGTTTCAGGTAAGTTGCCTTAAAACACTCGAAATCGGCATGTATACCTTTTCAGATCAATTCGTAAGTGTTCCAATTTTTTTCTTAAAACTTTTTGATGATCAGTCATTATGAGCCTAACTCCGTTGTCCTGCCGTGATAGGGAAGAGAACAGTAACTGTCAAATTGTCGAAATCGAGTCTCCTTCAAAATTTAAGAATCAAGATAGTATTTTTCCTCGTCAATGTTTTCAAGAGTCTGGACTCTAGATCCAATGTGTTTTTTTTCCAGTGAAATTTCAAGACACCGGAATCACACGCTGAATGTGGGAGCTGAATGTAGCTTGAATGTGGAAGTCATCGGTCCGATGTCAGGCTCGAAATCAGCAACGAGGCTCAGCAACCATCGGATAATGTCGGATTTGTAAAAAAAACTATTCGAACAGAACCAACAGATTTAATATATTTTGCAAGATATGTAGCTATGCTTTGTTGATTAATTAATGTTTTGATAAAGTACAACATTTTTTATGTTAATCAACTTAAATTTAGGTCTTTAAATTTATCCACAAAAGTTATAATTTTTATTTATGGTTTAAGAATTTCTGGATTTCCTCCCTTTCTTGGGTTTCTAATTAAATGATTGGTAATTAACTATTTTTGGTATCTTGGGTTTAAGTTTTTGATAAGATTAATAATCTTAATTTCGATTTTGGCAGTTTATTTTTATTTACAGCTTTTTTTCAAAAAAAAAAGCTGACAACTAGTTGTAGTTTGTTGCTTTTGTCTCGATTAATACTATAAAAGAAATTAAGATTAGGGGAGTACCCAAAGGAACTAAATGAGAAAAACATTTACTATTAAAGTTAAATCAACCCAAAATTAAAAACGCCAACCAAAAAGGAAATCCAAAACTAACAGAAAAAACAAAATGTGCAGAACAAGAGAAAATATAAGGAACCAAATAGCCAACTATTCGGCAACTATTCGAATAGATTGAGACCGTATTATTAAAAAAGGAACCAACCCACGTTTTCGAAAAAGTTAAGAACGTTTTTTAGTTCCTCTAGTTGGACGTATTTCTGCCAGATGGGGCTATGTGCATCGAGACATAAGCCCTGAGACCCATAAGAATTTATACGTTACAGGGCTGACGCCGTAATGCTTATAGTTCCGTTTGGCAGAAATGCGTCCAGTTGTATATTTTCTACTGCCTAAAATTCAAAGTAAAAAAAAAAAAAAAAAAAAAAAAAAAAAAAAAAAAAAAAAAATATTCGTTAGTGAATAGCTGCCTGAAAGTTTCCTTTCTACATTGAGTCTTATGGAGGAATAAAACTTCGAACCTCTTTTTCTCAGTTTCAACTTGATGTAGGTTGGTTCCTTCCATATAAACTCGGTCCATTTGATGCAAATCTGGATAAACAAAACTCGAATTTGCGAATTTTCAGCCGTTGAGTGATGACTGTTGACTTCCATATTCAGCTGCCGAATTCAGCGTGTGATTCCGGCTAGACACTCCAGATCCAAAAACGAACAAAATTCCCTGAAAAATCGTCGAAAAAATATCGACATTTTCCTCGGTCCATTTGATACAAATCTGGATAAAAAAAAACTTGAATTTGCGAAATTTCATCCGTTGAGCGATGCCTCTTGACTTCCATATTCAGCTGCCAAATTCAGCATGTGATTCCGGCAAGACACTCCAGATCCAAAAACGAACAAAATTCCCTGAAAAACCGTCGAAAAAATATCGACATTATCCTGAAAATACGTGCATTTTTGGAAGGAGATGTGGCATTTCTGAAGGTTCATACGGCATTTTTCCTCAGCAAGGCAGCATCCTCAGGAATCACACGTAAAATATCAAATCGATTCACACCTCGTCTTTTTCCCCACCCCCACCATGGAAAGTTTTTCATTCCTCAGACTAGTTGGACGCATTCCTGCCAGGCGGAACTATGTGCATCATGACGTGAGCCTTGTTATGCATACATTCTTATGGGTCCCAGGGCTCTTGTCTCAATGTACATGGTTCCGTTTGGCAGTTCAGTTGGAGTTCGGAAAGCTTATGACGCCTCGAAGAACTGGAATACTCTGCTGCCAATTTGTTGTGAAATAGTTGAGTTCACACGTAATGAATTTTAGGTAGTGGAAATTCAACACCTTCAAAGTGCTTTCGGGCATTACTAAAATAATGCATGATTCTTTCTTATCGCAAAATGATCATGCTTTCGTTTCAAAACATTGTGACCGGGACTTTTCCTTTAAATAGAATTTATGTATAAGAAAAGAATAGAATATAATAGGAAACAGTGGAAAAAAACAAGGAGGAAAAACGGCTAAAAATTCACAATTACTAAAACCCGAAACGTTTGACTCAAAACTGAGTCATTTTCAGTCGGAAACAATAAAAAAAAATTTATTGTTTCCGACTGAAAATGACTTAGTCTTGAGTCGAAACGTCTCGGGTTTTATTAATTTTGTTTTTTCCACTGTTTCCTATTATATTCTATCCTAAAGAATATAATATAATAGAAAATAGAGACTAGAATTTAATGTAGGAATAGATGGGAGAAACCTTAGCACAATCTCGACAAAACATGATGACGCTGACTGGTTAAAAGTGGCGCGACGATATATCGATTGCAATGTATCGATTGATATACCATTCAAACCTCTGAAAAATCAATTTTCAGGGCGTCCGCAACGAACGCCACAATAATCGAGTCTTTACCATGGCTTTTAATCGGATAATATCGATAGTCGATTATCACGCCTCGCGCACCACTGACGTTTACTGGTTAATCTCTAAATTTCATTTAAACTGAGTCTCAGGAAAGAGCCAAGTGACGTTTCAATCGTTAAACTAGGGGACTGCATATTTGGTTTGCGACGTTGCAACTTTCTGTCGTACTTTCGGTTTTCATTCGATTACTGATCAAAATAGTGTTTTTGAAATTTCCACGCGTGGTCTTTTTATTGGATTTTTTTTCCTGCGTCGATTTCCTGTTTGAGGAGGTTTTAATCATGATTCATGCGAACCTGTCAAATCAGATTACGGTTGATAGAACTCAGCCACTTATAGTTTAAATTCTTCTACGTTACACTGGAAAAAAAAAATACATTGGATCTAGAGTCCAGACCTTGAAAAACATCGACAAGAAAAAATACTCTTGATTCAATCAGATTTAAGCTTAAATCAAGAACCAAGCCTCTTAATTTTAGCGGATTTCCTTTTGATTTAAGCTTAAATCTGATTGAATCAAGAGTCCTTTTTCTTGTCAACGTTTTCAAGAGTCTGGACTCTCGATCCGATGTGTTTTTTTTCCAGTGTAAACTCTCGTTGGTGAGTAGTACCTAATTTTTTATATCGATGCGGCTAAAGCGTGAAACCACGTGCCTATCTATTTTCCGCCTATCAAAATTCATACAAAATATTCGGCTCACTGGAAAAAAAAACACATTTGATCTAGAGTCCAGACTCTGAAAAACATCGACAAGAAAAAATACTCTTGATTCAATAAGATTTAAGCTTAAATCAAGAACCAAGCCTCTTAATTTTAGCGGATTTCCTTTTGATTTCAGCTTAAATCTGCTTGAATCATAAGTCCTTCTCTTGTCAATGTTTTCAAGAGTCTAGACTCTAGATCCAATGTGTTTTTTTCCAGTGCATGAATATTTTTTCTTGAAATTTTCAGACTTTCTTTATCGAAATAGTCGAGTCCTTTTTCTTGTCAATGTTTTCAAGAGTCTGGACTCTAGATCCGATGTGTTTTTTTTTTCCAGTGTAAACTCTCGTTGGTGAAATTTTGAGAAGAGAAATTGAGCCCGTATTTCGGTGCCTCCTCTCTGTTTGTTGGTACTCTATGGGACGGATCAATGCCTTACTCACGGATTGAATTAAAAGTTTCAAACGTACGTAAGTGCTCTACCCTGACGCATGAAATTTTGATGTGCGAAGGTGCATCCTCATGCTGCGATTTTACTCACCCCAACGGCAAATGGGAAATTGTTAGCGTTAAATCTGACAACAGCGTCTGTAATAAAGCATTGACCGATTCCTCTTGTTTAACTTCGCTCTTGCAGAACTTTTTTCTTAATCTCGAGACATTTATTGAATTTCTATAGAAACGATTTCCTTGCTCTGCGCATTGTTGCCTTTCGGATACCGCATAACACCTTGCAAACTTTTTGGACGCTGTATTCTTAAGGTGTTTCGATGGAGGCCATTTTTTGCGTCAGAGTGACGTGCGATATATCGCATCGATTTGTTCCATAATTTCCGCTACTTATAGTTTTTTTCGAATTTTGAGATCGCACTTCTGTTGTCATGAGACTTAAGAACTCATGTACCAAATTTGACAAAGATATTCAACGTGATATAGGCGTGGTTTTTTTTAGAGGGAAAATATCGCATTCGAGTGCAGTTTCGATATCAGTATCGAATGCGATATTTTTCCTCTTAAAAAAACACACATTTAATACGTTGAATTTCTTTGTCAAATTTGGTACATGAGTTCTTCAGTCTCATGACAACAGAAGTGCAATCTCAAAATTTGAAGCAAATGGCAAGTAGCTAAAATTATGGAGCTAATCGATGCGATATATAGCACATCGCTTTGACGCAAAAAATGGCCTCCATTGAATCACCGTAAGTTACAAAATGAAAAACCGGAACAAATTGATGGATAAAGCGCGTACCTCCATTACGGCTTTCAGTGAATCGAGTCGATGAGAGAGGTCGGACATGTCATTTTTAACTGAAACTGCTTTGAACGTTTAAATCGTCACGTTTCAAATTTTTAGGGGTACATCTAGAAGAAAATTTTACGAGAAAACCAATGAAGCCACTTTCAGATCCTCAAATTTTTGTATAAACGGAGTTATATGCGTTAAAAGTTTCCAAATTTTGTCCGACCTTTTCTATTGACTGGATCTACTGTGCGGCGTTTCAAAATCTCCGCTCCTGGTTTATTATCCGAAGAAGAATAAGTCGAACTTGGAATTTGAAATTCACATAAACTATTTTCCTAACAGGGCAGAAAAATCATGGAAGTTTTCAAGAAATTACTTTGACTGGTTCTCCGAAGAAAAAGTAGAGTAAGACTAGATGTCTACAATGTCGCAAACGGAGATACGTGGTTTCGCACACAGGCGGATCCAGAAATTTTTCAACACCGAATTCTCTCCATTTAAACCTATGTTGAATAATCGATTCTGGTCTGAGCACCTGGCCCCTCCAAGAATCGATATATTACCGTAGGTTTAAATGGAGAAAAACAATGTTGCCAATTTGCTGGATCCGCCTATGTTCGCACTTTAGCCATCGAAATAAGATCTGTTGGTATTGTTTCATATGCGCATATCACATTTCAACGTAATTAGGTGTCATACTGCAAAAAGTTCCCCTTCCCTCTCCCAAATGAAAACATCGTTGAGCATCTCCAACCAAACGTTTTACTGATTCTCTTCATCTGATTGCTCGAAAAAATCAGCAACATCTCGGACAGAGATTGCTCAGTCATGCTCTCCAATCGCGTGGCGTGTTCTGTGATGCATCGATCGATCCCCCATTTAAACCTATGGAAAAGTATCGATAGACAGGGTGTTTGCAACAAGTACTTCAATAATTGATTTTTTATCACAGTTTCTAATGGGCAGATATTGATAACCGATCATTCACGCCTCGCCACTGATTTTTGTTTGGGGGGGGGGGAGTGGGGAAAGAATTATTATTTAAGTACAACCCTCAACTGACGTTCTCGTGAAAAATTGAGTCAAATTTGCAATTAGGGAACGGACTTAAGTCGCTTGGTCTAGGAAACGACACATTGCGAGGACGACATATTCCTCAGCCAAACAAAAGACCAAACTTCCAACGGTGAAACTTTCGCGCACCTTCTGTTCGTACTGAAGAAGATTGTCGCATGAACTTTCGAATGTTGCAAAATTTACTCAAACAAACCTTAAATTTTCTAGAAATATTATGAACATTCTTCCTCTAATTTTTTATGAAGCTTTGGCCGCATTTTGATCTAAATTATTTCGAAATCCCAACGGAAAGTGTCAGTAACTCTCTTCAGAAATAAGAAATAGTTTACCGTAGAGTACCTTTATAGACAGAGTACGACCATTTCTGTGCCGGTTTTTCATTGGTTGCGTGAAACTAGGCTGACACGACGTTCTCACGGCCGTAAATAAACAAACAAGGTGGCTGTTATCAGCAAGCAAGTTTGAGGTTATGCACATCTTACATCCTCCTGTGATAAAGGCGAAAGGCAATTTAATAGGGTTTTCTTGTGTTTTTCATGTGTTATTCGTAGATATGCTAGTTTAAATTGTTACTGCCGTATAATTGAAATTTTTGTCAAATTTTAGCTTCTTAGCAATGTTACGGTAAGCCGCCATCTTGTTTGTTTATTTACGGCCGTAAGAGCTAGAGTCCTTTTATACTGAGAGTCGAGACAACACCCCTTCATGGAGTCACAAACGGGAATAAAGATTACAGAAATTGAACGTTTTTTGTAATCTTTGATCGGTCCATTCTCAAATTCCTTTCTCCGTTCCTGCTCTCATTCCGTTTGTTCCTTGCCGAACCCGCAATTCCCTGGTCCATTCCAGATTATAATCTTTGCAATCGGTGAAAATGTAATCTTTATTCCCGTTTGTGACACTGTGAAGGCCTAAAATACGGGAACCAATCAGAAATGGATTCACATTGTCTTGACTCTCAGTATAAAGGGACTCTAGTAAGAGCATCATGAAGCCTAAAAACTCGTTGACCAATCAAAAAGCGGCACAGTTTTTGTGTAGTGAAAAGATACGAATGACCGTACTCTGTCTATAAAGGTACTCAAGTTTACCGGAGGAAATTCGGCAACGTTTGAATGCGCATACGACGTTTTACCGTTGCACCGCGCAGCATGCACCGCTTTAGATTCAGGAGAAATCCGGCCATCGGAGTTGATTAAGTTCGATCAGGTTAAAGGCTGCGGACGGGCAAGTTGCGGACTTGGACTTTCTTATCAGGCTCCGAGTTGGAGGGGATTGGATCAGCCGTTTGAAGATTGGAGCTTCGCTGGCTTCCCACGACTTTCCCAGACCGGCTCTCAAAGTTTCGGCCCTCGCGAGTTGCCGCGTTGCCAGACGCACGTCCATAATGGAGATGTTGCATGTGCGAGGGATTCGGATGATAAGTGGCAATTTGACAAAAAACGAGGGCTCTTTCAACGAAATTTTCCCGTCATACGTTTCTGAGCCCGTTTTTTCAAAACTTTATTTTTGCACTTATTGCTCTCTTCTCTATCTCCGTACGTGCAATGCGTGAGGTAACCATGCAGTCTTGCAGGCACTAACAATTCGCACCGTGAAGTACACGCAATGCGCGGAGTATTCACGTAGTCTTGCAGGCGCTAACATTGCCGTGACTGTAATTAAAATATAATCAGTGTACTTTTAATCATCCGAATAATTTCAAAGAGTCGTTCGGACGATTAGTGGTAATTTGACAAAAAACGGAGGCTTCTATCAATACAATTTCCTGCTCAGAGGCTCCTGAGCTCGTTTTCTCAAAACTTCGTTTTTGCCCTTACGGCTCTCTTTGCTATCACGACAATGGAGATGTTGCATGTGTGAGGGATTTGCGATTTGACTGTTGATTCTCATGTAAAAGTTGGCGAGAAACACGATGGTGCCACTGGTTTTCTCTGAAATCAAATCCAAAGCTCAAAAAAGGCTCTCCAGTTGAGGCCAAAATGGAGGCGATGTCCCACGCTATCCTGAGAGTCCACCTCTACATCAAGACAAACTCTCCATGCAAAGATAGGGAGCAAATGCATTAGCAGTGATGCCGTGTTTTCAGTTTTAGGGTCCTCAAATAAAGTGACAGCCCTGTCAATGTATTTCCTCCCTGTCTTTGCATGGAGAGTTTGTCTTGGTGTAGAGGTGGACTCTCAGGATAGCGTGGGATATCCCCTCCATTTCGGCCTCAACTTGAGAGCTTTTTTTGAGCTTTGGAGATGTTTTCAGAGAAAACCAGTGGCATCATCGTGTTTCTCGCGAACTTATGCATAAGAGTCGATGGTTAAATCGCAAATCCCTCACACATGCAACCTCTCCATTGCCACTGCGCCGCCGAGATAGCGAGGAGAGCAATAAGTGCAAAAATAACGTTTTGAAAAAACAGGCTCAGAAACGTATAACCGAAAAATTTCGTTGAAAGAACCCTCCGTTCTTTGTCAAATTGCCACTTATCATCCGAATGACTCCTATAAATCGTTTGGATGATTAAAAATCGACCGATTTTATTGCAATTACATACGAATGTATTCTTCATTTTCATGTAAGGCTTGTGTTAGGCAAGACAGCAGTAAGTGCTATTTTCTGCGTGTTTTCGCGGTTGCGTTTTGTACACACAACAAACACATTTTCAGGTTAGAAATTGGCAGCAGAGGGCGGCACTTTAGCGCAACGTTTTCGTTGGCTCTCTCGAGGAAAATTGTCATTTACTGCTGTCTTTTCTGAAACTATGTCATTGTTTGCGCACTTACGGCTTTCTGATATGTCTCGTTCTTTTACAATTAAGACGAATTTGCTGTTTTAGCAATTTCAGTCATTTCATCTAAAAGAGATTGAACAACTTTAGAAGGAAACTCTATTTCGAAAAGACATTTATCGCTTTCTTCGCTATCACGGCAGAATGGGCCTGTTGCGAACTTTAGCTGGAGCTAAAAGAGGAGTTGTTTCCTTTAGAAATTGGCTCAAGAAATACGTTGAGCGCATCGAGAAATTTGAAATACTCTCCTAACTTCACAATCTGCCCAAGAAATATGCGATCTTTAAGCTTCCCGCTTCAAAAACGACACTACGGCACAGGGGGACATTTCGTAAGAAGAGTCGATCCATCCAACCCCTACGCTGCAAACTAGGATGCTACGCAATATTCAACATGGCGGACGATTCCAAATCGTAAAGAAGCAGCGTGGTCTTTATCATTGCAATGAAAATGTAAAAATAAACACGCCGGTAGATAAAATCCCGTCTCGTCACGTGTTTTTTTTGGCGGGTTTGTGTCGGCCATGTTGAATATTGCGGAGCATCTTAAAGTGCAATGGTTGGATAGAACGACTCCGCTCATGAAATGTTCACCTGTGCTGCGGTATCGTTTTGGAGGCGGGAAGCTTTATAAAAACGCTCCTCTTGGGTAGAGTCCCTTTATACTGAGAGTCAAATCGATGTGAATCCATTTCTAATTGGTTTCCGTATTTTAGGCCTTCACAGATTTACAAACGGGAATAAAGATTACATTTTCACCGATTGCAAAGATTATAATCCGAAATGGACCAGGGAATTACGGGTTCGGCAAGGAAGAAACGGAATGAGAGAAGGAACGGAGAAAGGAATTTGAGAATGGGCCGATCAAAGATTACAAAAAACGTTCAATTTCTGTAATCCTTATTCCCGTTTGTGACTCCATGAGGGGGTGTTGTCATGATTCTCAGTATAAAGGGACTTTAATGTTCACCTGTGCCGCGGTATCGTTTTGGAGATGGGAAGCTTAAAAAAAAACGCATCTCTTGGGCAAATTGTGAAATTAGGAGTGTATTTCAGACTTTCCGGATGCGCTCATCGTGATTTTTGAGCCATTTCCCATAAGAAACGACTCTTATATTTGCTCTAGCAAAAGTTTGCAACGGATCCATTTCCTCACGACATGGAAGATCCAAACTTGAAATTTCGGGGGTGTATTCTGAATAAGCCATGAAATATTTTAAAAAAATTCCATTTGTCTTATTGTTTAAATTGCGGTCAAAATTATCAACCATGACGAGAAACTAGGCAACGTGTGAAGCAGTCAGGCTGATTCTGGTGAAATTCGTCCGAATATCGTCGCTCATCCGACGAAAAAGCGTGTCTCAATTTTCACGCGGAATGGAAAATGAAAAAGGAAGGGCGTGTTATGGGAGAAGGGCAGTAGTAAAAAAAATAAGATTTTCATAGTCACGTATTCTTTTTAGGGTCTCTAAGTATACTAAAACTCAATATTGGGTTATCCTTTATACCAGAGCATACAGGAGTGTTCCATGGAGCCAGGGACACGGAAAAATATTCAGCCATATCGAAGAATAGTAGAATAGTGGCCATATGAAGTTTACAGGTTGCAGTTCGAACGCAACGTATTTCGAGAAAAAGTTCAGAGTCTTTACCTACCCTGTTTAGGGCACGATACAATAGAGCTCTATGAGAAGAATTTCCTTAAAATTCTCAATATGCGATTTTTCAACCCAACTCAATAAATAAAGTCAACTGAAACAAGCGGGAAAGTTCTAATACTGTCGTATTAGAAAAGCGCTCAGGGAAATGGAAATAAAAATCAGTTGATAGCAAACAAAGGTTACCAAGGAAACCAAGGAATGGAACTTTCACAGAGGAACTCACAGATGAAGAGAGACACTAACTGGCAATGAGTTGTGTCAACGTAAAGTAATCTTCAGATTTGATATACCGCTGAAAACCAATGAGAGTGACACTGACGCAAGGTGCTTGTGATACTACACGCCGTACACACCCGAACTTGGGAACAATAATCAACATTAGTAAAGTAATGAAAGGAGCGCAATATTGTCTATGTAAACGCGTTTTTTCGTTTCCCGGAAATGCAAGCCACCGTTGAGCTCATCAGGCGAGTTTTATTAAGCTTGTTTCAACTTCAACGATCAATTTCGATAAGAATTACTCTACCGCTAAGGAATTTTCTTATAGACAAACGATCGAAACTACCCGCGCAATACGTTAAAAGCATAAAATACGGTTAACACAGCTTTATTTATTTTAAAACTGGACCCCCTCCCCCAAAAAGCCTACACATCGATGAGCTGGTGCGCCATTTAAACGAATTAGCACTAGTATACTAGTACTCTAGAGGCAAGTCGAAATCAAAAAGCGCTGCCTATCGGCTGAGCGCTTAAAATCAGCCTCTTTGACTCATAAAAATGTCTCCACCGCATAATCATGGATGGTCAGATATATGACACAAGGGCGTAACTACTTTTAGAGATGACCAGGAATTCGTCTAGTTATAGGTCAACAGGGTTTATCGCGAGTATAGTCATGTCCTTTTGCTAGGAGGACGACGATATGTAGTACAATAATCGATATTTATCAAGACAGGGCTGCCACACCCAGAATCAATTATTCACAATGCATTTAAAGAATGAAAAACAGGATTGCCAACTTGCGAGAGTCCCCACCAGGCGTATCACCATATTACATACATACAAGGCATTCGTCCAGACTTCTGTCTCTTCGAGTAAACTTCTTGTTCCTCGAACTAAACTCTCGGTCCTTCAGAGAGAAATTCACAATGCATTATGGAAAATGTTTAGCTATCAGGTAAAATTGGGTTTAGATATTTTCCCCCCTTATTTAGGCATATTTTAGTCATTATCATAGACAAAGGTGAAGATGAATTTTTTTTGAACGATGTATTTTGAGTTTGCTCTCTATAATTTGGATGCGATCAAGGCACCATTGCTTTCCGCAGGTACTCTAACATGTGCTTCAATAAACGTGCCAATGTCCTCAATTCTTTATATGTTTGTAGATAAGGTCAGTCCGTTTTTCCTTGAATGAGACTTTTTTCCATGTTCCCAGGAAAATTCAACTTTTTAGACATCTTGTCACCTTCCGGCCAAAGTGTCACAAGCGCCACGCGATGTTCTAAAATTTCCGCCGCCATTTTATTTTTTTACAGAGAAATTTTCGGTCGAATTGAAAATTTTACTAAATTTTAGCGATAGCTCAACGAAAATTCAGTGAAATTTTCGGACAGCTTCGCTGAATAATTTCTCTGTAAAAAAGTAAAATGGCGGCGGAATTTGCGAAACGTCGCATGGCACTCGTGATACTTCGACCGGAAGGTGATGATTTTGCGTTCCACATAGACACTTTTTTTGTTCCAACTGAATGCATTTTGACGTATTTCTGCCAAACGGAACTATGTACATTAAGACATGAGCCCTGAGGCCCATAAGAATACATGCATAACAGGGCTCACGTCATAATGCACATAGTTCCGTTTGACAGAAATCCGTCCATTTGATCCCCGGAATAAGGTCGAGCATCCTACTTCGCAAACTCCTTTTGTATCCTTCATCAACTCGTCCCGCCGATGACATTCTTCTCCAACGCGAGTCAAGATACCTTCAACTCCGCGGTAGACGACTATATTATCCGAGTTCCCATTCCTGCCTTCAACTCATTAAACTCGGAAAACTTCCTGATTTTTTTGCGCCGGATTTAAACGGATGCTCATGGCAGTTACGGAGTTTTCCTTTTGATCACCGTTGTATCTACCCCTCCCCTCATCTCTCTCCCCCCATCCCCCCCCCCCCTCCGATTCTTCCCTCTCGACTCCCCCCCCCGTCAAAGCGCGCAGAGGGATCCGTTATGATTTTGTTAACCGCATCGCTTGCAACGAATGGTAATGCTCCACACCCCCTCCTCCCCCTCCCCTCGCGTTTGAGCGAATTTTTAAACGTCTTCCTTCAGTTTTCCTCCTACTTTGCCAGTAAATTTTATTCATTGTTTCCACAACCTTCCGTTTAGCGTTGCCGTTTGGAGCGATCCAAAAAATACCGCCGTACTAAGGAAGAACGCCATATGAACATCCGTGAGTTGCCAAATTTCCTTCAATAAAATGTTTATTTTTGAGGAAAGATATGAATATTTTGGCTGAAATTTTCAGGGATTTTAGGTAAAATTGCGAACAAAATTATCTGAAAAATTGGCAGAAAACTATTCAACAATTTGCCTGAAAATTGGTGACTTGCCGGAGACAATTTGGCAACGTCTGATGGCTCATACGGTGTTCTTCCTTAGCACGGCAGAATAGGTCTGAGGGTCGATTGTTGGATCGTTATCGAATCTGCCATGCTAAGGTAGAACACCGTATTAGCCCTCAGAAATTGCCAAACTTCCTAGGATTGATGAAGGTTCGTTTGTGGGAATTATAAAACGTTTCGTTTCCTAATTTTCAGAGAAGTTTTTTCATAATTTGATCGAAAGTCGTCGTCTCTATCACGAAAGAACGTAACTTAATCACATTGATGCCAAACTCCCCCTCGAAAATTGCATTTTTACTGGAAGAATCTTGAGCATTATTGACTGAAAACTTCGCTGATTTTTCCTTAGATTTCACGCAGAAAGCAGACAAATTAAGGATAAAAATTGCACAGGTACACTTCGTAAAATAAACTAATTGTTCGAGTCAATTTGGCAACATTGGAATGGAGTTACGTTCACTTGTCCGGAAACGACGAAGTGTCTGAAAGTTTTATTGACAAATGTACATAACCGTGCTCAAAAATTGGTATTTTCTAAGATTAAATTTGGCAACGTTTGAATGTTCATACGGCGTTTTTCCTTAGCACGGCTGGAACGTCCTTGATCGATAACCCTTATATTAACAATGCTTTACATCGAACGAGGTCTTTCGATAACGAGCCGCTGTTGCGCTGGTCACACGTAATTGGACTTAATTTTGCAATTGGGAACTATAAATCGTGCCTCATTTTAAAACCATCGTATGTACCATTAGTTTCTCTATCCAGATAAGTGCTTTTACAGATGGGTCGGAGGTTATAGTTCCGAATTGCAAAATGAAGTCCGATTTGGATTGCGGTAATAGGACAAGGATCTTGTATTAAACACGATTCTCCTAATCAGCGCAACTGATCCATTTCCAATTGACCTGCGTGATTATGTGACCATTCACGTATGGATTGACCATCATCCATGCATGGAGGCAAAACTCAGAACGGTATTTTCCTCGAGTTGTTTCAGCGATTCAAATTTTGATAATGACGGAAAGCTCATGCTAGAATATTTGGGAATACGGTGGAGAAATAGTGCGGGGTCCACACCATTTCGCGGGGAAAACAATGCCAAGACGTTCCAAAACTTATAATCAGAGTCAAAAATAAATTGTTTAACTCTAATTTCTAACTCCCATTTCTCCACATTGATACATACAGCTCGGGTCACTTCTTTTTTCTCATTCGGGAATAAGTTCCAACTGACAACGGTGTTTTTTGAACTAAATGCATGATGAGGAGCTTCCACAATTGCTTTGCAGTTTAATGACTGTGAAATGGGCGAATTTGGCATTCGGAGTGATACTTACTACATTACAAACTAACGAGTTGGACACGTTCTAAGAGGCATGGTTCCAACCTTGCATTAATTTAACTGCAGCGGTTATGATGATAGTAATTTGACTCAAATTTGATGGAATTATGACGCTTTCATAGGTCACATCTTGATTTCTGTACGCATAACCTACTTTGTGATGCATCCGATTGTGTAGTAGGGTAATGTTTTTTTGGAAAAGAACCAAGTAACACTAGCTGTCGCCAAGTTTCATTGGACAGTATTTTTTTTTATTTTATTTTGAACTAAAATATCTGGCTCAATTTCGAAGCAACACTATACTATTAACTCATTGTTTTACTCACTTTTTAATTTTCGGTCCCAATTTCTTCCTCTTCATCTAATTTGACTATGACGTCATTTTGGGTCTTTACTGTATTTTACTTTACTTTTATTTAATTTTTATTTATCGACAAATTCGCCTGTTCGCGACCGCCACGAATTGAAGATGGACCAGTAAAGGCCCGAAATGAGGTCATAGTCAAGTTAGAAGAAGAGGAAGAAATCAGGACCGAAAATTAAAAAGTGAGTAAAACAATAAGTTAACAAACACCTGATAAAATTATGAATCCAGCCAACTTTTATACTATTAGTTTACCTATGTGCATAAGTGTTTTTATGAGTGAGTTAGAATTCGTAGCTCCTAACTCCAAAACGAAGTCCAATTTGCCTTATGCCAACTTTCCATAAAGCTGTAGGATATGAGGACATATTCCTGTTTACGTGAGCCGTGTGGGTAAGGTGGGGTCTGCTCCTGGTGTGCTGCATTAGAAACACTTTAAAAGTGGGCGTCATTCCTTTTAACCTTGTTACTTCTCGGGATCGCTTCTGTCATCACTGTTGACGTCACTGACGCTTTATAATTCCCATTCATTCTACTGGCCCAAAAACTAACGAGCACACTCCTTCCTTCCCACCTACACTGGAAAAAAAAACACATTGGATCTAGAGTCCAGACTCTTAAAAACATTGACAGGAAGAAGGACTCTTGATTCAATCAGATTTAAGCTTAAATCAAAAGGAAGTCCGCTCAAATTAAGAGGCTTGATTCTTGATTTAAGCTTAAATCTGATTAAATCAAGAGTATTTTTCCTTGTCGATGTTTTTAAGAGTCTGGACTCTAGATTCAATGTGTTTTTTTTTCCCAGTGTACCTCTGGTTCTGTTTAGAAGGAATACGGCCATTTGGACTACATTTTGCGATTGAATCAGTGAGAACGAAAACAAACCAACTTGGTAACTCTTAAATCCTCAATTTTCATTAATGACAGTCAATTTTCATAAAGGTCATTGAAGTTAGCGAATCTGTTCCAACTTGGACTCTTTAAGTCTCCTTAAGTACTTAAAAAAATACAAAAAAAACAAACAAAAATACAAAAAACAAAAAAACAAACAACACAAAAAGTTAGTACAAAAATTTTCTTCTTGAACTTACTTCTTGACCTACTCTACAGTTTTGTGTGTGTCCTCATTATTTTCATTTTTTCGAGTTGGTGTGATTTCGTTCTCACTGATTTAAGTAGAAACTGCATTGGAACTGCAGTAGAACTTGCAGTAGAGGACACAACTCGTCGTCTCCCGTAAGAAGGAACGTAACTCAATTTCAAGGTTGCCAAACTTGGTCAAACAATTAATTTATTTTACAAAAATGTACCGGTGCAATTTTATCCAAATTTTCTCTAATTTTTGAATGAAATGTGAGGAAAAATCAACGCAATTTTCAGTTAGAAACTGCTGATGATTCTCCTGGTTAACGTTCAATTTGCGAGGGGAAATTTGGCAGCAGCGAAATGGAGTTACGCTCTTTCGTGAAGGAAACGCGTCTTTTAACCAGCCACTGGTTGTACATGACCATCCTACTCAGTTCCTTGTAAACCTTTTCATGTGCATAAGGAATCTAACGTTGCATACTTTGTCTCTAAACTGAGCCAAAATTCGTAGTCCCTAATTGAACAGTGCAGTCCATTTTTCCCTCAACCCGACCAGGACATATGCTGACTCGACCCGAGGAAACGCGGCGTTCCTCGGCGAGACCCCCCCCCCGGCGGGGGACGGGGGCGCGCCATGAGCCGAGACCACTCGGTCCTCTTGGCCGACTTCCAGCGCGGGCTCCGGCCAGGAACGTCACGCTATTAACAGCGAGGGGCGAAACATCGAAAATCGATACATCTCCATTCGAAGCTACGGCGAAGGATCGATTTTCAAGGCGCACCCTGATAATCGATCCTTTCCCATAGGTTCTACAGCGGAGTAATCGATTCGCATGGTTCGAATCGATCTGCGAAAAGCGATTCGCCGCCGCACGCTATTGCAGCCAATCACGCGCGTCGCTGCTCCCGGGGACAGTGTTTCAAACCCCTGATTTATCGGCCCGACGAAATGAAGCGGAGCCCCCCTCATCCCCTCTCCTTACCAGTGGCGTGGCGTGAATTGCGATGTATCGATTGTTATGACACTTAAACCTATGGTAAAGAATCGATTATTAAGGTGTTCGCTACGAACACCCTGTTTATCGATCATTTTCCATAGGTTTATATGACGGATCAATCGATATATCGCAAAGCACGCCACGCCACTGCTCCTTGCTTTTTCCCACGATTTGTCCTCTCCGTATTCGCTGCAGTTTGGGAAACTCGTGGAGTGCCCTGGTCGCAACTGGTTCCGGGAAGTGGGGTGAGAGGGGGGGGGGGGGTTGAGTTGGGAAGAGAAGGGCTGCTCCATTGCCAACTTCGGAATGTTCGAGAGGGGTTGCCGTTTTCCTGGAGGTTTGCTACACTGAAAAAAAAAATCTCGGTGTATTTACTAAGAAAAGGGTAAAATTACCAAGAATTCAGGGTTCTATTTGATTCCAGTTTTTTCTTGGTAAAATTACCATTTATAGAATTGGTAATTTTACCGAGAAATCTCGGTAAAGTTATTGAGCTCTCTCGGTAATTTTACTGGACCTTGGTAAAAACGCCAATATTTTTTATCGACTGTAGTAGAATTACCGAGATAAAATGACAAAGTTACCGGGAATTGATTACCAATAAAATTGGTATTCTTACCTGAAAAAAACAGTAAAAATACCGGGTTTTAGGTAAGCTTTCCAGCCTGTCTTGGTAAAATTACCAATAATTGGTAAAAAAAGTGAGATGGTAAAGGTACCAACGGACCTTCGTAAAAACGCCGAGAATTTTTTTTCAGTGTAGGTCTCATTACACCGATGTGCGAGGAAAAATGCTGAATGAACGTATGACTTTTGTAAAATCGCTCTTTAAAAAGCACGGATTTATGCGTGTTTTTTTTTTTTTTTTTTTTTTTTTTTTTTTTTTTTTTATCAGAATGTTCCTGAGAAAATGCTCTCTCTTGGTGGAGGGTATGGATTTGATAGACATGAAACGATCAAAAAATGAAAACGTGAACCGATTAACGTGAATTGATTCGTTCGACCAATTATTAAAAGACCGGTGTCGATTCGATCGACATGAATCGATCGAAAAGTTAAAACGGGAATCGAGCGGCGTGATTCGATCGACAAACGCGCGAATCGTTCGACAAATCCGTGATTCGATCGAAGAACCCGTGAATCGTGCGACAAACCCGTGAATCGTGCGACAAACCCGTGAATCGTTCAACAAACCCGTGAATCGTTTGACAAACCCGTGAATCGATTGACAAACCCGTGATTCGATCAAATTTTGTCGATCGAATCACGTCGATGGATTCACGTTTTCATTTTTGGTTCGATTTATATCGATCGAACCCATACCCTCCTTGCTGGGCACGAAAATGAACCAAATCACCTACGATACTATTTTCCTAGGATTATGTACTTAAGAGAGTTTCCCATCGGATCACAATCCGATCTTTCGACCGAACTCAACTAGACTCACCGTACAGACATTTTAGCCTTCGTGGAACGTTGTGATCCAGGGACCTTTCGCCTCTTGACAGTCATGTATCGATGATCAAAATGCGGAACCACTTACTCCATTGCATTGCGTTAGGACAGCTCCCAATTTACTTTTTCGGAGGAGAATTATGTGAACTTTAAAATCTTGTGTACGTTACGAAAAAATTCTGCTGACCGAGATAAAAATTGCACAACTTTTCAAGAAAATACGTCCGCTAGTTTTCTGAAGAAAAAATAAAGCATGACAGGAAGTCTGCAACGTCGCAATTGGAGATCTGTGGTTTCGCACTTCGGCCATTGATATTTGTCAACTGGGGAACCTTTCGAAAAAAGGACACGCAAAACTTGACATACTGCTGGAATTCAACAGCTTAGCTCTTCATAATACTGGTATGGGCATCAAGATCTTTTTTGTGAATTTTTCCCAAATTAAACTTCGAAGTTTTCCTCATTTTTCCTTGAAAATAGTTTGGCAGTAAAATATTTCCTTTTTCTGCAAATAGCATGCAAAATTGCACTATCTTACGAGCCTTATGGACCAGTGGCTAGACATGAATTATCGACTATCGATATTTCCCCATCTAAAGCTATGTTAAAGAATCGATTATTAACATGTTTCTCGTGAATACCCTGCTTATATTATTGATCCTTTTCCATAGGTTTAAATGACAGATCAATCGATGTGTCGTAATGCATGCCACGCCACTGTCATGGATCATCTTCCCGAAAATGCCTCAATTTCAAGGCAACATAAATATTTCTAACATTTTCCGAGGATAAATCCTGGAACGGCGAAAATGCGGCGACATGAATTGTTCATTCATACAGCATTCTTCCTTTTTCGGTTAGAATAAGCCAATTTTTCTGGGGAGATCGACAAAAAAATCGCCCTAGGGAGGCCTTAACGCGCCCTAGGGAGGCTCGATTTATGTCGATCGAATATCGACACCGTTCTTTTAATAATGGGGAATTTGCAGGTGTCTGAAATTTGATGAATTCCATGTTTGAATGGATGCTATCAAGCGAGCTGAACACGAGAATAACCCTGGTTCATAAATTGAACAATTATAGGAGGAGATGTGACAAAATGATCAAAATTTGATCATTTTTGATCATCAAATAAGTTAAAAATGCATGCGGTTAAATGGGGAATGTCGCCAGACGACGTCACTAGGCGGCGCATTTTCTCACTTTTAAATCTATTGTAATACTATTTCCCATTTCAGAAAAAAATTATCAAAAATACTGTGAAATCAGCTCTTTAAGCACTTTCAGATGAAGCAATAAAGAAATTGCGTACGAATTCTCCATTGGTCGAACGAATCAATTCACGTCAGTCGATTCACATTTTCATTCTTGATCGTTTCATGTCAACCAAATCCATACTCTCCACCAAGAGAGAGCATTTTCTCAGGAATGCTCTGATAAAAAAAAAAAAACCGCAGAAATGCCTTAATTTCAAGGCAACGCAAATATTTCTAACATTATCCGAGGATTATTCCTCGAACGGCGAAAATGCGGCATCATGAATTGTTCATTCATACAGCATTCTTCCTTTTCCGGTTAGAAATTAGCCAATTTTTTCGGGGAGATCGACAAACAAATCGCCCTAGGCTAACCTTGACGCCGAATTCAAGTCCGAGCGTGGTAAGGAAAAACGCCGTATGAGCATTCAAATGCTGCCAAATTTCCTCTCAAAAAATAATTTCTTTCGAGGAAAGTTATGAATATTTCTCCTCAAAACTTTCAGCCACTCGACGGTGAAACTACCAAACCACGTATCTCGGTTTGCGACGTCGCAGACTTCCTGTCATACTTTATTTTTTAAATGAAAAACTACTTAACGTCTAGTCTTGAAAATTTCCGTGATTTTTCCTCTTTGTGCGGAGGAAATTCTGTGAAAATTTCAAGGAATGATATTGATTTGGTCGACTTCAAAAAAATAAAATGCGAGCGTAGATTTTTAAACACCGCAAACGATATACGTGGTTTGGTAGTTTCACCGTCGCACTGTTGATTTAACTATAGACAAAATTTTTGAAAAATCGGAAGAAAAATACACAATAATTTTCTTGTTAAAATATGATTTATCAAAGGAGATTTGGCATTGTCTGAAGGCTCATACGTTGTTTTTCCTGGGCTGGCCTTGACGCCGAATTCAAGTCCAAGCGTGGTAAGGAATAACGACGTATGAGCATTTAAATGATGCCAAATTTCCTTTCCAAAAATAATTTCTTTCGAAGAAAGTTATGAATGTTTCTCCTCAAAAATTTTAGCCACTGTTGATCTAACTACAAACAAAATTTTTCGAAAAATTAGAAGAAAAATATCCAAGAATTTTCTTGTTAAAATATGATTTAAGGAGATTTGGCAATGTCTAAAGGCTCACACGTTGTTTTTCCTGGGCTAGCCTTGACGCCGAATTCAATTCCAAGCGTGGTAAGGATAAACGCCGTATGAGCATTCGAATGATGCCAAATTTCCCCTCGAAAAATATTTTTTTTCGAAGAAATTTATGAATATTTTTCCTCATTTTTAGCCACTGTTGATCTAACTACAAACAAAATTTTTCGAAAAATCGAAGAAAAATATCCAAGAATTTTCTCGCCAAAATATGATTTATCAAAGAAGATTTGGCAACGTCTGAAGGCTCATACGTTGTTTTTCCTGGGCACGGCCGAGTTCCGAGCCGAGTTCCGCGGTAATGATGCTCGCCCGCGGAACCGTGACCTTGACCCTGCAGGAAGAGGGAGGAACAAAGGGCGAACGCCCCGGCAGAAACAACGCAACTGCAATAGGAAACCCCGAGGAGATGCGCGGATTCTGCCGGAAAGAGGAGTGGAATTCGAAATCGACACGGTCGGATTGACGACCGGAATCACGAAAGCACTCGCGGCGCCACGCCGGCTGTCTCGGTGCATTTGCATAACTCGACAGGAGATGTGACAACCCGAGTTGAGGCATCGCTGCGCTGCCGATTCTCCGGTTCAATCCGTCGATTTTACCATGATAGCGAAAAGCAGAGTCCCGTTATACCGAGAGTCAAGACAATGCGAATCCATCTCTGATTGGTTCCCGTATTTTAGACCTCCACATTGTCACAAACGGGAATGAAGATTACATTTTCACCGATTGAAAGGTTATAATCTAAAATGGACCTGGAAATAACGCACTGGAAAAAAAAAAAAAACACATTGGATTTAGAGTCCAGACTCTTGAAAACATTGACAAGAAAAAGGACTCTTGATTCAATCAGATCTAAGCTTAAATCAAAAAGAAATTCGCTCAAATTAACAGGCTTGGTTTTTTATTTAAGCTTAAATCTGATTGAATCAAGAGTATTTTTTCTTGTCGATGGTTTAAGAGTCTGGACTCTAGATCCAATGTGTTTTTTTTTTTTTTTTTTTTTTTTTTTTTTTTTTTTTCTTTTTCCCCCAGTGAAGAGTAGAGTCCCTTTTTACTGAGAGTCAAGACAATGCGAATCCATGTTTGATTGGTTCCCGTATTTTAGACCTCTACAGTGTCACAAACGGGCATTACGTTTTCACCGATTGCAAAGATTATAATCTAAAATGGACCGAGGAATGACGGGCTCGACAAGGAACAAACGGAATGAGAGAAGGAACGGAGAAAGGAATTGAATCAGTGAGTTCGAAAACACACCAACTCGGAAAAAAAAAATTGTTCAGGAAACACCTAAAACTGCGCAGCGGGCGAAGAAGGTTAGTTTAAGAAAAACCTTTTTGGTGCCGAAGGACAAGTACTTAGAGACTTTGTAAAGCACCAAGTTGAAATCGATACACCATGTTTGATGACGGAGAATTAAGCGTTTAAAAATTTCCGAGTTGGTGCGTTTTCGTTCTCACCGACTTTCAGATACTGATATTTCATAGTCTGCACTAAAAAATTTATATTTTTCGACCTGAATAACACTTGAATATTTGTATAACTTGTTGGTACAAGGTATACTGAACCGAAAAAAGAAAACTGCAAAATCGGATGGTCACCCGTTTCCCTTGAAATGGCCAAAAATTGGTATTTCCAATGAAATACTTCGATTTTTCCCTTTTTCCCGTCGCTGTTTCGAGCACTTCCGATTGCAATTTCGAAATTTCCTTTTGCGTGCAGATACTTCTATCCATAAGTGGTACGAAACCGTAAAAAAGTGAAAATCTAAAAAAAATCCGAGTTGGTGTGTTTTCCAACTCACTGATTCAATTTAGCCCACCACAGTGTCACAAACGGGAATAAATATTACATTTACACCGATTGCAAAGATTATAATCTAGAATGGACCGGGGAATTACGGGTTCGACAAGGAACAAACGGAATGAGAGAAGAAACGGAAAAAGGAATTTGAGAATGAGCCAATCGAAGATTACGAAAAACTCTCAATTTGTGTAATCTTTATTCCCGTTCGTGACTCCACGAGGGAGGGTTGTCTTGATTCTCAGTATAAAGGGACTCCAGCGGAGAGAACAGTAAGTGCGTCAAATTTTCGAAATCGAGTCGCCTTTAAAATTCGTCTAATCCCTTTTAATCGAATTCACCCGAAATGTTGGTTACTTTCTATCACTCTAAATCATTGTAATTTCTTAATGGTTTCATCTGTTTTTGTTTCAGGTAAGTTGCCTTGAAACATTCGAAATCGGCATGTATATCTTTTCTTCTCAATTCGTAAGTGTTCCAATTGTTTTCTTAAAACTTTTTGATGATCAGCCATTATGAGCGTAACTCCGTTGCTCCGCCGTGATAGGGAAGAGAACAGTAACTGTCAAATTGTCGTAGTCGAGTCTCCTTCAAAATTCGTCTAATCTTTTTTAGATGAAATCACTGAAACAGATAAAACAGCGAAATTCGTCTTATCTTTATGGAGACGAGATATATGAAAGCCGTAAGTACGCAAAAAATGACGTAGTTTCAGGCAAGACAGCAGTATTATTATTACTCCAGAGAGCCAATGAAAACAGCGCTTTCAAGTAAAGTGCCGCTCTCTTCAGCCCATTTCTAACCTGAAAATGTGTTCGTTGTGTGTCCATAATGCAACCATGAAAGCATGCAGAAGATAGCACTTACGGCTGTCTTGCCTAACACGAAAATGAACAATGCCCTTTTCATTTCAATGAAATAAAATCAGTCGATTTTTAATCATCCAAACGGTTTCGAAAAGTCTTGCCGATGATTAGTGGCAATTTGACAAAGAAACTAGGGTTCTTTCAACGAAATTTTCCTGTCAGACGCTTCTTAGCCCGTTTTTTCAAAACTTTATTTTTGCACTTATTGCTCTCTTCGCGATCTCGGCATCGGAGTGGCGTACGTGGAATGCGTGAGGTATCCATGCAGTCTTGCAGGCACTAACAATACGCACCGTGCCGTACGCGCGATGCGTGAAGTATTCACGTAGTCTTGCAGGCGCTAAAATTCCCATGACTGTAATTAAAGTAGAATCAGTCGACTTTTAATAATCCGAATGATTGCTAAGAGTCTTTCCGATGATTAGCTGCAATTTGACACAGAACGGAGGCTTCTTTCAATAAAATTTTCCTGTCAGACGCTTCTTAGCCCGTTCTCTCTAAACTTCATTTGTGCACTTACTGCTCTCTTCGCTACCACGGCAGAGTATGGTAACCAATTTCATTAGTCTAGAGTGAAATCTCGAGTCGAAAACGGTTGAGACGAGATCCCGCTTAAATCGAAAATTTCTTCGGTCTCTGGACAGCAACTTAAGAGACAATGTACGAAAATGCGAGTATGACGAATTGAGGGGCTTGTAAAACAGGGAAGGCGCATTTGTGTAGTTTTTACTATTTCGGGAAATACGCGTATGGGGTCTCGAAATTACATGGATCCTCATGGCGGAAAGTAATTTGTAAATGACTATTTGGTGCTTAAAAATCGGAATTTGCAAGCGAATTTATCACAGAATATGTATGAAGACTAGTTTCACTTGAAATGATTAATCTCGACTTTTTCAAAAACTGCACTCATGTGCCTTGTCCTCCAAACCTTTCATTTGTTTGAGATTACCTAAGTACGTAATGCTGCGAACTCCATAAATATAGTATACAGTATAGTACAGTACAGTACGGTACAGTATAGTATATAGTATATAGTAATATAGAATATCACCAAAAAAAAAGGAAGTTCACTGAACATTCTGGAAGTTAAAAAAGCGTGCGAAAACTTACAAAATGCTGAATTAACTGCTGTAGCGAGTAATTGAGCATTTTGTGAGTTCTCACACACTTTTTTTACATTCAGAATGTTAAATCAACATCACTTTTGTGCGCAATAGACCATTGGCCCATTCGATGTTGTTTCTTGATAAAATGAAAGATTTTCGAAGATGTGGCAACGCCGCTCATCGGCTCGCAAATGGTGAGTGACGGCTTTTGCTGCACTCCTGCACTCGCGAAGGCCACTTCGGAGAAATTTTCCGATGCTGGACGCGTTGCCGGAAACGCGAGTATTCTTGGAGGGTTTTCTCGGAAACTTTCAAACCTGGAGGGAAATTATTTCCGCTTAAATTGAACGCAGAAACCCGCAAAAAAGAGAAAGTAGAGGGGAAAAAGGAAATAGTCGGCCCCAGTGGCAGTGATTGTTGGGAAGCTCTTTTTATAGACTCTGGAAAAAAAAAAAAATAACCTGTAAAAATTTACAGGGAAAGAAACCTTTTTCCTGCATCTTTTGAAGATAAATTTACGTTTGATAAAATTAAAGCAAAAATTTCCGTATTTTTTATTAGACTTTATCATATGCAGAATAATTAAACATGTGTCCTACGTAGGTGCTGAAAACTGCCGTAGATCGTTTTAAAAGTTTTTGAAAACTTTCTTACTTTTTCACCTCTCGTAAATGTTATCAAAAAAATATTTAACTATTTTAAAAACTATTACTTTTGACTGCTTTCCATTATAACGCCTTCCTCAAAATCACAAAGTCTTCACCCGGTTTCCTAACGTCCCGCTGGTTTCAAAGATGCTCCCATGATTTGAAATTTTAAGAACGTCAATGACCTTTTTTGAGGAATTCACATTTTTGCCATTTTGAAAATGCCTCAAATTTTTAGTGATTTTTTGTAAGTGTAAGATATTATTAGGGCGCTACTAGATATCTCCAGGCTGTGTAAAATATTTCGGTGTTTTGCACGTTTACCATGAGTTCTCGGGAACCTCGGTACCTTTGCAGATCCAGGAATTATTTTGGTAATCCAACGAATTGAGAGTGATTTTAATTAATAACAAGCGGGAAAGCTCTAATACGTGGGTATTAGAGAAGCGCTCAGCGGTGAGCGCAATTTTAATGAGTCCCAGATTTAATTTACTACCTATTAACTGAGTATGTTAAAATTTGCAATAATTAAAACATCTAAAATTGTGCTTCCCCCCCCCCCCCCGAAAAAAAAATCCAAGATCCATAAGAAAAATAATGATCCATTACTTAAGTAACGAAATATTAATACATAAAAAATCCTCGATTTCTCATAAAAACAGAGAAAACTATTACGGCTCCAAAAAAATAACTTTTCTAGATCATTTGAAGAAAATGTATCAAAGATGAACGTATCACTTAACGAGGCCAAATTAATTGTTTTAATGATGCCCTCATTGGACACGTAAAAAATATTATAGGTAAATAAATGAACGAAATATAAATATTAATAGGTAAATGATGAGACAATAAACGAAATCAATCAAATGCAACTGATTGTGAGTACTGAAGGTAAC